>NC_087478.1:12460683-12765551 GCF_036417665.1 Passer domesticus
TTTTAAGAATAAGTACAGGAATTATGTATTTAAGTGTGTCTTCCTGAGGAATGGTTAAAAAAATTAAAATCACTAAACAGAGCAAATCCGAATTTGATTTACAAAATAGAAATGTATTTTGTAAAATTCTATTTCACTATCAGGGAAGCACAATTTATTTATTTGAAAAAATATTCTGATTATGAATATGTATTTATTATTTACATAATAAATTATTATCCTCAGTTCATATAATGATAGTACCAGCTATACATATGGATCCTAAAAGTATGATATTTGAGGATAATTTGGAAGGAGCTCCCATGAGCTATTGTAAGGCAAACTTACAATACTTCTGGTGGCTGAGAAAAACAGGATTTGACAAATACCTGAAAGTATTCTGGTTCCATTATAGAGATGCTGGTAAATAAGTTTTAATAAAGAACCAAAGGACCAAATTATTTTTATCTGTTTAAAGTGTCCTGGTTATAAAAATTAGATTTTTAAAAAGGCTTAATACCTGTTGTGGTAGAAGCTGAGCCTTCTACAGAATATCACTAGTGATTTAAGCCTTTTATCTAATTTAATAGGGCTAAATAGACTACAATGAGCCTTTAAGAGTTGTAATGAAGAGAAACAGGGACTGCAGGTCAGAAATGCAGCTGGTTCCAGAACAACCATTTGTCTGGCAGGGAAAGCAGGCAGATGGACACGTTCTGTCAAGTGGGACTGTCAGAAGACTGAAGTCTTGGGCTGTGAGAAAAGACAGGAGCAATACAGGCTGGGAAGGATCCCTAGATGTGACAGGCTTCCTGTGCACACGGCTGCTGAGAGCAGCTCCTTGAAGGCTTTCCTCACCTGTGCTGCTCCTCAGCATGAGCACTGGGCAGCACCCTGCCCGGGAGCAGAGGCTGAGCTGTAGGCATTGGTGCTGCCATTGCTGTGGCTGCTTTGGAAGAGCTCCACTGCAGCTTCCCTCTGTGTGTCCCCAAGGACTTCCAAGGTGCAGCTGAGTTCCTCATCAGGGGATTCTGTACTATACATTTACAGAGGAAAGTGATCAACTACAGAAGTACTGAGCTTCTGAGTATTAATTATCCCAACAGCCAGAACCACTTGTTTTTATTTTATTTACTGTACAGAACAGCAGAAAAATTAAATTGAAATTGTCCTCTGGAGATCATGTGGTCAACTCCCTTTCCTCTTCAAACAGGGCTAATTTCAAGGACTGGCTCAGGTTGTTCACAGACTTGTCAAGTTTTTACTGTCTCCAGAATGGAGACTCCACAACATCAATTGTCCTGTGTTCCACAGGAATGGTACCAGCCTGTATCCTTGAATCAAGCCCAGCTTTTCCCATAGGCTTCTAGAGATGCAGGATAAGCAGTTCTTCACTCAGACATCCTGGGGATGGCACCTCACTGCCCTGACTATGCCCAAAGCTCTGAGCACAGACCTCTCCAGTTAAAAACTGAAGCAAAGGCAGCAATGAGTGTGAGTGTGCCTCTGTCACCTCCCTGTCCTCTGTCACTGGGTTACCTACCACATCTACTAGGGCCCACAGCACATTTTACTTACTTTTCCTTCCATGTTAATGTACTGGAAGTGTCCTTCCCTTCCTAATTCCAACTCCAGCTGAGCTTTGGCTTTCCTGTTTCTGTTTCAGCATGCCTGGGCAGTGTTTATCCCTCTAAGGTAGTCCACCCCTGCTTTCACAGTCTGTGTGCTTGCCTTTTGCCTCTGACTTAGTCGGGAGCTCTCTGTTCAGCCATGCTGGCCTTCTCCCATGTCTGCTCAGCTTCCTGCAGAGCAGAATGGACTGTTCCTGAGCTTCAGCTAGCACTCCTGGGCCCTTCAGGTCAGTCTCCTGTGGGATTCTGCCAACAAAATGTCTGCAGGAGACAGTCTGCTCTCCTAAATTCCAGGACTGCAGTTCAACTATTTCTCTTCCTCACTTCCCTCAGAATCCTAAGCTTTGCTACATTGCAGTCGCTGCTGCCAGGCTGCCACCAGTGTCAGTGCTCCCAGCAGCCCCTCCTTATGTGTGAGCAGCATGTCTAGCATAGCTTCACTCAGCTTGTTGAGCCCTTCTGTCAAAAAACTGTCCTTGATGCACTGCAGAAGTAGCTGGATCACCACTTGTGCCATCCCAGTCCTCTCCACAAGAACAAGAGCCCACAGCCATCAGTCTAAGCTGTGAATGTTGGCTTTTTTTTATCCCTTTCCCCCAGTCAGTTGTAAAATAAAGGTGAAACCTGCCATCAGAAATCATGTACTGGGAAAATAAACCAGGAATTACAAAAATACTTCTTGTTTCTGAGTCAAGGAGAAGAATAAGTCACAATATGCCTAGATTGATATCAGAAGACTTTACTGTAACAGAACTGTCCACTTCTCAGTTGGCTGAAAAGCCACGAAGCTGATTTCCTGGAACTATGGTTGGACTCCTGCTGAAGGCAAAGGGCAAAAAAGAAGTTACTTGAGCAGGAGCCTGCATTCTTTGAGATACACAGTATATTTTCCTGTATAAGTATGGCTCTGAGCCCATAGCTCTTCAAAGCAGAGAAGCTTTTATTCCAGCAGTATCTGTAGAATGAGTTCATACTACACAGGGTGGGAGAGATCAGAGGTCCATCTCCATTTCCATCTCCATCACCTCAGTGTCTCTGACACTCCATAGTTCAAATAGACATTCTGAGCAACAAAAAGGTGGGCATGCAGTTAGCAGCCAGAAGTATGGATTGTGCATCTCCAGAGGTTTGTGTTTCTGAAGAGTAACCCCTGTCTTTTCCTGTCCTTGATTACAAATCCACACATCCACTCTACCTGTAGTCACGTCAGTCAGTGCTTTGTAAAAGCAGAGCTACCAGGAAGAGCACTTGCTGGTGTTACAAATCCTAAAGAAAAGTAACGTGGAAGGAGTAGGTCAAGGCAAGATTACAAAAACAGCAAAAAACCCAAATGCCCAAGAAACCACACCACAAAATCCCCCTACTGACTATAGATCAAAATAAGAGAAAACTAAAGAAAAAGGATGGCAAATAATTGCAATTTAAGAGCAGAGCTGACCAGAGGGGAAGGTTTCTTGTGTAGGCTGTTTAGAACAGCTTAGAACTGAGGCAAGATATATATATCTATCTCTATCTATCTATCTATCTTTGGCTATATATATATATATATATATATATATATATATATATATATATATATTCTGCAGCTGTGGTGGAAATGGCAAGGAGGTTGAGCCTGTGTAGTAATTCCCAGTAGTGACCTGTCTCACTCACCTGTGGCACAGTGCTCCAAATCAGGAAATTTCCCTGTGGGAAGGGATGATGGTTTCTCCTCTGCAGTGGTGTCTCCTCCATCACCATTTCACCTGCTGCCTCAGTAGGGCCAGGCTGGAAGCGAGCTGACACAGACACGGGACTCCCAGGGCTGCACTCGTGCTCATCAGGCCACTCTCTGTACTTACACCAAAAAGCCTTCACACCTGTGGGTTCTGTAAATGCCCTTTGCCCATGATAGACAGCTTTCCTGAAAAACTACCCTGTGGTGTCACATCAACCATGTTAGCAACTGCTCCGAGTTCATCAAACCCAGACTGAATTTGAGAGCTCAATGTGTCACCTTAGGGAAGTGGGCAAAGGGCACAGCTGAAGGTAGTGCCCCATCTCAGATCCCCACTGATGTCCTTACCCTCAAATCAAGCTCTCCTGGAACCTGATTTTTATTGCTGGCAAACCTCTCCTAAAGCCTCTCTTCTCCTTTCTGTAGGGACAACAGATCACAGACTAGAGCCAAATATTTTTGGGTCAGTCACAAACAACAAAACCCCCACACAAAAGAATCCAGCCCGTGTCATTTGTGGTGCATTACAAAATGAGAACAAGAGCTCAGCACCACCATCCATGGATCCTCCAGGCAAAGGGCAGACTGGCACCTCTACTCAATGATCACCTTTAGCTTTCTTCTGCTTAGCAAAGTGTCTCTTAAAAAGGATCTGCATTTCCTTTGAATAGTTGCTTTCAGGAAGTATTCAAGGAGCAAAACAGCATAGAAAGATTTGCATGAAATAAACATTCTTGTGTTCTGAAGTCTGAATGTGTTGTATGACTCTCCTCCAAATATTTCTAGAATCAGTATTTGGCATTTTTTCCAATTGTGAATCCTGACAGATTTGGAAGAATAAAACAGATCTTGGTTGCACACAGCAATGACTTCCTTCTAAAATAAATAGTTGCATGGTAAAAACAGAAGCATAAAAATGAGAGTGCAATGAATAAAGAAGTTACAGTGTGATCTGCTTCCCTCTAAAACGGGTGGTATGTTAGAGAATATGAGCAGAGGAGTGCTACAAGCAAAACACTTGTGCACGACCAAAAAAAGGAGGGGACACCCAGCTCCAAATATGAGAACAGCTTTTAGATCATTCAAAAAAGCCCACAAGAGCTAAAAAACTGCTGATTCATTTTTGGAAAGTCAGTGGTCTTCAACCTTTGCTGGCCATAGGCAGTGATGGCAACCAAATAATATATCAACCATATTCTGTTTTAATTTCTAATGGCCACTAGAAATAGCAAAGCATCTTATGAACACAGAGTTACTCTTTAGTCATACATGGGGACACTTTAATCAGATGAAATTTCAGCATCTACTACTATTTAATTATATTAATTTTTTCTGTAGTGGAAAAGATAAACTAAAGATAAAAAAAAGCTCTCAAAATACAAGTATCTAAGTATCTCTGATCAAGGCATTAAGTGGACAGTAAAGAGGAAATTCAGGATTAGCTTTTGTGACAGGAATCAGAAAGTGCAAGATATTACACAAAAAGCTGTTTACCTAGAAGGTAAAATTTCCCTCCTTCAATTCCCTTTTCTGCAAGGCAGCCCAGCTTCCTATCTCCTCTGCCAGTTCTGAATGTGTGCACACAAAATGCAGTTTGCAATCCAAATTGCTTGCTTTTAAAAAAGGTGCTGTAATTGTGAGCATCTTCCCTACAGTATCTCCAAGACAGTTTCCAGATACTTCATAGAGGGAGCATGAAAATGTCCATCCTCCCCAGATTTGCAGAAGAGGGTGGCTGCGAGAGAAAAAACTGCAATCCTCTCTGCAGAGCTGTCGAGCCAATGAACAATTTAAGTCTCATTTGATCTGTAATTGGAACAGGCTTTGCACAGAACAAGAATCTTAATGCCTAGATAAGAGCTGCGGGTTTAGTATTAATGAAGATAAAAAGACTGGTTATAAATTTGTACTGCCCATTGAAGTGAGAATTCCTAAATCTAGCAGCTGTAACAAAGTTAATTCTTACACTGATAAGGAATGAGAAAATGCATTCAGCTAAGCAAAGGAATTTAAAAATGGTTTATCAGTGCAGAAAACGTCAGTAGCTGATCGCTGCACGTGTCTTGACATGTAAATACAGAAATATTTTAGACATGAATGCCAAAAATAATCCCAGGGCAATTCAGCCCTGTACAGAAAGCTGGGCAGATCTTTTGAACTACGGTGGAATTCTCAGTGCAGGGCATCTGCAAAGAGCATTTCAGCCTCTGGGAAGAGAAAACAATACACACCATTTTTGCTTTGCAAAGAGAAATAACGACAAACCCCATCTGTTTCTTACAAACATATAAATTATTTTATTTACAAAGCCATGTTACAAAAAAAAATAATAATAAAGCAAAAAAACAAAAAATACAATCGCTCACTAGAGAATATCTCCAGGCCCGGTGTTGAACCATGGCAGTATCAATCAGATACATGTTTGTTCTGGTTTTCCTTTTTTAAACTGTAAGCCATAGAATTTACTATTTACACCTACTTTAGACATTTATTCTGCTTACAATTATCACAAGCATGGAATGAATTCTATTTGATACTGCTAATACATAAAGGTGCAGGACAAAGAATGAAAATACTTAGTGTTACAAAATATGGATTGTAGAAAAGAAATTGGCTGTACAAGTATGGCATTTTTTTTTTTTCTTAGAATGATTGGACATGCTTTCTTCAAAAGTCTTCTGGAAAAGGTTCTAAAATCTGTAGTAGGAAAGCACAATATAGCAGGTGCAAATTCATTTCTGTGCAACAACAGTTATTTAATATATCCCATGACTGACCAGCTATGCAAAACCCACAGAGTTTTGTTAAAGTGCCATGGGTCAACAGCATAACAAAATATAAGGTGTAAATAGAAAAATTTCTTTTTTTCTTCTTTTTTTTTAAAACAATAGTTCACTGAGAATCAGCAATAATAGAATATGCTGTATAAACTATTCTCTACAAAGGTCGATCAGCACTATTTACAATTGTTACATCGATACAAAAGAAGGCATACAAGTTATCCAAGTCGCTTTTTATGGCTGACGGGCCTATGCATTGCGTATGTGTAACAACCAAAGCTTCTGAGCCTCTATTGCTGGAAACAAATCACAAGGTTTTCAGGCAAATGGGGAAGAAAAAGAACTACGAGTGAATGCTACACTAAGAATGCATTATAGGCTGGTCCAGTTTGTATCCACTTTTTTCCAAAAGTTTACTTCCATTTCATTTTGCAGGCTAAAATTTCCGATACTTTTAATTAAATAATGATTCTTTGATGATGAAAGAACACCACGGGATTTTACTTCGTGCTTAACTTTCCTGAAATGCTGTCAGGTGTAAGCCAGTTGAAAATAAAATTTAAGCAGCATTCAAAGGACAGGCTCCATAATTCAGCTTTCCAATTAAAAGATGCATGGAAACAGCTAAAGCTTCCTAAAACTACAAAATTGCTCCTTCAGTCACTGATTAGCATTATTTCTCAGAAGCAACCACTGAATCTCACAACCACTGTTTTCCCTCAACAACTAGAAATAGCAGTTCATTGATTACAGAGGATGACTTTGTTACTGAGATTTTTAAAATCCTGCAGTTATATAACTCAAAATAAATTAAAAAAAATCAACATAGTACTGCTTCTAAAACTGAACAAGACAAAAATTGTGCAAAAATAACAAAGATATGTACACATTTTTCAGTCTGAAGAAATGTACAATAACAACATAATTCAAAGAACATTTTAAAAATATAAACATTGCTTAAACTTTCCTAAGTTTCATACTGTTTCTGAAACTATACCGGTCAGTTAGCTCTGAAGTATAGCAAAACATAAATTATTACAAAATTAACACTATAAAAATTTATTTTAAGAATATTTCTAAACTTTTTTTTTCAAAGGGTCTAGCCTTGTTTATAATTGCTTAAACATTTTTAGTCTTAAAATTTGCCTTAACCCTTCTTTTTTTAAAAAAGAAAGTAGTAATAATCTCCCTATTTGCAGTCTCTCGCCTTTCCCCAAGATGTAAATAAACCAGCATATAAGTGCACTTTTAACACTGTAGAAATAAAAATTAACTCCTCTGTACTATTGTTCCAGTACCTAGTATTGGCTTCCTGATTATAAAATCTATATTTTTATTAAAAAATTATTCAGTAATCCTATAAGAAACACTGTCAGTGCAATTCTATTAATGCAAGCCAATCTGCTCAACTCCTGTCCTCACCAACCCAAACTGCTCACTGAAGTTATCAAGTGCTGTGTTCTTAAGGGTCTGGAAATCCCCCAAGATATGGGGATTTTACACATTGGGCCCCTGATAACAGTAATTACAGTTTGGTGCAAACTTCTGCTATGCATTGATTGAAGTATAGATTCCTTAAGAGCCTGATTCTGGAAGAGGCTGAACACTCAGAGTTCCCACTGAAATTATTAAATGCTGTAGGTACAGAGCACCAGTCAGGATTAGTCCCTAAAGTTGCAGTGCCCCAGCTGTTTGCAAATTACTAAGAAATGCACTCAATTTTTATCCATAGGACAAGCTTAAATACAGAATTACTGTAATTTTTATTTAATGAAAAAATTTGGAGATCCTTTAAATAAATTCAAATTATGGTCTGGATTTTTTTTTTTTTGGAATGTCCATTGTGTTCTGGTTAGGAAACAAAGGGAGCATTGCAACGCTAACAGCTTTAAAAGGCATGAAACATAACCAAGCAGAACGCACAGATCAGTGGCAAATACAAGTGGAAAAACTAAACAAATCACTATTACAGTTTTCTGTAAATTTAATTCTCATTAAAACCACAAATTCATAAAAGATTAAATCCATCTGCAGGACATAGAAAAGAAAAACCCTGTGGAGTAGGGCTGCTGAGAGCTAGAGATTATAGGCTGGTTCCTTTTCCTTGTTATGGAAGAGTCCTTATTCTACCAGTCCGGTTTGATGTCTTCTAAAAGAGAAACCAGAGCCAGGTTCAAAATCACACAATGTCTTTTGGTATAAAACACTTCAATAATGTCTGTGGCTGACAGTACTCAAAGCAGGAATTTATTTCAAGTCCCTGAACTAAACTTCCTCCCTGTTTACTGACTACATTAGACCTTTAAGAAAAGGAACTGCTTTGAATAAACGGCATATTTCCTTTTGGGACAGTCTGATTTTAGTAAGCTTTGGTGAATTTCATGTTCATTAACTTGGTTATCATTACAAATAAAGAGCAGCAATTAGACGACAACTCTGAAGAATCTTTTCCTCTACACAGCATGTTTTCATGCACAAGGAATCCTCACACAGCACACACGTTGTCACCTTCCCTTAATAAAATGATCTAGTTATTCAGTATTTAAAAACCACCGCATACTGAGGTCTTGAAGTGTTAACACTTTCAGGCACCTAAAAGCACTATGAAGACAAAAAGACTTGATTAGTTAAAAACCTAGAACAAGAATAAAATCTGGAGACAACAAACTTTTAATACATACAGGCACAAATAATTTGACTGTAAAACTACCATTCCATTAATTTTTGTTACAGATCAAGTAGTTTTTGTAGGGAAAAGCAGTATTTCTTTTACTAAAGCAACAATAATAGTTGGAAAAACAGGCACGCTTTTATGTATACAATCCCTAATTCAGGTCTCAAAGAGGGGCTGCAATATTCATGTTAAACATTGAGAAGAATCTGAGTTCAGCCTGCTGGAGTTTAATGCAATGGGATGGAACTGACAGGCCCACAATTCCCATGATCCACCAGTCCCACGGGAGCACCCGAGTGGACTTCAACACATGGAGCAAATCATCCTGTGACATCCAAACAACTACAGGCCACCTTCAGCTCACAACCCAATAATGAGAAACACTCAGTCCTGGGTGGCAGGTGACTTTCACAGCCGAGTGTCTCTCACTCCGACTGGCTGCTTTGGGAAGGCCAGCGGGAAGCTCTCCCGGCCGGACTGCACCCAGGCAGCCACAGCTGCAAACGAGCCTGGGCTGTGGGCTGGGTTTACAGCCCAACACAATTTTCCAAGTGCCATTCTCACCCAGCCACTCAACCCTGTGATGAGTTATGGACCCCTCTCCCTTCTCGTCTCTGGCTCCCCTTCTGCACCAGCAGACAGCTCTGCCAGGCTGCCTGGCCAGGGAGGCAGCGGGGGCAGTCCAGAGGAACTGCTCCATACGCACGCGGAGCTCAGCAGCTGAACTCTGCTTCCAACTGCATTGTTGCAAGTCTGTTGTTGTGATGTATTCATGAAAACTTGCCAGATTTTTCCAACTATAAACCCTGGTGTACTGCAGAGATTGTCTCTGCCTACAGACCTTGCTTCATTGGACTCCCTGATGATCATGGTTATAGTTACACTAACATTCAAAACAAGAGAGCTCAGCTTCCACAGTAATACCTTTACTGACACAGCATAGACTTGTAGATCCACTTATTGTTACCTAATTATTAACACCTTCATAATGAAATATTACAGCATAGTTTAAGGCAGAAATTTTATTTAGGGACTATTTAATTGCTAGATTGAAGATAAAAGCTGCCAATGAAGCAGCTCAGATTTGACAGTGACAAGCATTTATTAAATAAGGAATCATTATTCATGGTTTCAAATACTAAAATCCTGTGTAAGTTTAAAAAAAAAAGTTAAAAAAACTTAGTATCAATTTGATTTTTTTTGGTATTTATACTTTGAGCTCCACATTCAACTACCAAACTGACAGAAATATATTTTTAAAAATAAAGAGTTTCTGGGGCTTCAAACAAGCAAACACTTCTATTTTTGATAAAGTTACGAAAACAGGCAGCTGAAAAGCTCTGCAATAATCTCAGTTTACATAGAGCTGACACAAAATTAATGCTTTGTACTCTGAGGTTTTCCCCATGGGATCTAGGCAACAGATCCCAACAAGTTCTACTCCTCGGGTAGTGTGTATGTTATACTGACACAGGAGCAAGATGTCAAAACAAAAACAGTTTTGCACTTCGGAACAGTTTGTCACTGGCAGTTGGATGACAATGTCACACAGGAAAATGCCACTCCTCAGAAGTATGAAGAAACCTTCCTCTTTTTCCCCTTCAGAGTAGTTTTTCCATACATATATTGCTTTGCATTCAGCAGTGAGAGAAAAATATAAAATTTACTGTTTGGCAGCTCATCTCAAGATATGAGCGATTCAGAGTATTTTGAATGGGCACAAAGTGGGTGTGGGTATCATTACTACTGTTTTCCTGTGTCTACACAGAGAAACTAAGCAGCACAACCATTTGGAATAACTATTCTTGCATAATTTAGCCAGAATACATAAAAAAAAGTCTAAGACACTGGCTGTACAGAAAACCCCTATGGATTACTTGTGATTATCCCTTGCTGAGGTGGGAAACCTTTTCACACTAAAGAACTTGATATTATATTCTTGATAAACTACTCAACTTGGACAGTCAAATAGTAGGGGCCATAGTAAAATAAACCAGTGTAGCAGTCCTCCAGACAGATGAGGGCTGGATCAAAAAAGCTGAGTTACTGCATTTATTATCATTATCCAACTCAGAGCCTGTTTAAGAACTCACATTACACACGGGTTAATTATGCTTTCAGATTAGATTCTTTGAATAGTTGTGCCTCATCTTCTCTGTCCTGTTTCTGCTCTCCCTTTGCTGCTTTACTTCTGGCCTATTTTTAAATGCTGTCCCTCCTGTGCCAGTCTGGGGACTCTGCTGTGCCATCTTGCTCAGCAGGAGAAGTGGGATAGAAAAAACAGATCTGCTGCTGCTGCTGAGCTATCACCAAAGCAACTGCCAGTGAGCAGCACATGAGCCAACCTGAGCCGTAATACAGGTGGTGAAAAACAACCAAAAACTGTGTAATTCATAATTCTTGAAAGGGAAAATAGCTGGAAAAAATTACACAAGAGGAGAAATCTAATATTAGCTCACCAAAAGGCAGCTTCTATAAAGAACTGGAATCATAAAGAAATTGTATTTGAAGGTTTTATAGCATAAAATGTTTCAAAACTGCTTACACACTACTTAAGTACACTTTTTAAAAAGCAACTTACTTGTCTGTTGTGTACTGGGTTTGATGTACTCGAAGGACTGGATTGTGACAAAGCTACACTGCTATTTTTTCCAATCTGAAAAACATTAATTGAGCAGTATTGAGAGGCATATTTGTCAGTTGAATTCAGATGCTGCTGATGGCCTTCCCTTCCCTGTGTAACATGGTACTAATCATGTTGCATTTGGAACACAGGTATTTTACTATTGCAAAAGATACCCTTCAGATACAATCATCATTATCTCTCAGAGCCTGTATAATTTCAATATTTTTAAAAGGCACATAAATACTGTTACAGGTCAGAAAATAACATACAAAACAGTAGCTGAAGGAATATAAACTGTAACCCCCCACCTCTCTAGACTGAGATACCAGTTTCTCTAGTTACTGGAGTCAGGGCAGATATTCAGAGAGCACGGAGTGCTCCAAGTCATGGGATCCTCCCCAGGAGACCTTCCCCACTCCCGGGGAGCTTAAACCAAGTGGCCAAGCACCAGAGCATGCCCTAAATCATCCAATTTATCATATATCATTATTCAATAAAGCAAATATTAGTCACAAAAATGAAACTCCAGAGGTTCAAATTTGCAATTGTATCCTTTTACTTCATCAGAGTATTTCTTTGGGAATGATTGTAAATTGTAGTACACATACATACATTTTAAAAGTACTTAGTTATAATACTGCAAATATTCCACCTGCTTGTTTCAATGTTTGTGAGTTTACAGCACCCTGTTGTAGGTTTTTCTACAATGACCTGTAAACATGGTGTAGATATTTCTGTTGTGATACAAGAAGGGACACAGCTGTTGAGTCAGAGGAGTAGCTCCTCAGGGGTTACAAGACTGATAAAACTTAACCATGGACACCTGTCTGTAAATGGCAGATGACTGCAGTGTGAATGTTGTTTACAAAGTCACTGACTTCAAGTAACATCATTTTATTCCTTTGATGGAGAGGTACCAAGGACCTGTCTCCTAAGCAGTGAGAAATGCAGTAGCCAGTTTCTTACTGACTTGTTGGGGCTGTGGCATGGGCTGGCAGGGCCTGCACAAGAGCAGCTTTCTCCTTCCCTTCCACAGTGCTGTTTGTTATTCTGCATTTCAGTACGGAGCAAAAAGCAGCCTCTCTTCCTCTCCAGACCTGCCCTTTCTCACACAGAGATTGTTTGAAACAGTGTTCTCTGTTCACATTCTGTCCAGAATAAGCATTTAAAGTTTTTATTTACAGATAGATTTGAAGGTGCTCCCATGGTGCATGAAGATAAAGAGGATGGGTCTTTGCCTGTCCTGCTCCCTTCAGCTTGATTTGCTTGTCTCAGCTGTTCTCTAGAGGATAAAATTCTTCAACTACAAATCTTGACTAAAGATGCACAATCTTTTATATTTCCTGGGACACATCTGCAAATCTTTCTTCTCTACATACAGCATTACAGCATTCATCAACCCTTAATAATAAATACATGTCCTCCTTTTAAATGGAGAAATAGCCACACAGGCTGAACAAGTACAGCACTCTGAGAGGAATGAAAGTTTCCCAGATGTCTTGGGTCTTTAATGATGGGAAACACCATGGCAAAAGTGTAAGTGGGAGGCCAAAACTATTTTTTTTTCCCCAGTGTCCTTTAAAAATAAAGTGTACTTCAAAACCCAATGATTAATACTTCCAGTTACTATCTCTCCAGTCTAGAGTTGAATTAAATAAGAAAACTATACCTGAGCCTATCACCTGTTGCTGTGTTCTTAGTCTCTTCAATTTCCCCTATTACATGAAGGAACAGAAGCAAGATTTTAAGCCACACCATTTTTTTGGGTGGGATTTTTAATGTAATTGTATTTTTAGAACACATCAAGTCAAACAGCACAGCTTAATAGGGAATTTAAGTATTGTATTCTCCAGAGCATCAATATACACATGTAGAGTATGTAATATTATTTGACCCATATGCTTAAATGGGTACAAATTCAATTTATTTTGTATTGCATAGAGTATCCTTGTCACAAAGACAATTAGCTGCCAGCCAGACTTCTAAAATAAAATTAACTCCATTTTACCTCCTATTTTTGAGGCAGTAATATGTTTTAATATCTGTATCATATTTAATATAATGTTTTAACATGTTTAAATATCTATATATTGTAACACGCGTTACAAATAGTTAACCTCTTACTTAAGAAAAAAATACTAGTCAGAATTACATTTTTACAAATATTCAGCAAAGATCTCTGATTGATTTTTGTGGTTTATTTACTTCTATTGCTGTGCAACATGATGAAATACATCACAAATTGAAATAGGAATGACACACAGGAACAGATTTGATCCCGAGGGAGCTCAGGATCTGAACTCAGAACCTCCTCTGTAAGATCTCCTCACACTGCACTAGCTGCAGACACAGTCTGTGTCCTGGGAGAAGATGATACAATCCATTTCCTATTACCCATGTCTGTACCAAAGTACCAATTTGTACTTACTTTTTCTTTCCATTTGACACCTTAAACCTCAGGGCAATTTAATCTTTTTGGGCACATATGTTTCAAAATTCAGATTGTGTGACAGAAGGAAGAATTTACAGCAACCTCTGCTGACTTCAGTTACTTGAAGATCAGTTCTGATTGCAGGACACATTCAAGAGGCTTACAATAGAAAGACAATGCCACTCCCCATCTTAAAAAGCCAAACAAGTCATCTCTGTTGCACCTCTGCTGGAAGTAGGAAAGAGAAAATATACCTGCTAGGCCATTCTTTGAGACATTCATTCTGTCTCCTACAGCAGCTTTAGGATTCATTTATTCCCTTTTTCCTCTCCCATTTCTGCCATTTTACTTATGGATTGCTTTGCCCTTACCATCTTCTTTTCAAAATTCCACTTGTTTTTATGTGCAATATCCTTAGGAAATGAGACTTTCACAAACAAAAAAAAAAAAAAAACCCAAAATTTCCTAAGCTACCTCCTTTGGAGTCTCTGAAGTATCCTATTTTCTATGGCTTTGTGTTCCAGATGCCAGGGCCAAGCCTTGTTTTGTGTGCACTGCACAGCACTGGACAGCAGCAGAATGATACAGTAGAACATTATAAAGACCATGCTGGCAGTTTTCCCACCAGATCTTACTTCACATGTACTTTTGTTCTTGTATAGCACCACTGAAAGAGGAGCCAAAGCTCTGCTGCTATCAATGAAGGAAGCATGGGTAACCTTATCTGCTGCACTGACTTCAATATTCTGTGAACACATGTACACTGAAAAAGGTAACCAAATATCCCCTGAAGGTCATCCATCTGGTTAAGAACTTAATTTCTTAATTTTTCCAGTTTCAAACTGGGAACAACATCTGTGGTCAGGCACTTCAGACTCTCTCCAGGAGAAAGGTAGATGTGTTTTACAGGAGAGATATGAAGAAACTAGCATAGCACTAGGAAATGAACCAGCAACAAGTTTGGGAAAAGAAATAAACAGATATTCTGACTCTCATCTTCCTGTTTCAAAAACACAATTTATTTCACAGAGATGAGAATTAAGAAATTATTTTTTTCTAAAAATTATTTATCCCTTCTGGATATTCAATTTACTTTCAGAGATACAAATAGCTACTTTAATAATGGAATTAAAAAAATCCCATAAAAATATTTTGAGAAAGTATATATATATATATACACACATATATATGTATATATATATAATTTTTTTTTAACTCTGAAAACATCTTTCTATGACTGGTACAAAACAAATCCAAATACATTTCTGTATTAACCTAGAAAGTAAGTTGTGTGATGAAAACCCATCTGTAGCAAATGTGGTATTTTCTTTTCAGAATGCATAAAATATTTCAAGAAAGTCAGACATGATCTGCAAAAAAATAACTGGAAGAGTCCCTTACCTGCCGAGAGATGGAGCTGCTTGTAGGATCTGGCACCGCAGAAATAAGGTTGGCAGTGCTCTTTCTATGAACACTATTCATACCAGGCATTTTAGTGATTTTACAGGCTTTGCTACTAGAACTAGAGTTTTTACGTTTTTTTCCTTCTGATTTGTCAAAAGAAAGGGGTAGAGAAGACACTGCATTATGTGCTCCCAGGGAGTGGTCCCCTGAGTGGTGCACGAGAGAAGATACAGAGAGATTAGAAGTGTCAATACTGCTCACTACCATGCTCATGTGTTTCACTGAGTCTGTTGAACTACTTGACAATGAAGTCCGTCCTGAGGGCTCCGATTTGGCACTGAGTGGGCTTGTTCCATTATTGGTATTGTGCACAGACACACTGTTATAGGAGGATGTCGCCTGATAGGAGTTCAACGTTGAACTGGGATTCAGGACACAGTTCTTTTTGTGGGACCCTGAAAAGGAAGATGAGGAAGATGTCTGCAAAGACAATGAGGATGATGACGACGACGAAGACGACGACTGCGGCTTTTTCTTTTTGTTACTTGAAGACTCATCACTCCGAGATGACAGGTCTTTCACTTTTGAGGATTTGCTGGTTTTTGTTTTGGATGGCTTGTGGGATGGGGAAGGGATGACTGCTGGCACTGGTGACACAGCTGATGGCGCCTTAAAAGTTGAGTCCATGATACTTAGGCTTGCAGCCACGTGAGGAAAAGCTGTGGTGTGTGACATAATGGAATTCGTCTCTGCCGTTGTCACAAAGGCTGCATTTGATAACATGGCTGATGTCATTATGTAAGAAGAAGTGATTCTTGAACTGATAGGTGTTGAAGGAATATACACTGCACTGGGGTTGCTGAAGGGCTGTAAGACTGATGCTGGAAAAGGAGTGGAGACATGTGCTGCTGGAGAAGGCATGGGACTGTCTGCCGCAGGAGGGATTTTCCTAAACAGAAAAAGAAAGGAAAAACAAAAGAAGATACATAAAAAATTCCATCCAAACCATGATGATAGGAAATAATTGCCATGAACTTATTCAAAAAGGCAAACCTAGTTCATTATAATTTTGATTCCTATTCTATTCTATTAATCACATACAGCAATTAAGTGCACAGTATTACAATTTAAACACATTATTACAAATTTAATTTCCTTTTCCCTTCTCTTATTTTACCAAACAGTTAAAAAATGCAAATAAAATGCCTGACAGTAGCACCTGTACATATCTAGTCACTATGTCTCATTAATTGCATATGTTTTGCTTCAAAGTTCGAGTTATAGAACAGTTTCAATATCAACCTAAACTCATAGGTTAGATTTCATTAAGGTAGTAAATGAGCCAGTCTGGGGGGTTGTGAAGCACTTAATCATTGAGCATAAAGAGGAAAGATCACCCCCTTTCAAATGCAGTGCTATTCCCAACAGCTCATTTGAGAACTGGTTAGGTGGGTTTAAACAGGCAAATTACTGATT
Organism: Passer domesticus; assembly: GCF_036417665.1. Classification (NCBI taxonomy): domain Eukaryota; kingdom Metazoa; phylum Chordata; class Aves; order Passeriformes; family Passeridae; genus Passer; species Passer domesticus. Next base: position 12,477,402 of record NC_087478.1, read on the forward strand.
CATTTTCACTAATATTGAAAAATTGACAAAATATTAAACAGAGCTTGATAAGCTTTATAAACAGCTGAAAATTCTTTTGAGAAGTATGTATAATAATATTACCTGTGAAATTAGTAGGATGTATTCAAATTCCTTTCCATTCAGCCATCACCTATTATTTTATCTAATGTGGTGTTATCAAAGAACCAGACCTTCATAATGTCTCTTGGAAAACTATTGTGTGATCTTTTCCCATTATTTAGACTTATATTTAATTGACAGTTTAATCCTATTTCTCTTTTCTAAGAAGCTGTGCAGCCCCATAACTCTGCCCTTGTTATCCTCTCTACTGACACCTTTCCCATTTTTAAAGGCTTACTCTTGCCCTCACAGAAGTACGATAAAAGAGCAGCCCCAGGTGTGCTGTTTTATCATAAATCAAATCCTAATTACAAGTGTTCTCTCCAGGTATTCCTCCTATGGAGACTGTTGGACAGAACACTGTTCATGGCACAGTTACATAAGGGATTACATACAGTCCATGCTGTCAGAAATGAGGAAGTCCCACTGCCTGCCACTTGCAATGCAAACAAAGCTGCTTTCCAGAGCTGTCCTTCAGCTCTTTTAAAGAAGGGCCAACAATTCCTACCCACCTTTGCAAAGTACTTTGAGAACCAGGGATAAAAGTACTTTGTACATGGCCCTGCATCCCTGCACCTCTGGCACAGCTGCAGAGCTACAGAACAGGGGCCTCACACCCAGCTCTGCCTGGAGAGCACAGGGAAAGGTCAGCCCAGGGGAGGGGTGGGGACAGCAGAGGAATAAAACAGGGGTTAGGCACTGTCAGATTCCTGTGTTACACAGACAAGTGAGTATGGCTGGAGCTCATTAAAGTATTAGAGATGATGTAAATAGCTAAAATTTGGGAAAACTTTTAAAATCAGATTTAGTGGGAGCAAGATAAGGACTGTTTACTTCTGATTTCAAATAACTACTATAGAGGTTTTGTTTTCTATAGTAGTTTGTGCTACTGGTGGTATGTGTTTTTTTCAGATGCCCAAGCATCTTTTCTCCTGACAAAGAAAGCCAATAAGCAACACATTTTAGTCTTCCTATATAAAAATATTTTTGTTTCCTTATATGTGGAAGGTGACAGACACTAGTTTACAAATTTACAAAGCAGATTGAGCATGATCAGTCTCTGAACAGACATGAAACCAGCTCTTTTATTGCAGAACCAACCATTTCCAAACTCCTAGCACAATGGCATCATTATCATTAAGTTACCAGTTTAGTCAGACAAGCCAAGCTTTAGTCCTTAAAAATATATATTTAAATAAAAATCAAACCTTGTTTATCTAATGGCTGGCATCCAATGAATATAACACAGTCCTGATAATAAACAGTGACATGAAACACTGCACTTTAGCATCATTACATTGGAAGAAGAATGCATATTCTGTAGCAGCATAACCTCAAAAAAATCAATCCTATCTGTAGATTCCATTAACTTTTAATTACTTTTTTTAAGAACTAATGTTTATTTTAGAAGTGCAGTCTATTTCAATAGATCTGTGTAGTCAAAGCCTACAGTGCTTGGAACCTGCATATGTGATAGAGAGGTACTTCAACAGTGAGTAATAATCAGAATTTTAAGATCCCAAAGGCACTAAGGGCACTATGGATTAAAAACCTATCATATTCCATCTGACACACTCCTTATCTCACAACTCATGAGTCTTGCACAGCAAAGCCTGAATGGGTGATACAAGGGCATGATAAAAGCACAAAATTCTAAGCAAAAAATCTGGATTCTTAGGGAGTGACTAGAAAGAGTTCTAAATCTGGCAGAAACTTCCACTGGACTAGGAGATTGTTCTGTTGGGCTGTATATTCCTTAACAGAGAAGGGAAGATTTCTACACAGGTTACTGCTATACCTCAATACAGAGGTAATTTTACAAATGCTGGCCATGGAGTGCTTAATCTAAAAGTTTTACAGAATGAAAAATGTAAATTACCCACCAAGCATAGAAATCCCACTTACTTCCACATCTGTGAGTTCAAGTGTTTTTCCACCATGGAGTTCAGTGCGAATCGAAAATGGTCCCATCTTCTGTCAAAGACATAGTACCCTCTTCCAATTAAGCGACTGCCATATGAACAGAACTGAAAGAAAAGGTATTTCAGTGGTGCTTATAAAAATGTATTTCTACATTATGAAATATTTATTGACAGATCAAGGAGCACCATTGTAATTTGTATCATGCAGGTAAAACTTCTTTTAAAACATTTTTCATTATCTACAGCATAGTTTTTTTAAGAATTATGAAATATAGGCATAGTATTTCGGCTTAGTGTAATGTATATTTCATACTTCATTAATGAATCAGTGCCAGAGAAAGAATGTAACTGCTTAGGTACTTTTAAAGAAAAAATTCTTACTGCCTCAGAAAGACAAGTTACCCTGTTCTGTGTGTCTTACATCTCATAATTGTATGACAGCAATAAAAATATAAGTGAAGAGGAAAAAAAGTGCAATGGGAATGTATTTAGTATCTACTTAATACACAGACCCTTGACATTTCAGTAAAAAAGTAAATTATCATCCATGGCATCTGTGCTACAATAGAACATGGGATACACTCTTCACAGTGCATGAAAATCAACTGGAGGAGTAGTATTTTGAGAATTCTGCAGAGCTCAGGAGTACTTGCACCCCTCCCTCTGGAGAACTTCCTGAAAAGTCCTACTACACTCAAATGTTACAGTCAGGAAACTGTTCTTGTTTCAGCTCAGTCTTACTGATCTAAATGATACAGAGAACTGCTGTAATGCCAGTTTGTAGGAGAGAAATCTGTTACAAATCATCCTCAAAAAACAAGACAACTGTCCACCATACAAGGGACCCAGTCACAGCAATTCTGGCTGACAGCAGAAGCACTGATGTGGTAGAAGAGCACCCGCTCAAAGTACTTATCAAAGCACTTAATGGACAGCAAGTGGAGACTGCAACTGTTCATTTCAAGTCTGTTTCATGACAAGGTTAAACAGGTTAATTAAAACAACCACCTAAATTCACAAAGCCTCAGCTCCCATCAAGTACCACCAAGAGGCAATTTAAGTAGCTACTGACTTTCCCCCTGATCATTACCACCTGGCCAGGAGAGGGATTTAGTAAGGAAAACAGTCTAATTGAATATGAAATTCAGAAATTTAGCATGATCTGGAAGTGATTTACACTATCATTTCTGACTTCACACTGATACTGGCTAAGAACTGGTTTCACTACCAGCAACTGCTTCAGTTGGGAGATGCTAAGATTTCAGAGAACAGATGAGTCAGTGGGCTTGCCTTGAAGCAGAACTAGGATCCTGAACCAAAATGGCCATTGACAGCCACGCCTCACTGCTGAGGCATGTACAAGAACTGGCTGCACTTAGATTATTTTTTGAATTGTGTGGGCACCCATGCAGTGAACCTTTAGTTTTTAATTCACAGAGAATCAGTCAGTGATACCAAAGTAGCATACAATAGTACCTAGGAAACAGGAGGTTTCTGCATATCATAGTATTATGTGGACTACTGTAATTCACATTTTTTCTGCAAGAACCAAATACAGGATTTCATGTGACAGTCCTTTAATGTTTGGGTCATGCTTTTTCTGGTGTGACAGTAACAAGTTCTCCTTTGCTCCAGGGAATACAAACAATGCTACCAGTTATCACAATGTTTGTTTTATTCTGCATATCATATGGAAAACACGTACATGTATTCCTTGGCTCAATCTTTATGAGAAACAACTCCTAAGAATTTCAAGAGTTCTCCCACTGCTTCTTGGTTTGAACAATGTAAACAAAAGCACACTGCAGAGATAATACCACAAAGCACCTTTTACTACTTAAAATGAAATTTCTCACTAACACAGGAGAAAGACAAAACCAGCTGCTCAAACACATACTTGAGCTTTTCCATTTTGAGATGAATGAAGCAATAGTTTCTAAGTCCACACACACTCAGATAAATGACATTTAATTACTGCTCTAAACCAGACTACAGAAATCAATGGAGCACTGTACTAGCCTTCTGCCACCACCTGCAAGGTACTGTTTTGTAGGAACTGCAACAACCAAGAGAATATCTGCCCATGTCACATTTAAAGCAACACAACTTTCCTCAGTTCAGAACTACACCTAATTTGAGGTCAACTGAGAGGACAATCTAAAAACAGAACTTCTGATTTTCTGCTGCCCTTCTTGTCGTACGTCAATGTATCGTGTGTACTGACCAGTGGTACCTTATCCCATCCTTACCCTTTTCTGCTAAATGTATTTTTTCTCTTTAAAACAGTTTTCAGAATGTAAGGTCTTCATTCCTTACCTTCTTATTAAATTACTTATTTGTTTTTCTCTCCTTAATTAGACAACAACAATGGCAAGGCACACCAGAGACTGACACATACCCCAAGAGGTCTGGGATGGTGTCCAGAAAAGTGACAGTCTAGTTTCTCAGATTCTTCAGCTCCATCCGCTTCTCCTTCATCACTGGACAATCTGCTTGTGATATCTCCTCCCATGGAAGGCAGTGGCAGCTCTGGTACGTACCCACTGTGGTTTGAAGAACTGGTGCTGTTTATGCTATTTGCAGATGAAGGTCTAGAAGGAGAATATACATTTAAATCATCAGTGTTCAAAGGCTCTATAACCTACCTGCTGGCATCAAGCATCAAAGCAAATGATGCCAGAAATTATCAATATAAACAAGGACAGTAAAAGACACTGAATAGCTGACACAGGAATATACTGTGGGGCTGTCATTAAGTTAATGTTAACAGAAGCACCCTTCTACTGCCTGACATTTTAAATTTGTCATGAAGTTGGATTTCAGATATTGCGAGCGACAAAGTATATTTAAAACACAAATAAAAATCGGGTATAAAAGAATCTTCTTACACTGAACCATTACTCTGCTACTTGATTAATCCCAAGGGTCCAGTTACAAAATCCTACTAAAATTAGTGTACTAAATATAAGAGTGTTTAGCTGACCCCCTCTACAGGTAGATTAGAGTGCAATATCTGGGAGAGCTCCTCACAGCATGTAGGTTTTCTTTACCTTTGTCTAAAATGCAATAAAACAAAGTAGGAATGTCTTTGCACCACAGGGTATGATGATGTCTTGCCTTTCAAAAATAGTTTGAAAACAGATTAGATTAGAAGTGAGGGTGGAAAAGGTTCTCAACTACAGTCTGTACAACGAAGTATGTATCGAGAGCTCTGAGGCTGCAGGAGATGTTCACACTGGGCCAATTCTGTAGATGATCTTCTTCAGCCTCATGAGTTGGTGCTCTCAGGACAGAGCAGTCCCCGAGGCTGCGGAGCAGAGCCCTCTCCTGACCTGTGTGGGGTTGCTCGGTTGCTCACCCACGGCATCGGCCCAGGGCGAGCGCTGCAGCTGGGCTGGGCCGGGCTGGGCCCCGCCGGGCTGTGCCACAGCGGCCACAAGGCTTCCACGGCTGCTCTGAACCAGGCAGGACCAAGAGAGGCACTGCAGCAGAAACAGAAATGCAGACCGCACAAACGCAATGTCCGACTGCTAAAATCCTCCTCCTCGAGTACTGCTACTATCTCTGCAATTTGTGCAGCTGACTCTCATGGAATTGCACTCCAGTTCTGCTACTTTGACTGTAGCACCTACTAAACCCCACTTCTATCTTTCTGTCTGTGCTCCTCTCTGTAAGGTCACTGCTTTTACAAGAATTAGGCAGAGAAGCACCAATTCATCTGCGGGAATTCTTTCATTGTCTTTTCACTCAAACAAGGCCCACCTCTGCCACCACAGGAATGAAACTTCATTCAGGCCACACAGAAAACATTGGAAACAGCTGTCTGAGATACTTCTTGTATTCGCTATCTCTTTGATACTTCATAAGGACTATTGTAGTAGGAAATAGGGACTATCGTAGTAGGAAAGTCCCAAAATGAGCACCCTGTCCTGACCAAGGTTTCCGAAAAAAAAAAAGAATGATGAAAAAATATAAAGCTGAAAAAAACCAACTAATTTAGCTCTATGCACTCCAGCCAAAATCAGTACCAAAAAATCCCACAAATAAACAAAAGATACGGGAAGTTTTCCAGAGGATAATTAGAATTCAGTAGATCAAATACTTCACACTGTTTTTTGCAAAAGAATGCCTTCAGAAGTTTTCATTGTCCTTCTGAAGAATGTTTTTGTCCTTTCTAAGAAAAATCTTCAAAACAAGGGAAGACATTCTATGTATAGTTTAATATCAATAGTTTTAAATCAACACTAAATTACACCATGGAAAAGTACTTCTGGAGAAAAATTCTATATAAATGTACAGAATTTTACTACTAATACTTGCACTGATTCATGTAAACAGACTTTTCTTATCAATGGTGACCAAATGACTTGAATATAATCTTTCCTAATTATAAGTACCATTTTAGCAAAAAAATGCAGTTAGTCTGACATTGTGAGCCAAGGGTGGACACTATTCCTTTCCTCATTCCCAATTAGATCACAGGCTACCATGGACAGAGTTCAGTTAACACAAGCTAGCAGAAATTCTTATATTAGTATGTTTTATTGTGTAATAGCCTAAAGAAATATTAAATATTTATGAAATGAGCTGTATGAACGTCTAAGAGATTTTTTACAGCACCTTCATGCCACACTGGAGAACTGCTTACCTTGGAAGTACAGAATTTGGTGGTCTAGATTTTGCAGGAGATGTTACTTTAGATTCTTGCCCAGAGTTCACTGAGGATCCTGACAGAGAGTCTTGTGCTGGTGTGGGCTGGCTCTGATAGCTTTCCCTTGCAGATGGTGGATGTTCTTTGTCTTTTGCAACTTCTTTTTCCCTGGATCGAGCTTTGTGTTCAGCTAGAAGGATGTCAAACTGTTTTTTACGGCCTGGAACTGCTCGTCGATGATTAAGTGAATGAGTCTAAAAATAGGGTGGTTAAAAAGCATTTGTGTGTGCATGACATTGTTTATGAGTCCTCTATACTTCTGATACACCACTACTCTAAAAGATAAAATCTACTTCAAACAACTTTAGCCACAGTTATGGAAATAAAGCTGCTATTCCACATTATCTTTGATAACTTATAAAGTCATTCTTAAGAAATGCCAACATCAAGGCTAAAATTACTTTTTGCAACAATTTTTATATAATAGAGACTATTGACTTACCTTTTTCAAGATGGAAAATAGAATTGCAGTAATTTAAAGATATTAAGAAAATCATTGTAGCTTTTAACTTACAATGAAAAACTGATTTCATTGGATTGAAAAACATGAATAGATTTTAAAGCAAATTTAGCTGATGATCTCTACTGACAGGCAGCACATACACATACAAATGTTCATTAGAAATGTCTCACATTGCAGCTACTTTTTGATGCAGGAGTTATTACTATCACAAGGGCAGATTCCAAGTAATTTATTATACAAAAATATGGTAATTTTTTTTTACTAAAAACTGACTATACTTTAACATTGTTGCACACATGAACCAAAAAAGAAGCATTTAAAATAACACTTGGGCTTCTACCATGAAACGTTAATGCTTTTTGCATAATAAAATGACATGAAAAAATCTTTTTAGAAATATCAGTGGAATAATGCAGATGCTCTGATTCAAAGAAACAGAATTACACAAAAGAATTACCTGAAGACAGCGCCTGAATACCATACCCATTGTCTGTAAGACAGGAGCAGGTATGACCTCTCAAACTACTGTGGTAGGATTTAAACTATAACAAAGCATCTGATATTTTATCTTCTAAGAAAAATACCTTGCAGGTGAGTGATCTTGTGCAAGGTTTCTTTGTTTCAGGATCCAGTACTCCACAGTGCTTATTTGGGTCAAATTCTCTTTCTGTTTAGTGGGAGAATGGGAAATGAGAAAAAAAAATAGATTATTATGGAAGTTTTAACCAGAGTAGCTTATAACTTTTGCCTGTTAGAATTTAGTTTAATCAGACTCAACCTGAACCACTGATCCCAACCCCAGCATCCTGTAACAGTGCTATGTGCATCACTCATATAGTTGTGCATTTTTTTGTCCTTGCATGTTTAAAACCATTTAGAGCAGGATTTCAGCCAAAGACTTCATGGCAATAAGTCTGCTTACAGTGGAGTGGCCCAAACAAAGGACCAAGCCAATTCTCTGTGACTTCAGCTCCCTCTCCATCTCTGCCTGCCTCTGAGGCCATAAGACACAGCACTTGCAGCTCTGCCTCCAGAGCTGGGCTAAGACACAAATGGTACCAGAAGTGCTTTAAACAACATTTCTCTGACATACTTAGAAACTCGAGAAAACCACCCATGGCTGATTACTGGTGACATTTTAAAAATAAAATTTATCTAAATCTGTCCCTTAAATCTTTATAAAAATAACATGTATGTTAGTTTTTATTTCCCCACATGAAGGGAGGGATGGAATTTAAAGTTTGCAGAGATTCTGAGGAAAGGCATTTACATGAGTTCTACTCATGATTAACATTAAAAGGGCATTAATATTTAATATGCTGTATCTGTGTATTTAATTTCATTAATATTTTAGTATTTCTATACCACAGATAGCATCATTTCCCTTAGGTTATGTTAATATAATTTTAGGGTTTCCATTAAGAATTGTAACAGAACTATGGATACACACTTTTTAGTTTATGCTATCAAAACCCTTTACCATTACCTTCACAGACCTTGACAAATTATGGTGTAATTGGCAGACAGGTTTGCTTTTGTTTGGTAGGGGAATATAAACTATTTGCCAAATCCTATTTTAACTATATAGTGGTGTTACATTCAGATACAATAAACATCTTGTACTCAAATACAACATTTAATCAGAGGATTTAAGAATTCTTTATAAACAAATGGGAGCTAAGAGGAAGACAGTGATTCACAGCTGTGTTACAATGCTATGACAGCATCACAGCAAGTAGAACAGCTGGAATAAGAAAAGCAAGAAATAGCTTAAGTTAGACAGCAACTAGCCTCCAGATATCACAATTTCTAGCAGTTTTATGTATTCTGCTATCTAGACTTAAAAATGCCTATGCAAATATTAAATGGTTACAGTATTAACCTATTAGCAGAGCCATACAAAAAAGGGAGCTTGGAAAAACCAGAAAAACTGGCATAGTATTTTATTTGTGAAATCTAGAAAGGAACTGAAATATGTTATAGGCAGTTGTAGTTCCTTTGGCATTTACAACACAACAGAAACACAAAAATAGCTGTGTATGACTCAATATAATAACTATTTTTTTCTACTTAATAGATGAAAACACATGTTCATGAACTAAAGGAGTTAGTTGCTCCCAGGGTTTGAGTGTAAGATCTTCCCATTCCAGTTTCCTGAATGACCCACCTAAAAACTTCAATGCAAATTGAAAAAAAAAAACCAAAAAAAAAAACCCAAAAAAACTAAGGAGACAATATGGACTAATAAATATGCCTTCAAATGAAAAGTCCTGAAGGCAATTATAAGGCTATGGAATGTGTTCTGAAAGTCACCAAGCAAGGACTGTTTTGGACCAACAGGGAAACACTTCAAAAATCAAAAGTGGTCCAGATTGGTACTTGTCAGTAAGTGGCCCAACTGACTAACACTTGTAGGACTGATTATAGCAAAGCCAGTTATTAGGAAAACATATACAGATAAAATCAACATAAGGAGTTATAAGAGGAAAGAGTGGAAGTCTCTGCCATTGACTGAACAACAAAATAATAGGGTTTCCCTGAGAAACAGAAAATACTGAACAAACAGGAAGCCACTTCTCCTAGCTGAAGCATTTATGGCTGCTCCAGAGAAATCATGAACATCTAACTGCCAGCTACAGACATGCCTGGTTTGGGCAACACCCTGCATGAAACTTACCACCTTCTTATCAATAACAAAATGCAGCTTCTGCCTATTGTGTTAGGATATGTGGAGTGTGACAAGCCCCAGAGCCCTGTGCACAGGCACAGCTTGAGAAAGCTGTTTTTCTGGAATGGATTCCATTTCTTCACATTCAGTGGACCAAGTGAAGAACATTTGCTATAACCTCACCAAGAGAAGAGCAAGGGCCAAAACTGAACTGTCATAAACTTCTGTTTGCAACAGAACTGTTTTTCTTGGTGTATGCAGGGAATCTGCATTCTTTAACGTCATCCCAAAGAGAACAAGAACTAAGGAAGATTTAGGAAAAAAAATTTTTTTTTGCAGTTGCTACTCAGAAACACTGATCCACTTATGCTGGGCAGCTACAGACTGTCTTTTGTGGTTCCACAAGCTGTTTCCTCTCTCTCAACAAGGACAGTGCTCCTGAAAAGAGGGCAGGTTCATTCATCACACAAACAACCACCAGCTCTCAGGAAAGAAAAAAACAAACTTCTATCACAGTCAGGGAAGTGGTGTGAGAGACAGTAGAGGTTGCTAAAAAGGGAAGGAAACAGATGCAAACTGGCCAAACTTATTAGGGAGCTTTAAAAATTAACGTCCGTACAGCTCTAGGGCAGTGGACTGAGGGAAACCTAAATCCCTTGGCTGCAGTTTCATCCTTTTCATGTGGAATGAATGAAATTATGGGATCACTCAAATAATCATCTCATTGACCTTCCAAAATCTTTTTATCAGCCTTTGCACAGTCCTGTATAATAATGTAGAGAAATACATCATAGTGACACACAATCTACAGGCAATTCATCTCCAGTGCTCTCAGGACTTCTACGATTTGAATAATCCCTAAATTATTGCATTGTTGCATCAATACTCAAGGCAGTGGAAGTAAGACTGAACAGATCACAAATCTGATCATGACAGAGAAGCTGAAAAAAAGGTCTCAGTTCTGTGTATTTGTTATAAAAGTAAACACATGCCTATCCAGGTGCTCAATCACTCCTGTGCAGAAATTTCCACTGTGTTCCCTAGCCCAGAAGACACTGCAAGTCAGAGCTTTGAGAAAGATCAGTGCCAGAGCCACCTCCACAGTAAAGCCAGCAAGCTGTAGGAAGGCCCTACAGAACTGTTTCTCCTTTATGAACACATTTCTACAAGCACTTGCACAGAAATGTACAAGTATCACCCACAGCCCTGCAGTGGTAAGTGGTGACATGAGGAAAACCACTAACAGTTTAAATTGCTCAAGGAGGAATTTTGAATTGATTAACTTAATCAGCTAAATTCAGCATCTAACCCATTACAGGAAATAATAGGTTAAAAGAAAGCAATATTCTAAATTAACTGTAAAATATAGAGTTTTTATTAGAATAATATATTGGTTCTTAGAAAGTAAAATGTAAGGGTTAAAGCCTAATCTTAAGCTACTGTCTTGTAGCATTTTTTCATGTTGTGAAAAGCTATAAATGAATAATGGTTCATTTTCTTATATGCCACCTTTAACTAGTTAAGAAAGCAATCAGTGCACTGAATCCTTTCAGGCAATGGCATTGTTCCATGCCCCACACAGCCCCAGCAAACACCTCACACTGGTCTGAAATCCAGCCAAGGTAGCAGTACCATAGGCTAACTGCCAAATCTGAGAAAATGAAAAAAATAAACCTGATATTCAGGCAAAAAATAGGACACAGACATTAACTGGAAATGAAAGCATTTATCTTGTACAACTTATACTGGTTCATAATTAGTGCACATTTAGAAATCACGTGAAGTAACTTTGTGCCAAAGTGACGATCCAATGCGGATCATGCTGCCATTAGCAAAATTAGCCTTTCAGTACACACAAGAAGTTCCTGCCCGAGTCACAAAGTACTGCCAGCTGATGAATAGACCCTGCACAGCTTCTTCAGCTGTAAATTTGAGTCAGTTACTTTTACTTTAAAAAAACCAAAAAATAAAAACCCTCAAAACACCTTGTTTTCCTTAATTCAGAGTAAAAATCTGTTTTCTGCTTCCAGGGGTAAATTCTCTCCTCACTGCCCAACAGCTGACAGAGGTCACCTATAGGGAACTCCACTGAAAATAATTCTTCCTCTAACAGAGCCTCTGCCCTCCCACAATGTGGTGTCCCATGCTTTGGTGGCAGGTTTGAACAGGGACCTACATCCTCAAAGCTACCTTGCCTAAGGCCATCCAGGGCACTTCCCATTTAATGTCATTTTCTCAACTCCACTGTCCTGTCTTCCTGAGTAAGATAAAGATCTTCATGCTAGAAACATTGCCACTCATATGTGAATTGCAAGGGGAGAGGGGTGAAAGGAAATTATGACTTTTAACACTTCCCCAGCATTTCCCTTATCTCCTTAAGAATTTTCTCTTATCTAAATTAAAAAAAAAGTCTTTAAAAAAATCATGACTTGGAGGATAAACCAATGTCTTAAACCTGTTCAACTTGATCATGACTGAATTAAAGTCACGCAACCAAGTAATATTTTCCTTTGTTGTAAATAGACTCAAATCCCATTATGGCTTAAAGAAGTTTTCTGCCTTTCTGTTTTAATGAATTTACTTCCTTAAAAATTTGTATTTGGCCTGTTGACCAGTAATTTCAAGCTAAACAGAATGTGTACTTTAAAAATACTTTACACATGCTAAGAGTGTGAAAGCCTTCATTTTCATACATGCAACCCAGCATCTTACAGCAAAAAAATCAAACCAAATCCAGCATTTTATTAGCTGCATTATGAGCTATAGAAGCATTAACAAAGAAAACCAGACTGCCACAAAAGGTGAATGACAACATCACGTACCTGAAAGTCGTTTGTAAGGCTTGTTACTGCTTTTAGTGCCATTTTGGTGTTTCTTGTCTATTGATGGAGCTACAATTCCTTTGCCGTTCAGAATCTTTTCTGGTGATGGTGGCACTGACTTGGATGTCAAACCAGATTTAACCAAAGTTGGAGCAGGTATGGTGGATGAAGAAGTTGAGGAGGAAGTGATGGTGGTAGTGGTTGCAGAATTCATTTTAACATTGGCACCATCTGCCTTCACTAGGTTAGGAATTTTCTCTAGACTGACTACTGGAACAGGAACACTGCAAGATCAAAGAAAAATATTCATGTGGTATTTTCTGCACCAAAGATTTACAGTTACTTAATCCCTTTCCACACATACAAAAATTTCAATGCAAGTGACACAGCATCTTAAGACCAGACTAAAATGAAATACTTGGTACCAGTATTGACTGTTTTTGTTCAATCAAGCATTTACAAAGCCCAGCATCTGTAAAGCCTTGCAATGAAGAGAATGATGAAAATGAACCTTTGTATTTTTTTTTTAAGATCTAATCCTCTACTATTCATAAGCAAAATCAGTATTTGGTACCAAGCAAAACATACTCCTTACAAATACGGTCTCATGCCTTTAACACAAGCACATATCAGACGTGTGTGCTGTGCTAAACTTGCCATGATAACGAAGCAGTTTGCTAATAATATTAATATTTTTAAATAAACACAAAAATAATTCATTTGCTCAGATGTGTCTAAATGACATACAAGTTCTGGAAACATGGAGAAAAGAGATTTTAAGCATAGAAATCTTAATAGCTGTCCCTTTAAAAATATTAAAATCCTTGATGACTTGAGTATTACTACAATGTATTTTAATAAAATCTTAGGGACTTAAAAATAAAAATTCTCAATATAGTTATTAACTTAGTTGGCCCTTTTCAGAGTAAAGTTTGCAATAACTAATTTACTCCAACTTAACTACCACCATTGCATATTTGTGACACTAACAAATTGGCAGCAAAACAGATTGAGACAAATTATTTTCAGCTGCAACAGTATTTTAACATTTCTATCTCCATGAGGAAATATCCAGTGATAGCTTTTCATCTACTCAACAATTCCAAAACTGGATATCTTGTGACTACCAGTTAATATATAAATTATATACCCCTCCCTATTGAAACAAACCCAAATAAAACATACAACATAATGCAAGAATAGTAAGGGAAATCCCCCCATTTCCAAGCCACACAATTTCAGTCTTTTGTGTTTGAAAAATGGAACCTTTGCTGCACCTTTCTACAGAAGGAAAGTTTACAGGTGTGGAGTTTTCACAATCAGAAAAAGATGACTTTGAGATGGCACTCTCCATGGGACACACTTTGGAAACATCAAAGCAGGGCTCAAAATAACTCAATTCTTGACTTTCCTGGGCTCCTACAAACCTCTGTTTCTCTGCAGCTGCTGAAGATGATAAACCTTATTTTAAGGGTGTTTCAACATAGGAAAATGTATGGATATAAACAATGCATTGATATAAACAATAAGCATACACAACTATGAAGAAGATTTAGACACCAAGACATCTTCTGGAGCTGAAATTAAATTATATAAAACTTCTGTCTCCTGTGGTGCTGTACACATAGCAGTTAGTCAGAATACAGATGCAACTGCAGTAATGTGTAGAGCACTGACCAGTAATTAAGCAAAAAATGTATCTTATTCACAAAATCAGAAATGAATGCAAACATGTAGCTGTGAAAGGGAGGATTTGATCCTCTCCTTTTTAAAACTGCTCTGAAATTATTAAATAGCAGGCAAAAATTGTAACACCTCAGCATAGGAATTCTTTTGATTTTGTCTTTAAACAGATGACAATTATATTATCTGAAAACAGGAGAATTTTACATTAAGTAGTTCTACTATACATAAACTATATAAAAACATAGAAGCAAATCTTTATGCCCAGTTTCTAAGAAATATCTTAATTTAAAATACTGATATTCAGTGAAAAAAATCAAGTGTATGATCTGGTTTAGTAGTGAAATATTGTTAATAAAAATGGAAAGGGTTTTTCTGTTTTGCAGTGTTAAGAATCTCAGATCCTAAGGCACGTATGGTTGGATCACTGTGATAATGAAAAATGCCCAGGGGAGAGAAAATTTTTGCTTAATTTTGTTACAGATCAACAAGTCAACCTTCATTACACATTTCATTGTAGTGCAGAAGAAAAAGAAAAATACTCCTGATGCCTTAAGTTTTAGCTTTCATATTTTTTAGATTCTGTACTGCCTTAGTGTGTGACTGAACTTCATATAAAGTGTTAGCAAGTTCTCTTCACAGGGTAGTCAGACAAAGCAATCCTTCTCCAGCCTGGGAACCAAGGACACCGTTGAAGCTTCAGGCCCAAAAAGTACAAACAACAGCGAACTGGGGAGAGCAACCTGGGAGGATGGGACTGCATAACCTGAAGCTCTAATTGGACAATTAACCAAAATATGTAAATGGACCAAAACTTCTAAAAGGGTGAAAACTCATGAGTCGGGTCCATCTTGGGCAGAGCCTGGGCCGGGCCCTTGTGGTGCCCAAGGTGTATCTTTGCAGGCCTTTGAATGAACACCTACTTTATTGCTTTAACTCTGCCCAGCCTCTTTAGGCATCACCCCAGTACCTGTGCGTATACAGATTCTATAGGATTTCTGGCACTCTACAGTAAATTATTTATGATTTCAGAAGCTACAGATTATAATTTCTCTTTCTCTTTTATTGCATTGAACAGTGAGGACCTCTAGTTTAGTCTTAGCATAACATATAAAGAATCATTTATTACCAAATGGAAAATTGGAAGGTCCACAGGACCAGTGACTGGAATCAACTACTAAGGTCTTAAAAAGTAAATAAATCACAAATGTTTATATTTATATTTGATGGTTAGAAAGAATTCTTTTCCCAAACAGAGTATTTTGAGTTAAAAATTGAGGATTTATTTTAAAAGTTTGTTAGAAAAAGAAAACCAAGGTTTAGAGTCTTATTTACTGCATTTTAAAAGGAGTTTTTTAACAATAAGCTTATTTAGATTTTTTTAATGGCAGCTGTTGAAAGGGACAATTAGAAAAACAACACGCAACAAACAAAAAGTGAGGAAAAAAAATCTATTCAGTACAGACTTTTTTTGACAAAAGAAACTCTATTAAGAATAGCAGTATCTACCTAATAGGCAATAGAAGTTACTACCAAAGCAAACACATCAGAAACATTCATTATTTCTTCTGCACTAAGACGGAAATAGGACTCTCTCCAGTCAGATAAAAACGCCTTTTGATTCCTTCGGTAAGCGTAAAGTGCCAGCTGAAAAATAATGATTGATATTTTTTCTTTTTACATAAGGGAATCTGCATAATGTGACAACAGGTTCCAAAAGAGCTGGAGCAATATTGGGTCTCAGCATATTAATTTCTAATTGAATCTTGGAATCTTAGAGAAGCTAGCTGAGTGCTGCTCTTTCATCCATGCTGAAAACCCAAACAAAAGTGTCTTGGAAGAAATATTGGAAAAGCTAATAAACTGATAAACAACAAGTTGACATGGTTTTGCTGAGGATCAGATTCTGGCAAAGAAATATGGTTTCACTTTTTGATGAAGTTACCAGTTAAGCTGACAAAGATAACTATGAAAATGTTCCAGTTTTTGAAAGGCATTATGAAACACAAATAAGAATGATTTAAAAGCAAATGTTAAACAATATGAAATTCAAATCTAGTTTTTCTGAGATTTATGATTTATTAGCGGGGTTTTGCTGGGGCATTTTTAGCCATCATTACCAAGTCTGACATGACCAAAAACTTCAGTGGACTTGAGAAATAAAGATAAGATTACTGGTGATAACATGTGCTGATGGAATCAGGATTGACAGGAACTAAATAATGAAGAGACAAAGTTATAAAACGCAGTATGGAGTGTTTGGTAAAGTTCATTAACTCAAAGAGACATTTTAATACAAATGAATGTAAAGTTACATATGAAATAAGAAGCTGTTCAGTCTGCAGTGAAATACAGGGAAACAACACATTGGAAAACAGTGACAAAAATATTTAGTGGTCACAGTGAATAAGCAATATGAGGTTTTATTGTATTGTTGTGCTTATATCAACAATGGGATATGGCAAGTAAGAAATAGTTTTCACAGGTTCCTGGTTCTACTGGTATTGGAATATGGCTTCTAGTATTGCTGACCAGCAGTGATGAATTAGAAAGAAACCAGAAAAATGCTCAAAAATGAGGGCTACAAAAAGTGCATGGTCATGACAGGCTTTAGAAGCTCATTCTCTTTTCAAATAAGGTAAGATTTCCTTCTGTTTTCTCATGCTTTCTCAGGCAGTCGGACTACATGGTCATTGTAGGTCCCTTCCAGCAGGCAACAAAAATAACTATAGTATGTCACAACACTTTTCATACCTGTAGCTCCTTTTACTTCTGTTTTCCTTTCTTTTGGCTTTTAAAAATGATTTCTCCTTCCTATTATGTAATTTTGCTGGGTTTATGTTTTGGTCATTTGTAACTATATTTATTCTAAAAGCTCAGCTGCTCATTCAACTATTCAAATTTGTGAGAAAAGAAATTCACAAACATTTAAAAACATAAAACATTGCTCTAATGTACATTGCTAAAATTGCCTCTACAATGTACAAAATGTTTGTAATTTAATGTTAGATTATATGGTCCAAGTCAATCCTGCTGAGTTTTGCTCCCATGCTGCAATAGAAATATCCTTAAATCATGACTATCTTCACTTTCTCAGGTTCAGTATGAACAATTGTATTTCCTTATAGAAATAAAGGACAAAAGATGATTAAAAATACTTTGAAAAGTGACATTATAAATTTAAAAGGATTGCTTACAGGTACACCTTTGGGATCCTTTTTCTGTTTACAGAAAGAGTGAGTTTTCTCTGTGTTGATGAAAACCACATAATTTCCATCTAATTTTTTTCATTTTCAGAACTTCTGGCAGGCTAAACTTTGTGGAGGGAGGCCAAGGAGATCTACTTCAGCTGGTTTCTCAGTGCTAGCTTACTTCAACATTTTACCCCAATTTTATGCTGCCTTAGGATCATGGATAGATGGAACTGAACACTCTGCAGGATCACAGCGCCTAAATCCACCATGGCAGCACCCAGAAGCTGTGCTGGGGCACAGCAGGTGAAGCAGCATCCCTTGGGCAGGTCAGCAATGAGGAGGAGAGCTCCTGGCTGCAGGAATGCCTTTTATAAAGGGGAAGCATCTGAGCTATGCTTACTAATTATGATCACTTGTTCATTATTATTGTTATTTCTACCAGTTCCTTGCCCTTTTCTCCCCAGTTTCTACCCTCTGCTATACCTATTACCACCTTGACTGCAAGCTGCAGAAAATGATGGTTTGCATTTATCTTGTGCACAGTGCAGTGGTGCTCCAGCTCTGCTCCATCTCTAAGCACTGCTGTATTAATAGCAACCATGGTAGAGATACAGGGGAAAAAATCAGAACTGACAGATATTTCTGGATGATGTATTCACAATAATACTTTATATTCCAGCTACAAGAAGGGAGGTATTAAAACAGCAGCTAAAAAATGAAACAGTTCCAGATCTCTTTTATCTGATCATTCCAATCATGATTTTTAAAATGATAGTCATGGAGCAACCAGAACCTCTGGAGCACATCTTAGAACAACACAGGACATGAACAAGAGAAAGAGCTACTTGGTCAATGGCTAGGATGATGCCTCAACCAAAACTATTACAAATTTAACAACAGAAGTTGGATCTACATGAAGGCTGGCACAGCAACAGATCAACTGGGCTATGCTGTTGCAGAGGCCATTCCCAAAATTCTAATTGTAACAACTAAAATTTAAAGGAGATGCTGTACAAAACAATCAGGCAAGCCCAACAAAGGTTGTTCCAGGTCTGAAATGCAATCACTAAAGTGATATAATTCCTGAAACAAGCTGATTTGACAACTGTCTGGAAGAACTTAGGTCAAATAAACATTAGGTATGAGATTATAATGTAACAGACAAAAGCATTGAAGACCTGGAAGCTTCTGAGGATGACAAATCACAACACATTTGGATGCACCATGAATCCTGTTTGCATTTTTGAGATGAATATTTCTGTGTCAATTGCGTATTTCTTTCTAAAAGCTAAGACAAGAAATTCTATGGCTTGTGCAGCAGCTGAATGGAAGACAGAATCATAACAAATAATAAATGTTATTAATAATTTCACCTTAAATCAGATCCACTGAATATTTTCTAGTATTCGAAATAAATATTATAATCCTCTAATGGAATAGGAACAAGTACTTTCTTCTGTAACAGCTGTCACTCTCTATAACCTGTGATGATTAGCAGACAGATTTTATTCTATAACAAGTCATGTAATCTAAAGCACTTAACACTATATTTTGCAAGAGAATTTCATTGATCTTCACTTCAGATTGTTTGTGGTTTGCTATGTGGTAATTACAGTATCTTTAACTACTATATGCCTCATTTTTCCCCAAAACAAAACAAAACTGCAGTATGATCTCCCAGCATGGCTGCAAGAATTACGTAATTCTTGGTACAACTACTGTCATGTTCACTGCCAATCAACAGAGCAGTACAACACTTTGAAATGGTTAAATCTACCTTGTTAATAATCATCAGTAAATATTTAGGATGCTACCAATAAAGGGAAAAGGGATTGGTGGAAATGCTCAGTTATTTTGTTCCCTTCCAGCTTTTACTGCCTGCCAGAATGACACCTGTTGCCAGAATAGAAAATATTGTTTATAGATTCAGTGAATCTGCTGAAATGTGGATCTGTAAGTTGCTGTCTGTAACACAATGAGAAATAGGTTTATAGTCAATAGTGTTAATACTCTGAAGTCCTTTCTGATTTTCTTTTAATTAGACTTAAAAAAGAATCCCCTCTTGTATAAAATTCCCCTCCAAAATTCAGAAGAAAAAGCCACCATTCAGTCAATAATGTTTGGTTTCAAGTAGTAAATGAGGTACCTACAGCTGAGACGGGCTATTCTGCTATTCTAGTTAACATGTGAGTGTAAAGTCTAACCAATCAGATTTCCTATTTTCAGAAATTTATACCATAATTGCCCACAATGCTCATTATGCTTGAAAAGATGGTGGGTCCAGATTTCCAGGAAGAATATATTTTCCAGGGCAAGGTAAATTCCACAGCTAGGCAGAAGCTGCTGTCTTTGACATGATGCCAACTTGTGCATGTTTCAGGCAGAAACATGAGCTATGCCTTTAACATAATCTGAGCTTATTCTTTGTCTCATGAGTGAATGGTTTGCATGAAATCATTTACTGTTTTAAGGAAGTTGTGTCCAGAAACCCTACCTAAAATTATGACCTTCTTATGCTAGGTATTACATATAAAAGGGAAGGATCTATATAGTAAGTAGATAAATCTTAAGAAAAAGGAAGTCTCACTATCTCAAATTTACAGACAGAGAACTGAAGCTGAAGAGATCAAGGCATAACAGAACCAGGAACTGAACCCAGATCTCAAGTCGCCAACCTAATGGCCTAATCACAAAGCATCTTTCCTGTAGATAATGAAGACAAAACAATTTCTTAAGGGATAAAATAGTGACCCAGTTCTGCTGTCATTTATATTTTTGAACTCTGCTGCTATCATCAGTCACAGGAGGATGGGCATGGCAGTCTCAAAGCCTGTATGTGTACATATATCACAGTACATGTAAGACACCCCCAAAATAGTGATTTTTGCAGCCAAAATTTTCTTGTCATCTTATAAGGCACCAAATATTATCAAAACACAGAATGAACTACAAAAGCAGCTGCTATTGAAGATAATTGACTATAACAAGTAAGTTTTCATGAACATCAGTTAAGCCAGTATTAAGGACTCTGCAAAAATTATCCTGTTAAACTGTTTAAAAGCATCAGTTCTAAGGGCTGATAGTGTAATGGAAGATAGACCTTAAAGATAGCAAACTGGGTCAATACCTCACTTACTATATGCATCTTAGAAAAACACATTTGATGGAACATTGAAAAAGTAATTCAGTCCTTCTTGCACTTCCTATATATAATTTTTTTATCTTCACTAAAAAATATCCTGGTTTCCTCCCTTAGAAATATAGAGGCTTAAACTGTAAACTTAGGTAAAACGAGAATTTGGATTTTTATTATGATTGTGATATATATAGAGAGATATTTTGAACACCAGCATCTTTGGTAACTATTATTTTGGTACTCACCATGGTTTATCCCGTGACACCTTTGAAGGAAAGACTGTGTGCTGTTTGCTACTGGAGGTAAGTAGATTGTCTTTGGGCGTTTTGAATGGCTTTGAGTTGCTGCTGACAGGGTTATGGCCGCTGATACAGGATTTCGGTTTCATCTGTACTAGGGATGTCCTGGAATTACAGGCTGGAGAAGCTGGAGAAGGGGAAGGTTTACACATTGAACTGTGTCTTCGTTCTGTAACAGAAAATGAATGGATTTTACAATATGTCATAGGCTAAAACTAAAAATACAAGTTGGGAAAGAGGAAATTGTTCTTCTCTATGCCAGTTACAATGATTTCCATCCAAAGACCACCAGTTTATTACTGTTGTGAATGTAATCAAGCCAAATGATAATTAGACAAAATCAGCTTCATAAAGTGCTCTGAAAAAAAAGTAAAAAATAGTAAAATAAATGGCAATAATTGATCAGAAAATTTGTATTCGGTATCCCAAGTCTTTCACACCAAGAAGAAAGGAGAGTATGTAACAGCTAACACAACTCCGTAAAATGCTCTGTGACAGATATGGGATTGCTCCTGAAATGGTTTATGATGAATTCATCTGACCTGGTTATTGGGAAATTTACTTTATGACTACCTCATTTCAATTTTAATGAGAAACTGTAGGAAAAACAACAGGAAGACTGGAAAGTAGCAAAAGGTCTACTGCTCCTGGCCCTTCCAGAGATGGGCTCTGCCTTGTTCGCTTGCTTATCTCCAAGCACCATTCAAGGTAAAAGTTTGGGGTTTTTTCCACATAGAGCAAGTGGCCTGTGCAAAAAACCCAGGAAGTTGATGTCTCAGTAACAAATGTGGCATCTGGAGGTGAGCACTGCTCATGCTCACACCAGAGGCCTCTCAAGCACTGCAAAAAAGCAAGGCCTGGCTGATCCTGCACAAGACAGACAGGCTTCAGTGAAATTGTTTTGATTGGGTCATTATTAGTATTTTTTAAAATATAAATGTCCTATCCCTCATATTGTTAAGTAAAAAGACTGTTTGGGCCATTCTTTACTAATTTTATCTTTCTCCAGGGTAGAAGTGCCAGTGCTTGGCCAGCCAGCTGCATCGGTGTGCAGCAAACAACAGGCTTGTGCTGAGAACTTCAGCACAACTACAAAATCCTACAAGTGACAGGAGCTGATCTTTGCTCTAAGGTTTTGAGGGGTGCTGTAAATCTTGAACAGTCCTGTTGGCCCCATTTGTGAAGCACCCTTTCCCCAGCCCCAGTGCTCCCTAGCCAAAGGCAGCAGCGGGTGGCATGGACGGGCTGGGGAAGAGGAATTTTCCTGTCAGCAGGGCCTGGCTCACTGGCAATGACTGCAGTCTGCTCGTGCTCAAACACCGGGAGCCTGATCACAGAGGGATCAGAAAGGTACCCCCAGAACCAACACAGTAATCAAATGTAGCAAGCAGAATGTAAGCACAGGCTGAGTACTTCAGACAAGCTGGAGTTTCTCATTCAACATGCAGCAATTTTTCCTTTAGCACTTGAAGAATCCGAGTGGGTGCTACTCTTTGAGCTTGACCACCATCACACAGTCAACCAAGAGCAGGTTAAGGAAGCACCAGGGACCTGCTACTACATGGGAAAGTTTTGTATTTGTATCATCAACCCTGCACTCACTAGTTTGATATTTCAAGGACACCTAAGTGAAATTTTCCCACAGAGAATCAAAACATGACAATTTGTCTGGCATCCTCACAAGTAAAAACTTGCCAGTAGCAGAAGGATTCATCCGTGATTAACTCGCAATACGCAAATACCTCAAGAACAAAGAGAAATGCTTAAAAAATTCCAAAATGTTTCTATTAGATCTCAAATTATTGAAGAAAGACATTTTTTATTTAAGATCAAGCATTTCCATATCTTCTCATTCACAGCTTTAATTGCCAATGCTGGAATTTCCTCCAGATTCTCCTGCAGCTGAAGAGCAAAACAGCCTTAATTTTTTTTCAATTACAAAAGTATCTATCCTTACTCCCAAAATGTCCCCTGTCATTTGCCAATTTTCACCCCACTACACACTTCAGTGTGCAGACTCTGCCTTTAAAACTCCTTTGCAGGATGCAGTGGATTTACATTCATTTCACCTCATATTTGTGGTAACACCTGTGTAAGCTACACATCTGATTCTGAAATGCACAGTTCCATTCACAAACTATTTATTTTATTAAGTAATAGTTATTGTTTCAAGATATACTAATCTTCTCAGTACCTATTTAATAAATTTTAAGTAGGCTAATCAAAATTTGCAACTTTCCTATTAATTACTGGAGGACTGATGAAAAGGAAATGCTATGCTACCAACAAAATCAAGTTGTATATAAAGTAAAACTTGGGAGAAAACATGTTTTCCACACACACACACCATATAAACTTAGGATTAATAAAACCAATTTTCAAAACAGCTACTGGTTTTCTTAAACCTGACTGCTTTCTAGTAAATTGTGTCATCAGTATCAGCCCTGTGGATATGGGGGATATTTTAATAAGAGTAATATGTTTCATTTGAAAATGAAATATATTACTCTTTAAAACTAACCTTCTGGAAAGACGAATATTCAAGGTATTGATTGGTGGTCATTCTTGTGATCAGAACTGACTGCTATAATTAGCATTTCCTTTTAACTCCTCAAACTCCCATTTTCCCCCAAAACATGGCTACAGAATGTCTTCCACCTTTTAGACAGACTCCAATACACATTTGAGTATTATCACCATTACCCAGATTTTCTTCAAATTTCTTAGAATGGAAATGGAAACTGTGATCTCTGTAAAGTCATACAGGAGAAAGAATGTAAATAGCCAATGCCACACAACCAGAGGTGTTCTGAGACACTGCTTGGACGGGTGAAATCTGCGCATTTCCTCACGAAAGTTAACGTCACTTCAATGTCAGCAGAAGAAGATGGCAGCAACACCTTGCAGGTATGGCACAGTGGAGAGCTGTGCTCCCTCCAAAGGGGCATAAACTCCTGAGCTGGGCAAGCATGCCTGCAAGAGACTGTATTTGACAGAAGTGTGAGTTCTCAGACAAATCTCAATGGTGAGGGCATAAATTGTAACTAAATATTGGTGCATATTCCTTCTCAAGAACTATCAAGCTGCCTCTTGATTCTTCATTCCTTACAATGTATGTGGTAGTCAAGCACCCTTAGACACTGGTAATATGTTTCAGAGAAAGAATGGGAATATATGATAAAAAAAGGTCATCAGCTGTCAGATCAACTGCTAAAACCAGGGTGATGGTGGCCTCCTCTATCAAATTGACTTTTGTGGTCAAATCTGTTTTAAAAATTTTTTACTAAATTGTCTGTTCCTATTTTACCTAAGTACAATG
Source organism: Passer domesticus (assembly GCF_036417665.1). Lineage (NCBI taxonomy): Eukaryota > Metazoa > Chordata > Aves > Passeriformes > Passeridae > Passer > Passer domesticus. The sequence goes on from NC_087478.1 coordinate 12,501,739, forward strand.
AATGGCACAACGTCCAAATCTACTATTATACAGCCTATGCAATAAATTAATGTGTGAATAAAAGACATTTGCACATCAAATAGTTGTGATAAAATTAAATATTCACATACTAACATATTCAGGAGACAATCAGCTATCTGTGTAACACTTTCTACGCTCATTTGCAGTTCATATGTAGACAGATTAGATCTAGTAAAGCAGGTGAACTTGTGTTCACACAGCTGTGGACATGGCTGTCCCTATTCACATACTCTGGTGATACAGCCAGTGGACATTGATGAAACTAATGAGGAATGAAAGTTTCTGCCCCTATAAATGATTAAATGCAGCAAGGCAACTAGAAAACCAGTTATCATCACTGATAAATACTAACCTAAATTCTGTACACTTTTCAGCAGTGCTATGAATATGTGCTCCAGTTCAAAAGATAATTTTTCTGATTTATTTCAATACTTCCAAATGAATGCTTATGTTCTCCATAAATAACAACAGATATTTGTTTTGTTTCTAAATACCAGGTGCTGTCACATCCAAGAGCACAGGAGCACAATCAAAGTTACAATCCTCTTTACCACGTTAATCTTTCTGCAACCTCTCAGCTGTCTCAGCACGGTCACTGCAAGCAAGTGACAAGCAACATGTGACTTCTGCTGCCAAACAGTTAATGTATTAATGGCATTAATCTCAGAGGAAAGTTTAACACTCTCACTGAATTACCTCACTTTCTATAGAATCAGTTTCAGATCAATATCTTTTTCTATTCAGTGGCAAGTGTCCAAAAGCCTGGCGCTCCATATAGTTCAAAGGCGCATTGCAAACGGCATCGGTAGCATTGCAAATGATCTTAAACTAGTCCAGGAGATTCTCCATGTCCTATGGAAACATGGATATAGTCCAACTTTCTCAGCCAAATATGAATTGTTTGTAGATGTGAAGTCCTTATGTTGTTGGAGACCTAACAGCCCCTGAATCTCCAGAGCTTCTCTCCTATGCCCTTATACTCCATTTTTAATCCTCCTTCCTGCCTCCTGCACAATGCAACGCCCTGCCTTTCCCCAAATCTTTGCTGCAGCTGCCAAAGTCCTCTAGGTCTGCCTTTAAATCTGTAATTCCACTGGATCCTCTCTGATGGGTCACCAGGGAATACTAGCAGCTGTTTTGCAGGAAACGCCACATCTTCTAATCATAAGCAAAAAAAGCAAAGCAATAGAGGGGCAACACGAGCTCCAGAGCCACAAGCACAGCATGTGGGAAAATGAGGCAAAACCACATTCTGAGTAGAAAGTCTCTTTTTAAATTTTTGCCTTGACTCTTATATGAAGATCAAGCACTCAGCTCACAGCAAACCTTACAATGACACTACAGCAAATAGGATGCCCATAACACATGTCAAATATTGCAGTTTCCTACCAAAAAAGATCTTTATGTGATCCTGAAACTGCAGATTATCTCTTATCTGGACTAGAAACAAAACCCCATTCCTTACTATATCCCACCTGCATCCACACTCTCACCCAACATGTGCTACTCAAAATTGATCAAATCAAGCGAAAAGTTTTTGCCCAGTTAGTGCCTTCTCCATCAATACGACAATCATGGAGGAAAAATGTAAGCATATAATTTGAGCATAGAGAAAGATATGTCTTTCATCTTTCTGTGCTTTTTTTTTTCCAGATACTTGAAACAAAACAGGAAAAAAAAACAAAAACCTTCATGTTGTCAGAAGACAGACACTAAAACTTTGTCAGCACGAGTCATTTTAAAACACTACTCCTGTTTAGCATGATCTGACTTCCTGTGTACAAGAGGCCTAAAGTAAAAATCAATTATAGGTTGACCCATGAATAACTCAGAGACCCAGTGTTATGGATTATGGCTTGGTGTTATACTTGGTAAAAACAAACAAAATTTAACTACTAAAACTCTGAAAGGTAAGAAAGTTATTTACTGCTAGTAAACATTTATAGAATAATAAAACTCTTTTTTAAGCTTGTATTCATCACAACACTTGAGTTCATAGTCCTTTTACTCGGAATAGCATAAAGTAACTGATCCAACTGCCCTTAACACAATATGAATACTGTTACTCCCCATTTACAATATTTAAGCAGATGGTAATGAAATTTAGTATCTCATAGTCTTGTTGATGAAGATGTTACTCATGGTAACTCATACACTGCCTAAGCACAAATTACAGTTTTTCTATTTACATTATATCCTGAGGTGCTTTGTTGCACAGCTTTTCACTGTGCAAAGTTGAGCAATGTATACTTACAATTTCAATAAACAGTAAATGAAACCTACCACCTTGTACTGATCCCAGTTCAAAGTTTGCAAATGTACTTGGCATTAATCCTAATAAAACCAAAACAGAAAAAAACTCCACACATGCCCGAAAAGCAACAGCCAGCAACCAGAAAATGAACAACCTAGACTCTTGCAGAAATGTGTCATCTTGCAGGAACTGGCAGCTGGTTCATAACAAGAATTCATAAACACCTTGTAAGCACTTTCATTTTGCAGCCACAGTCTGCAAAAACACTAGCAAAGCCCAGTACGTGAGGTTAAACAAAAATAAAATTGTATTTGATGTCAGCAAACTACAGCATAATGTTGCAAGATTGAAGGATAACTTTACCAGCTTTTTTGACAAAACACTATTCCAAGTCCAGCTGAAAAAGTTTGGAAATAATATCCGCAAACCGTTCCACCCTTCTTGCACTGCGCACTGGAAAGGAAACAGCACAGTCGGTTTCATTTTGATACTTCTTGTAAACTGACAAAGGAAATAAACTGCCAGCTCCAGCCCCCGGACTGATCTGCTGCATAAAACACTGCTCAACAATCACAAGCTTCATTCCAGGTCAAATGACATAATTGGGAAATTATCAAGTGCTAAAATAACCACCGTTCTGCTGGTGTTTATTTACAATAAACACAAGCTTCGCTTTCTGATAGAAACCCACTAAAATGATTCTCCATTTCACAAAGTCTACAAGTGAGTAGGATCAGCAAAATTATGCAAAACATCCTGCTAGAAGAAGAAATGTAAACTGAGCCACTTACAGAGAGGAGCAGGCTGCCAACTTAATCTGATTCTACGACGACTGTAAACATGTACTTTTGGAACGTGAAGCGATTCACATTGCCACAGATGCCGTCAGAGAAACACAGCAACGTGATTAGGTATTCTGCACACGGGGGAAAATCCGGCAGATGACCTGCCGCAGCAAACACCAGATCTCGGCGAGCACACACCAACTGTTTTGACTACAGGCACTTGTTAAGCACCAAGTTTCGGTCCTACCAGTTGGACACCAGAACTGAACCTGTGCCAAGAACAACACGAGCTGAAAACGGCTGCAGGGGTTTTTTTTCCCCCTTTTTTCTTTTTTTCTTTCTTCTTCTTTTTTTTTTTAATAATAGTTGATACAACTCAAATAACTGCAGAAATGAACCAAAGTGCAAAATTAAAAGAAGCAAAACCCACAAGTGTATATTTAGAAGAGGACACCGAATTTTTACTTCCTTGATCCAGGAAAGAAGGAGAGTTTGTGCACAACACAGTAGGATGAACCTGATGTTTTCTTGGAAATTCCTTCATTTATGGAATAATCTGGCATTTGTCAGGATAATTATAAAACACATCAGAAATAATCTCTAGACTATCACTATTATACATTTACATGGCCAAACATCTTAAAAATGGCAAAATTCCATAAAGAGCCACACAGAGCACCTCCCAGAACACTATTACTCCTCATGCGTAAAAAGCATGAAAAGAAAGAAGAGTCAAATGGAACTCCAAAAATGCTTTAAGTAGTGCAATTAATTATCCTAAATGTAAACTGCAGCTTCTGGGTACTTGCCTGCTTCTTTTATAAGGATGCTGAGATATAAATATGAAGTTCCAAGGTATCACTGAAGTATCAGACAGACAGGAAAACAACAGAAGTGTGAATACCCTGCCCGGGTGACAATGTCAGTCTTCACATCATTGAGCAGGAAGACCTAGATTTAACTGTAGTGCCAAGGTCTGTTTCTACAGCTATAAAAGGGGATATTAATGATTTAGAGTATTAACTAGCTTAAAAAAGGAATTGAAGTCTTAAGTAGGAATTCATCACTCCTGTAATGACACAATTCTACACGTGTAACCAGCATTTGCCACCTGACACATTTCTGCAACTGCAGAAAAAATGACAATTTTCAACTCCATATTTCTCAGCTCAGCAAGGCCAAAAATCCCCAGGCAAAAAAGAAGTAACAGAGCAAGCGAATCTTGGGTACACAATTTTCTGAGTGACAGCCTACCAAAATAAAACAAGGAAAGCTTATGCACAGAAATTTCACAATCTCCTGGAAGAGATGGTCAGCTAAGTCCAACATGAAACGGGAGTCTGAGCTAAATACCACCTCAAACCTTGTGTCCAGCACCACAAGGCTGACGTCACCATCCTTTTGCACTGATATCTTACTACCTGCTGACCCACATTCCCACTATTTTTGTACTCGGAGGATGGAAATGCATTATCAGCCCTAAACTCAGGACAGACATATCAAGTGAAATGCTAAAATATTTCTAGCAATCAAACCACAGTACTCTCAAAGGTAAATACTGCCAACAAATCAGAATTTTGTGGGTGATTTTATATGTGAGGAGAAATCTTTTATTTGGCTAAATGTACAAAGTTATAAACAAATCACCTATTCCTTTATTCAAACACCCGACTTAAAGAATTACACCCCAGATTGTTGCAAAATAGAGGAAAATTTAGTATTGTCATCCTCTCATGCTTTGTACCATGTAATAGACCTGTTCCCTCAGGCAGATCTTTCACATTCAAGGTTGTCTAATGACACATATTTTTATTCATTTATACTTATGAGGTAAAATATTTCACTGTATCTCTGTTTTCCTCTTTAACTGTTTTTACATAACAATAAAAAAATAAAGTGATTTATGTACATTATCACTTTAAGAACTAATGAAATGTTTGCCCTCATCTATCATAAACCAGAAATGTTTAAAGTTTCTTTAATGTTTTACTTAATCCAAAAATATATATATAATGTCATTCCTTTTTACTGTTAAAAAAAGATAAGCCATTGTAGAGTGAGATGGGACTATTGAGGTGGTTTGGAAAAAAACAATGGTCTACTATGACTCCAAGAAAACAGGTTATTATTTTTAGGTGACATATTCTTCACCTGGTTCTGTGAAAAACATGACACCAGATTTTATTCAATACCAAGATCACATATCATAATCTCATTTTATCTTTCTGTACAAATAACTTCTAAAGAAATAGTAACTTCACTGAATTTAGCCCAAAATAACATCCTTGCAGAACTTGCATATAAGCTGTTGTTTAAACCTTCTGGCTTTTTCTTACTTGGGATCCAAACCTAGCACCTGGTGAATCAATGTATTTCTTAACAAGCTGGTTTTTAAGCACAGAAATAATGGAATTTTTTTTTTCTATAAATTTGCAGGTTTGAATGGCAAATGGCTCCATCTCTGTTACCCTGAGCTTCTTTGTCCCCCAGCAGCCTCATCATTTCATCCTGTATCCACAGTCTGTCCCTCTTCCCAAGGGATAAGCTCTGTTTGGTCTGCAGGTAGACATGTGCCAGCTGTCAGTACAAGCTGCAAATGAGCTGCTACCACATGGAATACTGTTCTCTGGGCCACATTATTTAAACTATCTGCTCACACTTGCTGATTTTCACAAGACTGCTGAAACTTTGGATTTTTGAACCAAATCAGCAAAGAGCTAAGAATTCTCAGACAAAAGAGAAAATAGATACAATCACGTAAGGTTTATTGCTATTATTATTTTTATTGCTAGTAGCATTATTACAATAATTATAATATTTTTGGAAATCCAAGCTAAAATCTACATATGATTTTTTAAACTTGGTTTTCTTTGTTTGCCACTCCTCATGGGTATTCCAAGGCATCAAATTAATTCCCTTGGAATATTTTGACATAATTTCAAAATCCAGGTAACCATACAGATCTGTTCAGCTAGGGACACTTGTTATGTTTTGAAAATTGAATGAGCCTACATTTAAGTTTCAATTTGCTTTATCAAAACCTGCTACAAAAGCAGCATAACTGTCAGTTCAGAGTATTTCCTCATTCCAGACATTTTAGATAAATCAGTTCACTCATCTTTCAAGCACGTTATTTGCTAGAGGTAAGAAAATCTATTATTTAGAATGCTACATGAATAACCACAAGTGATAACCCCTTAGTACACAGCTTTCAAAATGAATGTGGAAAAACAATTCCTGAAGAGGTCACTTGTTCACGTTTCCCTTGTTACATACAATAGCTCTTACAAACAAGAAACCAAACTCTTAACCTTCTACAGAAAAAACTCAAGAGACAACACTGAAAAACATACCCAAATACAAAAGTGGGTTTGTAGGGCATTTTTAATCAATTCCTTTCCCTTTAAAAAACTCTTTAGTTCTGTATTTACATACAGCTTCTTAATTCTAAAGTTGGTTTTCACTTTAACTTGCATCATTTATGACTTCTAACTGTGCAAACTAAAGAAACTCAGACCTAACTGCACAGGAATGAAATAAACGCAAATTAACCTCTGAGAGTCCAAGTGACAACTACATCATATTCTTGACCATTCATCACTGCAATGAACTTCTCATAATACAAATTACTTCTTTTGGATAAACTATTTCTCCATTCATAATTTAACAAATTTCCATTCATTGCTTGTGATGAGAATATTTTACGTCTACAATATTAAATGTCTGCTATACCTATATATATATAGATAAGATTTTTTTCTCAGATTGGTATTTGCTCAAGTTTTTTTTTAAGTTGAGCTTTCCAAAGTTTGCTGAAGCATGGTCAGTGCTTCAGATGCTGTGTGAAGAAAGGCATTTCCAAGGCCACGCAGCCATTAGAGTGCAGATCTTAATTTAAAAGCATTCTGAGTTTATTCACCCACTGATGTTGCCTCTGTTTTAGAATAATGTGGCAGGAATGACACAGGGAGAAGAGACAGGTGATTTCCAGTGCAACTATCTACCAAGGTGTATGAACTGCTGTGACACTACAGCTGTGCAACTCTCTTGTCCCTTCTCCCACTTCCAATGCTCTGAATAAACTGTCATCCAGTGCAGATGGCTCTAACTTTCAATGGATCTGCTCAGAAACACATATGTATCGTATTTTAGAAAAACTTGTTTTAAAAAAAAGTGTAGGTGCTCACCAGCTGAAGACACAGGATATTATTTTTCCTAAGAGGCATTTTAATTACTTTCTATAAGATAACAGAAAAACAATCTTATTAAAGCAAGGCATAGCTCAACTCAGAACAATTCTCGTGAGTTTTAACATGAACAGTAAACAAAAAAACCAAGATGATTAGAAGTCCAACTTGAAGCAAGTCCATACAAATGAACCAGTTTTACCTAAAGACATTTGACTATTACATATGTAAAAGGATGTCTCTGAGAAGAAACATGCAATAAGTACCTTTCCAAGGTATCAAATGCTTAATGTGTATCAGTCATTTTTGGTTTAAACCCCAAGAGTCAATTGAAGCATATGTAAAACATTAGGATGATTATTTCCTACTAGGACTTAACTGGCTTTTTATAGTGCAAGAACCTGGTTTCACCCATGCTTGGTGTAACATTTCACTTCAGGTGGGAAGATATGAATAGGACATATGTTTGCCAAGACATGAGAGTAACCCTTGGTCAGCCAAGAAATCACTACAGAGAGTAAGCTTGGAAGCTAACAGGAAGAAGAGAAAACAATTTTAAGACAAGGATTTCAAAATGGGTTATTTATAGAGTCAACACTCAATTATCCATGGTCAGATTATCTGTACCAGAGATGCAGAAACAAATCAGCTCCAGCTGGGCTCATTAGCAGAGGTGCAGCTCAGTGCAAATGTCCCTACACTTCTAGGGACATTGTGGGTTTAAAAATTACACAGCATCTTTTTTTTCTTCAGCATAAGACAGAAGTTCTTTTTTTCAGTCTGAAGTGAGTCACTTCAGTTGTTTCTGTATAGCATTTCCAAAGGCAAGAGCACTGGGGAAAATGGCAAAGACTTCAGACAAAGCCACTGCCTGACAGTGCTACCCCCATGCTCTGGGTCCCAAGAAATTTTATGAACTCAGGCACAACGTCAAGCCTGAGCTGGCTGTGTGCATTCCTGCATTCTGTGTCAGGGCTGCGGCCTCCGGCAGGGAGCTGGGTGCAGACAAGCACCAGATACTTGTGACAAGGCAGGAGCCAGGCACCAGCCAGCATGGCAAACAGCAGCAACCTCAAATACAGCTGGGGTGGCCTCTGTGCAGAGGGAGTGAGCCATGAGATCCCTCGAGATTACAATTTAAGTCATTTAAACCAGATATTCTGAATGAGGGAAAAATTAAAACAAGTACTTTTCTAACTTCAAGAAAAACACAGCCCCAGCAATATCAATCCAGCTTGAAGCTGTTTTCCTGGCCACAATGCCAAAAATGTAATTGACAGTGAAATACAAAGGTAGATTTGAAAAAGGGAAGGAAATGGAAAAAATCCAACATAACATTTCTTACCTACCAATTGCTTCCTCTGAATCAGACTATCTGTGTTCTTGCTCAAGGACTGAAACCTTTCTCCATCTGTCAGGACACAGCAAACTCCAGAAGAGATTATGATCTTCTGGAAGTTGTCCCTCCTCATCAAATTCATGTTCTATAGTTGAAAGAAATCCTACTATTTAGAGATAACAAAAGATACTTCTAAATTGGAAGAGTTTGAGATTCAGTTTGGTTTTTTCCAGCAACGGGATCCACTTAACCAAAGAGACAGGGAAAGGACAACAAGCAGGATACTGGCATGGTAAATCTCAGCTATAATCAACTGACTCCAGCCTGATTACAGAGGAGGAACTAAACTCTGTATTTGGCAAATGGATCACAGAGCAAGTCTTTTCTAAAGCTTTTTGCTGAGTCTGACAATTGTTAGCTAGAAGTACAGCAGATTTAACCAGCAATGGCTAACAAGTGAACCAAAACTCACCATGCCTGAGCTATCACCCCTGGGATTTGCCTACTGTATCTAAGTACTGAGAGAAAAAGGTTTATTTACACTGAACTGCTCAAGTAGTTTCAAATGATAGCTAGAAACAGAGGATCACTGAGTGCAGGGTGAGATAGAAGAAGAGGGTTATCTATCCCATCAGAAGATGATTGTAACACTGGGAGAAATCTGCAGGTCCTAAATCTACAACCCCCCTTATTACCCCCCTTCCTTTCCTCCTCCCTAGTCCCAAATTCCTTGACTTTCTAAGTTGCTTAAGGTCTGAAAAAAAGTAATTAAAGGAAAAAAACAGTTCAAAAGCACATTCACTACGATAGATATTATTTATAGGAGAACTCTGGCAATTTTATTTGTTTCTATTTCTCCCTACATTTCAGATCCCTAAATGCCTACTGCATAAAAAGTAATAGCAGTGGCAGTTACAAAAGGTCTGCTGTCTGTCTTTGCTGTTTTGCCTAAGGACATGAGGTCTATTCTCAGTATTAGGCACGAAATATTTTGGAAGGTGTAACATTCAGCAAACAAAACCAGAAAACAGATCTTCTGCTGTACAGTATTTGCAAGTCTCGTGTATGGTATTTATCTTGGAATACACACTAATGAGGACAGCAGCACAAGCACTACAAGGGAAAAGACTCAATTACTGTAAACAACTGGGAACAAAAGACTGTTAAACATTCAACAATCACATCAACAGAAGGTTTAGAAGTCTTTACCTCTTGTTTACTGTAACAAGATTAGGTCAAGGCTTCCTTCTGCCTTTTAGCCTCATCAAATAGGGAAGGCCATAAAAACAAAACCACTGCACTAACTCACTCATTCACTGAAAAAACTCACTGCCCTGCTCAAAGTATCGGAAAGATATCAAAGTATGGGGGCTACTGCCACGGTAAAAGCCAGCCTGTAACTTCCAGCTAATTGGCTGCATATCTGTCAAGCACATACATGCAAACCACACTTACATAAACTTTCTGCTCCCTTACTGCTCCTCCCACTCCAAGATATCAATTCTAGCCAAGAACTTGATTAGCAACAGACTATGAAACACTTTCAGAGAACATCAGAAGTGGCACTTACAAAAGGACAGTGAACTTTTATGGCCTGAAGGTCCCAGAGCAAAGTGTGGCAGCTGGCATCAGGCATTGCATGTTACAGCTGCAGTTCTACCATGAATCAAAAAGAGATGCAATTTCTTCCCTTTCAAAACATTCCTGGCACACCTTTGGCTTGAATCTGGTATTAATCCATGGTTGAATTACAGTGTATGGATGGAGACCAGGCACACTGTATAACACAACCTTGAGTCTTTTAGCATTTGCTTCCTAGAATAGACTGCTCTTGCCCTGCAAGCACGGTGTGTATTGTTGTCTCCAGATGTAGCCTCATAGTCAATATACTGAAAAAGGCCTGCTGAGCCCTCTTTCACAAGCAATCTTGATTCATCATTTATCAGGGACCTCGCTCTTGCTAGTAATGTTATGCCAGTTTAGGAGTTGCAATTATTACATACTCTCCCACCCCTTCCTGGCTAACTGTAAAATTATTAAACATCAGAGTTACATGGACTACTTTTGTAGGACTTCTGTCTTCCTCGTCATAATTACCTGTCAAAATCTGGTACATAGTGAGTTTTAAACAAATCATTCTATGCTGCTTTTGTATTTTAATTAAATATAAAGCAACACTGGTAAGATACCTCGGGACATTTCTCACTTTACAGAAATCAGAGCTCATTTAACAGCCATAGTATTTCACAGACTTAGACACCTCTATCAGATAACACTGGTTTCAAGTAAACAAGTAGGTTTTATTTTTTTCCCTGAAAAGTCTAATGAAGTTTTCTAGTGTCACTTAGACTCATAACCATTCAGAAAAATGTAACAGAGATCTAGAACTGTTTTTCTCCTTTTAAGTTCATTAGAACAAATAGAGGGAGAATGTAATCCATGCACACAGCAAGTAATCCAGCTGTAATTCATACCTCAGCATAGCAGAGGTAAAGCGGTAATGCCAACATTAAACCTGATACTATTTAGCCCTTAAAGCTTGCAGGTAATCCCTCTCTTTCCAAGAACTGCACACTGAGAGAAATCAGATATATTCAAAGAATAATTCAGCATCATTAAAGTTTTAAATAAAATTTAATTTTTTCAAATGAAATAATTTAAATTGAGCTTAGACATCTAGAGCCGTATTGAGGCTTCCAAAAGGAAACACTCAGCAATTGCCTTATTCTTCACTTAAAAAGCTCTATGGAATACATATAAAACATACATAAAAAAAGTTGACAGCTGCCAATTCAAGAGTCAGCAGTTTCCCACTAGCATATTTTGTTTAAACTACTTTGGTACCACTGGCATGTTATTAACCAAATCTAAAAATAAAAAATTAAATTTAAATTTAAAAAAAATACTACCCATTATCAATGTAATCATAGTTTGCATTATTTTTTAACCACATTGCCACATGTGAAATATACCCAAAAATGGCAAAACAAAACACAGAATATTCAAACACATACTTAACGGAGAAATCAAGATAACTTCTTCAAAATATGGTCCTTGCTATGTTTTAGTTACCTGCATGCATTTCTCTTTAATCTTTCTGAGGCTGCACCAAATGGAGCTTAGAGTCTGCTCGCAAGCTAAAAATCTTAGCAATAATTTGTGTAGATTTGTGCAGATAAAAATAAAAATCACAGACTATATTAGATTCCAAGACTGTAAGCAACACAAACTATCATATCTGCAAAACAGCATGCTGATATAGTTGGGAAAAAAAGTAAAAATAATCACAGTACAGATAACCAAGGGTCAAAGTTCTGGTTATGCATGAAGTTTCAGTATTGGCACTTCCTGTTCTGAGTCTAAAATACTCATAATTAAATATATTTTCTCCTTCTTTGCTAAAGTAATGAACTGCTATTCTCTCCTCTCCTTCATATATCTACTATTTGCTCCCTTACATTACAGTGAGCCATTAGGCCAGTTTCAAAAGGTCTTCGGTGCAGGGGAGGCACTGCCACGCTCAGTCTCGCAGGCCAGGGCTGCGCTCGGGCTTCCTGCGCGGGGCTCAGCCCGGAGCACCCTGCGGAGCGGGCCGGGAGCTGGATGCCATCCCGGCGCCCTGCAACGCCTCGGCTGCATCGGGCACCGCAGGTGCTGCCGGCACCCCTTCAACACTGGTCACCTCCCTCCGCACCGCGCAGGTACGAAGGGCTGCGGGTGTTTTTCTGCAGCAACAGCTGTGTCCTACAGCCTCGTGCGGCTCCTGCAGCGGGTCTCTCACGCCGCTCGAGCACGGCGGCAACAAAGCAAGGCAGCATCTGTAGCGACCCTCACTCACATTCAGCGCGCCGCTGCAAAACCCACCAGCAGCACCTTCCCCTGGCGCGCTGACAGCTTCGCCTGCAGGGCTCCGGGCCGTCCTTCGGCGGGGGCCGCCGGGCCGCAGGCGCCGTCAGCGGCCGGGAGGCTGCCGGGAGCGGAGGGCCGGGAGGAGGCGAGCAGCGAGCCGGGCGGGGAGAGCGGCGGGCCCGCAGCTCCCCCTCCCGGACCCGCCGCCGCTGCCGACATCCGTCTGTCTGCTCCCTACTCACGCGACGAGCAGGGAAAGCCCCAACAGCGAAAGGTCAGGCCCAGCAGAGTTAAGTGCAAAACTCGTTACACTTGTCACAAGATTTTCCCCCTGAAAACTCGTCAAACTTCTAATTTAGTTTTGGAAGGCTTAGGGAAAGTCAGTCCTTCAATCAGCAGTGCCACAGCTTCAGCTACTGCTGGCCAGGAGACACACACTGTCCACATAAACTCCAAATTCAGGTTCTGAACTCCACACAACAACGTATGGTAGCTGGTAATAAAAAATTAAGCTTCTGAGGATCTGATTATCTTTGATTTTTACACACTGGAGTACAAGCGGACCAAGAAGATTAAGATCCTGTTACAGTCAGCTGCTGGATAAACACAAAGGTCTTTATCACCTATTTTTCTTCTTACAAGTACACCATACTCACAAGTATGCACATATCAGAGCTATGGTGTCACCACCCAAAATAAAAAGTTCAGTCAACAAACTGAGCTTTGCTGTGGCACAGCTCTGCATGTTAAAGCAACCCTGTGCCAAAGCCTCAGCCAGCTGACTGCTGCTGGAAATCGTGGGTTCCCCATTAACCAGAAATACTTCCTTTGGCACAACTCTCAAGATTTGGAATGGCAGTATGTTTAATGTTTAATGACACCATTACAAGTAAATTGTTTCAACTATATTTAAATGGGCAACCATTCAGCTCTTCTCACATACATGCAACTCTTGCAGCCAAGGAGTTGCTGGCTTGTCCACTAAACCCAGCCAAACCCAGCAATTTGCAGCAGACCAGCATGGGACCTCAGTTTAAATGCAAATTTATTCTCACAGCTGTGTCCAACATGAAACATACCAACAAATGCTAGCTCACACTGCAAGGTATTTTACAATGTTTCACTACTAAATTCCATATATTTGAACACCAACATGGAGTGGTGCTCCCCAGGAAATTAAGCTGAAAGTTGTTCTCTGGAGTGCTGCGTTCCCTGGATGCGCACCCTCCTAACTATGCAGGGATCCCAGTGGGGCGGGAGCAGGAATAGCCCCAATTTATTCAGGTTTCTATCTTAATCACAGAATCTTCTGCCTGAGGCCTTGGAAGAAGACGGGGAGTGTGAAAACAGAACCAGAAGTATAAAAGATTACTTACAGTAAGTAAGTTCTTCAGAGGGCAGTGTGGGTCCTCCTGGCAGTGATTTCAATTGGACAGAAGAGAGAACTGGATTCAAAATACCCTGACCCACTGGACCCAAAAATGGAGCCCAGAAATTTAGTCAACAGATCTTTGAAGGTGCATAACCAGTTGGTTTGTGGCTTTGTTTGGTTGCTTTATTTAATTTCAACATGGGACTTGTAGTAAAAAATAAACCACTATATTTTTGAGGCTCAACAAAATAGCCCTGAATGCTTCTGGAATTCCAGTTTAGGAAATCATTCACTGCAGGTGTACATGCCTCACAGAAGAGGCAATGACTGAAGCCAAGGAATAATGAGACACAATAAAATATGGAAGTATAAATAAGCAGAAGAAACAATAATAGGTATAGAAATAATAGGCAAGTAATAGCAACACACAAATAAATAAGACAAATAGGTACAATGTTTAAACTGACTGGAAAAAAAAGCTACCAAAAATGTATGCTTGTAAAAAGCTCCAGCTAAGCTGAGAAATAGAAGGTTGAAAGGAACTAGTGGTTGTTTATGGTGAGGACATTACACATTGCTAATACCTATTTGTATATCTCAGATTCATGCATGGAGCAGCTGTCAAAGCATCTTGTAACACATAATCCTGGGGATCCACGGGGCTGCAAGGCTGCTGCAAAGTGAATGGTGATGCTGCCCCACATCAGCTTGTGAAAAAGGTCATATCAGATGTCCTGAGTGACCAGTATGGCATTGAGTGATCATGAATATTTAGAATATAACACAGGTAGCATTAAGGGAGAGTTAACTTCTATAAAGAAACAAAACAATGCATCAGAATTTTGGGGGGGTGGGTAGGGAATATGCATAGTGACCATGCAAACAATCCAGCAGAAGTAAATTCAAAGCAATGCTTGCACTATCTGAAAATAAAAATACATCTTCTGAAAACCAAGGCTGATGTTAACTTTTGTTTAAAATAAAATCAGGATCTTGACAGTTTTCTGTACCTTAATATTGGGCATCTCAAGTGATCCAGCAATAAATCACCTAAATCAAATATTTCATGAAGTGATAACCAATGCTTCAGTTTTCAATCTAAAATGGGAAATTTATCAGCAATATTAAGACACATATTTAAATAGGAAAGGACTTCTACAGTTGAGCTGAAGACCACAGACATTCATCTTATAGATTAACTTCTGTAAATAATTATCTTTATACAATGTGATACTAACAGAGACAGTTTGTGCTAATTGACAGACAAGTTCTACATTGAATCATATTGAGAAAAGAGCGCATAGGAAATAATTATTTCCTAACTCTAGAATCTTAATACAGAAATTTCTACACAGAACCCACAAACTGCAGAAAGGCTAAAAACAAACTAATCAATAGTTAAAAGAACTATTCATTATAGGTAACACGGGGGAAAGGATTTTTTTTTTGGTGAGGAATGACTTTCTTTGCTCATCTTGCAAGCTTTAATTAAATGGCTAAGAAATAAGGAGTAGCTAAGAATGATTATTTTGTAACCTGTTTTCAGGCTATAAAGCTTATAGTAATACTACATATAAAGTCATTAATAAGACTGCCTACTTACCAAAGCCTAGATATAGGCATTAACTTGCCTCATGTGAGCATGAAGTTAGGATATCAGGGTGTATTTAAGCTTATTTTGAAAAGAAAACATCTAATCTCTGTAGTTAGATTTGGACTGATATAATTTGGTTTGTGTCTATTGAAGCAAAAAAGTGATTTGCCAGTAGCACTTTATGGTGACTCTTTTATGCTGTGCACCAGAATATTCCCATAGAATTTTCAGTATGAGGCCCAAAATTTAAGTGCTTTCCTGATGGACACTGGCATTATCAGACAGCTTGTACATTTAAGCTACTTGAACTCAGGAACACTTCTTACTACCCAGCACATGCAGACCACCTAGACTGGAATGTGTATTGGGACTATAAAATCCAGAAACAAGAGTCCAATCTGTTGGGAGTGTACATGTTTCTTGCTGAAGCTGTGCGGGCCTAAAACAGTGCTAAAATTAATTTTGCTTCCTTGTATTGCTAGGTAGGTCAACATGCAGGATTTTTTTCCCACCTAGAAATAAGGCTACAGCTTTGGCAATTCAACACCAGCAAAACCAGAAGAGACTTCAGGCAAAAAAATTTAACCCAGTAAAACACCAGCATGTATATTTAAGTAGCAGTTGTATGAAGCGTTTTGGGTTTTTCTCTGTGTGTATGTTAATCTCACTCTGAACCCCAAATCAGGTTTCTTATGTTTCAGTACCATGGATATTTCAGCACCAAAGGACAGAAGAGGGGTGTTAGAGAAATGCAAGTCTGAGTGCTTGAGAAAGCCAAAATTGTACTGATTTTGCATGTGGAGATTATTTCAGAATAACAGCTGATAATTTCTGCAGACATTTTATCTTAACCACATTTTAGCAGAAAAGTAGACAGAGGACCCAGATCTCTATGAATTTCAATTATCCTGACTCAACTCCTCAAACAAATCAAACATCTGATCTATTTTCAGAACCACACTCCACAATGCTGTGTCTGTGGCCTATAAGACAATCCTTTTACTCTTAAAGCATTACAGACCTTAATAAACAAATCAAACTGTTGTACTGAGGAAGAGTACAAAGCTCTGACTAACAAGTGGTGCTTGAAAGACACTCACTTATGTTTACATTACCTTACAGATGAGACTATTGCCTCAGCAATCCCAACTTTTCACAGCAGCTCCTCCAGAACCCCCATAGGATCCCAGAGTCTTGTTTAATCTCTTGGAAAAATGAGGAACACTGCTTTACTTGAGGAGTGCCTTAGTCCTGCACAATCCACTCCTAAATCTAAAAATTAAGACTGTTATTTTTGGGAAATCCTAGAAGGAGTGACATATATCCATATTCTGAGATAGTGCCTTATTTTTTCTGCTTATCTCCATGGATCAGAATTTTTCCATATTTGAGGCAGGGAACTCCACTCCCTTTCACTTGATTTCAGTCAGACACGCATGAAGTTTGCTCCATCCTACTCATAAAGAGATTGATGACAAACAGGGTTCTCTCCCTTTTCATACTCTATCCAGGCAAGAAGGTGTTGTCCATATAGGTGTCAAAATGTATGTGTAATAAAAGACAACCTACCCTCTGCTTTCTTAGAAAAACACCATCTTTTCAAAAAGTGTTTATTTAATGTCTAGCCCAGGATTTCTTGTTTCTTGGTCAGAACCTCTAGGGGTTCCTAAAGATCAGTTAAAGATGAACTATCATAACAACAAAATTAAGAATGAGTTCTGCTTCCATTTTGAGTTGGACACAGCTTTTTTTGCTGTGAACCTTCAAACTAAACCTAGGCAAGTTGAAGTATGAAGAAGTCATCCCACTGTCTTTCCAAAATAGCTAGAGTTAATATTGTGCAATCATGTCTTTGTTCTCAGTTGCTTATAAATGACTTCAAACACTTGGGCACCTCACCAGTGCCATGGGTTCAGCAGTACCACTGCAGGTGGCTCAGGTACTTCACTTAGGTACACATCATGCTTAGGTACTTCTGTGATAACCAGTGAAACCAGCAAGGAACATACATCCCTCCTCCTACACATCAACCTCAATTCATCAAGTGAGCTCATGAACACAACACACCTTCAGTAATTCTGCCATACAACTTTTTCCACTGCTCTATGTCTCCAGATGTTTTTTAGTATTTTAAAATGATATTTACGAACATAATTTATTGATAATATTTACCAATTTAATAATGCGAAACGATACACAAAGAGTTAATGAATTCACAAGTAAAATACAAAAAAATAGTATTTCTTAAAGGAGCAATACTGCTGCACCTTGAAGTGGTTTCTGAATTTTATTACTTTGGTCCTCATACACACACTGCTTCCTTAAGGTGTTACAGGGTCTCAAATGTATTCTTTAACTACCTATAGCAAACAAGAACAAATCTGTTGCTTGATGCATGCAATGCTGCTCATGCCTTCATAAGCTCCCTAACATTTTATTTCTTAGCTGTGAAATTCCACAATCACAGGTACTAGTTGGTATCTCTTACTGACTTAATTCAACTGATAATAAAGGGTTTATTTCAATTAGTCTCACATTAGAATCAGTGATTTAGATTTAAATTAAATTCGCATAATTTTCACGTCCTGTGGGTATGCATGTTTTGACAGTACAGCAAAAATGTGCTGCAAGTTGCATAGAAGTTGATTGAAACCGTCAAACCAGTATTTAATTGCTTGCTGACATGTACCTCAAAAATAGTCCAGAGTGGATTTATCTGAACATACAAAAGCACATGCAGAAAACACATTTTAATGACATCTCCATGCACAGAAGAAATCCAGGTTTTATTGCTACATTTTAAATTACTGAATCAAACACTACAGCTTTTGCCTGTCATTTGCTGTATTACTACATGCATCACCTCAGACTCTGATAATTCTTTTTTCCATATAATGCATTTTATAAAATAATACCTCCAAAATTAAACAAGTATTAAAAAGAAGTTTTAAATATAAAAATTTTCTTACTTCTTTTGTTATGGTCCCCAGCCTTTGAAAATCTGTCACATCTGTGCAGTCTCATTAAATACATTTGCTCAGATAATGTACAAGAAAAGCAATTCATAAGCAATGTGTAAAGTTCACTAAGTTTTTACAGAAGCTTAATGCAATCTCTCATTTCTTCTCTCCTGAATTTGGTGCTAACAGAAGGCAATATTCTGGACATGTAGTCCAGCAGTCCTCACCACTTTTTCCCCACTTAAATCTCATTTTCTCCAATTTACAATTTTTACTTTAATCCTCATCAGTCAATAAAGTTTTAGACTTGTCTTCTAGACTTTCTATGTCTTTTGGTAATTTTAACAGGCTTACTTCACACATTAAAACCTACTCTTCACCACATCCCTCTTTAGGGCTGTGAATTCTTGCTAGAGAAGAGCGCTTTTGGGAGAAGGAAAAAAAAAAGAAGAAAAAAAAAAGCATGTTGCCACCAATTCTTAGATCATAGAATCACAGAATAGTTTCGGTTGGAAGGACCTTAAAAGTCATCCAGTTCCAACTCACCTGCCACAGGCAGTGAAACCTTCCACTAGACCAGATTGCTCAAAGCCTTACCCAACCTGACCTTGAACACTTCCAGGATGGGGCAGCCACAGCTTCTCTGGACAACCTGTGCCAGCATCTCACTGTATAGAATTTCTTATAAAAGCTAATCTTAAACCAGCCCTCTTTCAATTTGAAGCCATTCCCCCCTGTCCTGTCACTACATGATCTTGTAAAAAGTCTCTCTCCAGCTTTCCTGTAACCCCCTTGGTACTGGAAGGTGCTCCAAGGTGTTGCCAGAACCTTCTGTTCTGCAGGCTGAGCAACCCCAGCTTTCTCAGACTGTCTACACAGCAGAGGTGCCTCAGCATTCTGGTCATTGGCCCTCCTCTGGATTTGCCCCAACAGGTCCATGTCCTCATGATACTGAGGGCCTCAGATCTGGATGCAATACTCCAGGGGGTTCTCCTGAGAGTGGAGTAGAGGGGGAGAAGCACCTTCCTCAACCTGCTGCCCATGCTGCTTTTGATGCAGCCAAGGACATGGCTGGCAATATATCAATCTAGTTATGTCAACAGCCTGTAGGTACCAACTTAAAAAAAACCCCTCATATCTGAACAGACACAGTCCAGAAAAAGACCACTTTAAGATAAATTCAAATGGTAAATCTTTCATCTTCAAGGTCAGGTGTCCTTTTCAAAAGATATGCTTTTAAGATAGTAGTTTAGAGAAGATAGGCAGAGCTGAATTAATAATTAATTGTGGCTGCTCTTCCCCGTGCAAGTGCCACTCTGAATCATGCTTTTGCCTTGCATCACCTCTGGCATTCACCTACTGCCCTGATGGGTGTGCTTAGCTTGCTAAGCAGAAAACTAACCAAAGAAAGGGGGAAAAGCTGCTAAATGACAAATAAGTGAATAGCTTTCTCCTATTATTCAGTACTAAGCTGAATAGTGTCACTACAGGGTGAGATGAGCAGCAGGGAAGGAACAGGAACCCTGGGCTGGGTAGGAAGGGTGAGGTGTGAAGAACGTGCTCTGCCCTCCACAGCAGCATGCCTTCAGATCCTTTTGGGACACCCTGACACAGTGACAGTCAACAGAGCTGCAGAAAGGACACTGATGTCACCCACAGAGAAAACATCCCAGAGAGATGATCATGTTTTAAAGCTACTGGAGGTTTTGTTGCTGTTGAAAGAAGCTCTTGCTTATTTTAGAAGGACCATGGCTGCCACGTGGTTATCAGTCCTTGCTGTAAAAGAGCACTTGCACCTTGTGACCATGGCTGCTCTCACAGCTGAGTCTCCAACCCATCTTCTCTTCCTCCAGTCTTCACCAATCGAGGCTCTCACAAAACATCACTGACCACTGTCCTATTTCAAACAGTGTTATTCTGGGAAACAATAGCAAGTGTGGTAGTCTGGAATCAGCTGTGTGATGCTTGTACCACACTGACTGGTCTTAGTTAACCTATCTGCATTCAGTTATGGCAGCAGAGAGGACAGAGTAAGAACGAGTAACTAACTAATATTTTGACAAATGTGATGAGGGTCCTGTAGAGAACTGGATAAAAAAATGAGAGAAACTTCACTCACTATCTTTGTGTATCATCAAGAAAAAACAAACCTTATTTTAAAGAACCAAACAGTAGAAAAACTTACACCTGCTGAGCCTACTGGACACTGCAGAACCTACTTCATCAGTGACTTCTGCATATCTCAGAAATTACTATTAGAGAATTAATAAAGAGTATGAGGAATTTGTTGTAGCAGTTCTCCGTGACTTGGGACTCAACACTATTATAATATTAGTACCTTCCTGGGGAGACTAATACAGTTCCTTAAAAAACAAAATCTAACCCTGACAATAAAAATTCTCTATATCCTAAACTTTAAAATAAAAGCATTTTGCATATTTCATTTGCCCCGAAGTTTTCAAATATGTACTAGAAATACAACTGCTGTACCATTTTCTTAGTTACTTAAGCCACTATTTTTATTTAAAATAATTCTTAAAATATTTAAGAAAAATAATCTCACTACATTAAGTTCTACTTTTAAACAAAGCTTCCCTATACCAAAACTGACAACATGGAATAAATAAAACATAGGTTGCCCATCAAAAGAAAAACCAGGGTTTTACACCAAGACGGTGTAAAACTGTTAATGTTCATATGCAGCACAATCAAAGTGATTATTGCATTTCTTACACTATATGAATATTCCACACATCAGGAAAAGAAAAATCACAAAAGCAAGAGACATAAGAAAGCCTTTCAATAATGTAAGAACAGATGGATTACAGTGTTAAAAAAAAAAACAACTGCTACAAGATGAGACCTTTTCTGTAAATGGCTAATCCACATTAATAAAACTACTACTAAACCTCACTGCAGGTAACAATTTACTTTAGATTAATACCATCTAAGCCAAAACATATTTTAATGTAACAGCATGGGTTACATTTTAAAACAGTTTAGTCATTTTAGCCATCAACACAATCCAATGTTTCTAGGAATGCAAGTCATTTTTCTTAGGCAGCCAGCTGCAGACATTGCTGGAACTAAAGTTCCAGAAAAACTGGGAAAATTACCATTCATATGCTTTCAAAAGCTTTCCAAACACATGAATGGAAGCTGTGTTTGAATGGCAGAAGTCAAACAATTTGGAAATCAGATTAAAGGAAATAAATAGTGATTTATTTGCAGTGCATCTTTTCATTCCACATAAAATCGCTTGTGCTTAGTGACCAAGATTTGATCCATACTTACAAGAAGATACTACTGCTATGATGCATTATGAAATAATCTTTGAAAAAAAATCAACTAGGAGCAACTGCTTTAAAGAATTACTTTCCTGCACACAGCACCAGGCAGTGATGACTAATGGGGAGAGGCGCTGCTCGGCCAGCTCAGTCCCACAGTGTGGGGGAGGCACTGCATACCAGGGAATGTGAAGCAGATACTCTTGTATTGCAGGGAGATAAACGGGGCAGTAAGACAAATAAAGCTGCTCAGCCTTTCTTCTTGTAGTATTTTAAAATATAATAAAAATAAACTGCTAAATTTTAGTGTAATCTTATGAAAATTCTCTTTATTTTGAATAATAATAATAATACTGAATAGGTTTCTTACACATAGATGTCTATACTGTATTCACCTGAAGAAAACGAAGTCTAGGTCTCCATCTCCATTACACATGATAAAATGTGCAAAGCCCACTTGATAAAATCTTAAATTTTATAATAATACTGATTCTCAAAATTCCATCGTTCTTCCTTTTTACATGAAAATCAAACATTTTAGGCCACTGTACAGCTTCCTATACAATCGCTGGAAGCTGTCATTCTTCAATTCAAACAAGTTATTAATTATTACAGCTTTACCCAGCAACAGTTCTCAAGAATATTTCTAGGTGATGTAAAGCAACTTCTTGTTCTTAGTTAAAAAAGCTGAATTTAAGTTCTTTTAAATTGGTATACTTTTAAAAAAAATAATAAAAAAGACAATGTTTCAAAACTTCTGAGAATATCTTCAGGTGACCTGAACGAGACACATAATACATCCTATTGCTGTTTCTAATCACATAAGAAGTAGAATTAGCTGATGTTATGTTGACCACACTTTATCCTCTCAAATTTCAAAGAAATTAGATGGAAGCTCTTGGCAGAAACTTTGTAGACTTGGAATCCCCAAGCCATTTCTCCCAAATAAGATCAGTACACATCCTGCTAAGCAAGGGGATCTCAAAGAAGTCATCTATATCTGCACAACATAACATACCTGTGCTATAATCATGGTTCTGCTTCCTCTTGGATGGTTCAATTATTTAGGAATAAACTAACATTCCCAAAACTAACCATTAAATAGAATAATTTAAAACACAATTGGGAATGATCTGTGTGGTTCAGCTGAAGCTGATCTTTAAAGTGAAACATATCATAAAAATGGGAAAAGCAAAGCCTAACAAGTAAAACCAGCTTAGGTCAACAATGATGCTGTTTCATCCAGTGTAAATGTCTTATGTGAATTGCACGGAAAAAATAATCCTACTTGAAAGGGAAAGAAAGAAAAAAAAGAAGAAGAAGAAGGGTCAGACAGGGTGAAATAGAGCCTTTAAAAGCCCAGAACAATTTGCAACACAAATACTGAGGAGCAAGCAGCTTCCTCTTTGAATGAAGCAAGGGTCTGACCCCTTCCTGTGTCACAAGTCCCTGCACTTATTATGTTTTCTACTGGCAGCAAAATAAACATCAATTCTATCAGCTTTACAGACAAGTGTGTATCAAAAAAGACACCATATTGTATTCCATCCAGTTTTAAAAGAGACAGAAGATGTATTTGAATGAATTGTTGCTTGAACTGCTCCATAACATTACTTGTGATGAAACAGCTCATAACCTAGCCTTCATAAATAAATATTAACTTCAGTTTTTAAAGCAGATTCTGTAATAACCAAAGAACACAAAATGACTGCTACAAAATTTACAAGAAAAACACATGAAGATCATGGAGAAAATGGTATCTTGGCAACTCATGCAACTCCATAGTGTGCCTTATGCTGAGTTAAGCTACACTTAATGCATTAATTTCCTTCACGGACATAAAATGTCCAGGTTAGATCTGCAGCTAGCTGACTCTTACACAGACACCCACAAGTTTCAGATGATTATGTTAATTGAAGCTATGATAGTTGTAGTAATTTTTCAAAAAATGATAGTAGCACTGGACCCCTTAAAATCCTGTCTGGATGGATTTGAGTGAAGCACAGTTTGCAATCTGCCACAGCTAAAGAAGGAAAGGCTGCTGAAGGTATGATGTGCTGCTGCAGCAGAGGAGACAGTTGTGTTAGATCATACACACGTAAAAACACCACCTGTTTGACCTGTTTTACAGTTGATATTGTGCAACTCTGACTGCAGACAGTCAGCTACATCCTCTGCCCATTAGTCAGTTTTCCAACAGATAATTCTAAGTGTTAAAGAAAATAATTTCATTGCATTTTATTTTTTGTGTTATATATATGTTTAAGGGAAGAAAAAAAAGGTCAGTATAACCCTAAACATTAAAGTCTAAAGCAAAAAATAAAAATATTACACAATTCTAAAATGACATTAAACTAAGTTTAAAAATTGAAAATATTTCTGTTTTATAAAATGCAACTATGGAGCAAAACACCAATGAAATATAAATAGTTAAAACAAAGTCTTGCATTAAATTAGCTGGATTTAAGTGTTCAGTAGAATAAATTTATTTCTATAGCTTGCCTTTTTAAAGTGTGGCACTTGAAGCTCTATGTATCATTTATTTGAACTTTGTTTCACCTCAGCGATATCATCTTGCTAGAATTGTCACTTTCAAATGCAAGTTAAAACACAAAATTAAACATGAGTTATTTTCTTACTGAGGGCTTCTGGTACAAATGCTTGCAACAACTTCATAATTCCTTCATATAACTGCATCACATGATAAGGAACTGGAAATAAAACTGTCCTAGGGATACTGAGTACCTTGGATCCCTCTGCAGATGAAAGCAAAGCAGAGGCTGAAGTCAGCTTTGCCACATTTCACTGACACAGATCTGAACGTGCAAAGAAGAAAATTCACTCCTTCCTTCCTGCATTTCCAAAATCTACCTTTGCCCTTTGACTTTTCTTCACACAGAGCACGAACAGACCATTCACAAGTTCAAGATGACTGGCCATCCTCAAATTAGGGCAGAAGCGAAAATTCAGCTTTGTTCCTTACCTCCAGCTATCCACTGTGAGTGCTAAGAGAATCACCATGAGAAGGCAGGAAAGCACATGGATAAATACTGGCATGAAGAGTCAAAGGGGAACAACCTCAGAGCATGTAGAGGCAAGTATTTTCACTTGACCTATACTACCCATAAGATAAAATCCTTTCAATTGCCTGTTTCTAAGAACTCCTGAATTGGAGGATGGCTGAACAAGTATCATAGTGATCTCAAAACTACTAATGTCTGTGAGACATGGTAGTTCAGTCTGTGTGGTTTTGTTTCTCTAATTTATGAAAATAAACTAGAGTGAAAGCTGTGAAGGTAACATGGACTGGATATGCAAATATCCTGACCTGTCCCTCTTCCTAGTTCCAACAAAAACCCCCAAACCCTCCAAGTGTGTTCCTTGCTGCAGGATTGCCATTGACCTTTCATTCTTGTCCTTTTCAAATGCAAAAGACAGGCTAATTTTGAGTTACTTTATTTCCAGTCTGACAGATAATGTTTATGGAGCAGTAGGGATCTGGGATATGGAAGAGAAGAAAGGCCAAAATACTCCAGTTCTTCCCATGACTGTCCAACAAACACTAGCTGAAGTTTTCATGACTCCCAGGATTCCAAGCTAGAACATGTAAACTCTGATACTGGGATTGTGTGTAACAACCTTAGGCACCTCATCCTTCTGCTTTTGGGAGAAAATATAAAGGGATTTAGTTTTTTGTTGGGGTTTGTTTTTTATCCACCTCCCCACCCCTTCCACATCTGCAAGAAAAAGACTCTGACTCAACAGGGCAAATATTAAAGGGCACCTGTAGTGTTATCATGGCATATGTTAGGGAATACTGAACTCACTGTGTGTATAGCCCATAGCTCTCTTCTGGACCAGCCAGAGATGAATGATGTCATGGAATTTTAAGGGAACCCTCAGGTTTTGTGAACCAACTCACTGCTGGTAACTGCTGCCTGAGCATTCAGCCTGTCCTCAAAATTATTTTATATTCACAACTCATCAGTAGTTATCACTGGACCAGTAAATGCAGCAGCTGATATAATATGGTTTTCTCCCCTCAAATATCAATATACAATTGACAATTTTGTAACTGCCTTTGTTTCTACTTTACAATCAGCTACTTCGGCTTGGTTCACAGAGTGGATTAACATCCAGAATTCTGACAGAATAATAAGTATTTCTAAATATATTTTCTTATTAGAAAGCCATTTAGTGCTTGGTCTTTAAACAAGACAGACCTGGTGAAAGGGAGATGACTACTTCCCTGATTAAAGCACTTATCTTCTTGTAATCTGTCTGAACCCAGATCTTCCTCTCTTCATAAAAGATCTCCGACAAGGATATAGACTTGTGAAGGGTGTTAAGGAGTTGTTCTCTCTCCATCCTGCTGAAATGATTTCAGCCTTTTATAAACACATTTCCCGAACCACAGACTGGATGCCAAGTATCTTACTTGTCAAAGTTAGGGATGAATTCCACCTCTTACTCTGTTCAACTGCTGTTATCTTGTGCAAAATAAAAACACCAAAAGGAAAGAAGAAATCAGTGTGGACTGGAACTTGTGTTTTCCAATAGCAGAAGCCCTCAGTCTGCAAGTAATTCTGTTCCTCTCAATTATTTGCATTCCTTTTCCATACAAAACATGCAACAGGAGAAGCAGGCAAAGCCTCACAAGCAGAATTGTTCCACCACACCCTGACAGATGAGATACCCCAATTGTCATCAGCATTTCTTTATGGAAAGGAGAAAAAACACCTATCAACACCAGGTAGCCTGCTTAAGGCTCGATTCAACTCCCCTCAGATTTGGGAAGAAAAGTGTAAATAGAATGTCCTACATTGCACATTAACTGTTCTAATCACCATACTAGCAGCTAAAGGAACAGAAATAATTTTGCAGACTTTGAATTTAATTTCCTCTGGGTTATTTTTTTCCAGTGTCTTAAAAGAGATTTTACCTCAGGCCAAGTGCAACACTTCACCTCTATGGGCATGGAAATAATTTTGGTAAGAAAGTAAGAGAAAGATCTGTCACACTCAAGTTTTTTAATGTGCAAAACCTCTGTGTTTTATTCTTCAGCATGCTATAGGAAAAAACATCCTATTCTTTTACCAATTGTATCTACTCAGGAAGTGACAATAAGCCACTCCCTAGCAGTTATTACAGAATTAAGGCTACAGCTGCATTTGGGGTGCAATGGACAGGTCAGGCAATGTATGTGAATACATAGAGAAATGCATACATATAAACACTTATGCACAAATAAAACTTGGCTTTGTTTATAGTCATGACAAAAATTATCTTTATGGTCCAGATGCCCCAAAGGATTTAGAAAACCCATCTCCAACTGAATTAGTGACTTGACACAAGAGAAATCCAACTGACACAGTCTACTTAAACATCTAAGTGAAAGGTACACATTTCTTAAAGATACCTGCTCTTGAGACAGAATGTTGTTGCAACCCTCACCCAAAGGCTATAGAATAGGCCAAAAAAAAGAGGGTAAAAACGGTCCTCAAAGAAAGAATTTAGCAATGGCATGCAGCAGGAGCCTGTATTAGTGCCTGAACTATTCAGCATATCCAGAAATGATTGAAAAAAGGTGGTGGTTAGTGAGAGAACAAGATCTTTGGTATATAATTATTTAGAGTACTAAAGACGAAAATCAACAGATTGCAGAAAGACCTAATACTACTAGTGTAATAAAACAGTAAATGAAATTAAATGTAAAGAAATGTAAAGTGACAGACATGGAAGAAGAAAAGTATCTTCACTTTATATATAAAATTATGGTTTTTCAGTTATAATTACACAGTAATGAAACACTGGTCTTGTAACAGTTCTATGAAATTATCATCTCAGTGATTTGTTGTGGTCACAAAAGCAAAACAAATGTTAGGCAAGGAATACATCACATCACACCACTGCTTCCATCGCTGCGAAAATCATTTAGAAGAGTTAGGCAAGATATAAAAACATGTAGGAAAGACATAGGGAGTTTCCACAAGTGACAATTAGACCAATTTGGACTTGTCAAACTGGATGAGTGATGACAGAGGAGGGTTATGGTGTACATTTATTATGAACATGGACAGGAAATGATAATTTGTTGCTGGTTCAAAAACAAACCAAAAAGCAAGGTATTTCTCCACATAATGTACAACTAAGTTTTAAAAATCCTTTCCAAGGGACCACATAGCTCTCAAGTTTCCATTAACTTCAAAAGACCCACTGTGTCAGCAGAGGTGTTCAGCAGCACAGTGACAAATACCACATTTTTCTTTTCAGAGTTTCCTTTTTTGCTCCACCATTTCTGTACTCATTTAACTAAACATGCAGTTCTGCACTGTGCCCATCCTCACAGACTCAACTGTCTGGTCCTCACTATGCCTTTCCGGCCCATGCACAAATGCTGAAACTTTTACTGCTTGTTTCAGCATTCTTGTTACATACATCTAGTATTCGACAGTGATATAAAGATTTATTTAAACTGCAGACAAATCCTTTGCTGTCCTAGCCAGATTCAAAAGCATTACTTCCACTCACATTTTATAGTCTTCATCTATCTAGAATCACAGAATGAGAAACACTTGTTTTCAGACTCATTAGGACAAGCACAATACTCACACAAGATACTTCCACAGAGGAAGCTTAAAGAACACACAAGGATGCACTGGTCTCCACAGCTCCTGCAGTCCTGTCACCATCACATACAAACTAAACCTACCTGGAATAACTATAATCAATGTAGACTTTTACAGTATTGTTGGCCAATTACTGGACCAAGTGTCAGCTTGCACAGATGTATTCCTGCTTCAGTACTTTTGGATAGAAGTGGCTCTGAAAACAGACTCCTCCCTGTCAATCCTAACCAAATGAATTAAAAAGTGAAATAAATTTTCAATTATCAATCTCATACCTAAAACATGAAACTACACTTAATTAAAAAAAATTAAAAAATCAAATGTATCTAGTTACCCAATTAATAAAGTACAACATCAATGACATACTCATGAAAAGAATACCTTATAAAACAGAGGGAACAAACTGAAAGGATGTCTATCAAATAATGATACATTAATGCTTGCCTTAAACACATTTCTCATAAGCAATGCTTGATATTTTATATAAATATACTATTAGTTATACTTCACTAGTTGCAAAGCAGATGCTAGGCATGATAAAAGTATTTAGCAGAAACAAGAAGTCTGCCCAAAACAGCAACTGGAAAAATACATTATTTCCCAGAACACTAGTCAAAGAAAATGTTCCTAGTTAACAGCATCACTAATCTCACAAGCATAAATAGTTAATGAGGCAAGTTTTCGGAATTTTATTTAGGCATCTTACCAATAGCTAGGTTTTGGTGCAGAAAGCTAAATCAAGTATTTGAAAATTGATCATAGTGAAAATATGCATGCATTAAAGTGAACTGATAGTCCATCATCATTTGTGTAACATTTTAAACATTTCTTTCTTACTGCATCATGATTAACATAGCTTTTTAATCTTGCTAAATGAATGCAAAAAATTTTATTATGAAAACAGAAGCCTACAGTGTGTCTAACCTACCTGCAGTAATAGAACAAGGTCTAATTCAATATTTTACATTTTAATGTGACAATTATTACATTAATATCACCAGTTAAAGATAATAGTAATAAGCCATTAAGATAATTATATGAATCACTAAAGGGGTATGAAATGGGAAACACAAGGAGCTTCAGATATATTTGAAATTATGAGAACTTTAAGTACAGTATTGTATGCCCACAAATAAAATGTTTTGGATAGATTTGACACTAGTCAGGTACCAAGAGGTTGTGTACTATTATTACAATTAAATAAACAGAACTCAACAGATTTCAAACATGGGGATGTGACAAACATGTTTGCATACTAGATGAAAAAATAATATTAAAATAAGAAGAAATATTTAAAAGCAATAACAGGTATAAAAAATCCAGGACAAATGTTACTACTGAAAACTGTGGGAAAAGTAATTTGCAAGCCTTGTACTAGTGAGTTTAGCACTAGCTGAGATTTCCCTCTACCAAAAATAAGGTTTTTTTAAAACACCAAAAAAAATTATTTCTTCATGAAAGGCATTTAATGCAACTACTTCCAGCTTGACAAAAAAATAAAGCTCTTGAAATACAGCCAAATATTTAATTTAATTGCTCTCCATTGCACGTCTATGAACAAGACTACCCTGTCATCTGCCTGCATGCCAATGGAATTTTTGTATTCCTCACTACACCCCAAGTGGCCTGTAGATGTTAGAAAGGCAAGACAAACATTGCTGGAAAGAAGCACTTCAGCCTCTCAGAAGCAGTATTTCCAAAACCTAATAAACTGCCATTCCAGTTTTCTGTCCACTCACCAGTGTCCATAACAAGGCAGCTGTGAGAGCCACAGCTGTATTCTGTATTCTGGGTCATCCAGCCTCCTCCCAGGCCCAATTCTCCAGCTCTGAAGGAAGCCCTTGAACACCCAGGACAAGTTGCAACTCCAGCCCCACCTGCCACCTCACTTGCAGGCTCAGCAACCACAACTCTTGGCACAGGAGATGGTCAGCTGCCAGAGAAGACACTAGCCCAAAAAGTGCTACTGTTTATGCAAGGAAAAGCCCAATAATTAATAGACAGGAATCAACTTTATGAGCCAGCTTACAGAAAAAGTTAATACCATGACATCAAGAAATTACTACACTTGAGATGTGCTTTGCAAGAAAATGCTAAATGATAACACAGTAGAAATTACTACATTCAGAAAACTAACTAAAACCAAGATATTCAGACGATTACTAAAAGTCATGATCCATGGGGAGGGCTATATGCAGACATGACTTCTACAGACTTGAAATGGAACTTAGGATATTTGATAGTAGCTAATTCAAATGTTAATTACTTTCTGTAAACACTATTGTGTATGTAAAGTGAAACACTATTACCAAAAAAACCTACACCCCACACTAAAAAACTCCACCATATAGACTTGTTTTTCTAATCACAAGCAGGAAGTATAAAGAGATAACACAGAGACAAAACTTGCTCTTAACACTTCTGAACTTCTGAATGCCATGAAGAAGCAATCACTTCTTACTTGGGTATTTGGCAAATTCAGGTTCCACTTCAAATTTTCTCTCTGTAGAGTACACTACAATTTGATATCAGAAGGAATTTGATCTTGCTTATCTGTTAATCACCAAAACATTTCCAAACAGTGACTCCAAAAATTCTTAATTCTGTTTTGGACTTTGTCTAGGAATAGGACCATAAAGTCTTTTAAAAATTGTTTTTGAAAACATTCCTTCTCCAAGATGGAAAGTATCCACCTTACTCAGTAACACATGCTATAGAAGACTTCAAGCCAAATACTCCAAATTTTAATTTTGTCAGGTTTTTACAGACTATGACAGAAAATTTTCACTACACTTCTCTCTCCCACTATCACAACCTCCATCCCTCCACCAATGAAGCAGCTGAAGACTGATGCACTAAACACAGCCCTGTAAATAATAGTATGTAGGAGATTAAACTTAAGCCTAATGCTACAGTCAACCTTCAACAGCTGAGTTCTATAAATGGACACTCCTTAAAAGAAATCCTTATTGGTTACTATTTAAAACTACAACTCTATTAAAATCTTGACTGAAAGAAATTACATGTGATACATACTGCCCATCACTGCCATTACAACACCACCCAGTTCAAGTATGTATGCATCATTTACCACAATTTATCCGAAGTAAAAAAATACAAAAGAGTTCACTAATAAAATACTATCAATGACTACACAATGTAAAAGAGATGAGTTAATTTATAATGGTAGAGATTATGTGTAAACTAGACTAGTAAGACTTCCAGCGCACT
This sequence comes from Passer domesticus, assembly GCF_036417665.1. Taxonomy (NCBI): domain Eukaryota; kingdom Metazoa; phylum Chordata; class Aves; order Passeriformes; family Passeridae; genus Passer; species Passer domesticus. The sequence goes on from NC_087478.1 coordinate 12,533,247, forward strand.
GAAAAGCCCAGTGCCATTATTATTCTCTCTATCTCCTTCCTCTGTGGATTTATTTAATATCAGCATCGTAAAATTAATGCACAGTCAAGGCACTGTAAAGAACTTAATAGAAAACATCAAGGGAAAAGACAATTAACTGCTGTTTCACTTTGAGACTTCAATTTCATGACCAGGATGAGAAATATGGGAGGGTGTGGAGGTTAGTATGCTGAATAGCAACTGCACACGTGTGGCATTCTGTTCACTGCTGAATGTTTTCTCCTGTTGAATACTTACTGCTCTCAATGCACAGTCCTTTGAGATTCAATGCTCCAAAGTGTTCCTGCTTTCTCATTCAAAGAATCTTTTGAATGAAGAAATTTTCAATTATTGACACATCAACCTAAGGCCAAATGATCTGTGGGAAGTTGTCAGCTTCCTATTACACTACTTGTTGACCTTGCAACTCTTCATGTATCATATCTATTTCTATATCTGAACTGCCCTGTTTTAGGCTCTGTCACTGATGATGAATTAGTAACAAGAAAGAAAACAATTTGAGCAAAAGATGATAGTAGAAAATACCAAAAAAAAGTCAACCCTATCCAATATTATGCGACTTGCTTCTGAGGAAACAGGTCAGCATGTCTGAGCACAGCTCCACTTTTAATCCACATGCTAGACTAAGTAAGGAAAGCACAACAAACTCCTCCAAGCCTTGAGCAGGTCTCAGCAACCTGCCAGGTGAAGATACATTGTGTTGTTGTTCTGAACATCAGATGCACATTTTTCAATCCCATCACAGTCCTTCCCTTTGATCTGGGTGTTACTCTCTACATTCAGGTTCACTTTGTCTGATACATCTCTGCTGCAAAAAGCATGTGTTGTCTTGCTTCAGCCTGGGTTATGGTGGGTGTGTTTTCCTCTCTCAGGAGGTGGAAAGTGAGAGAATAGCTCCTAGGTGGTAAGCTTACTAAATCCAAATCTCTTGCTTCCTGGACAAGTAAGTACAGAGAATAAAGGATTTTGTTGTCATTCTTATTGAATGACATGGTCATGTCAATATATTTTTCAGTGAAATTATAAAAAAAGCCCAGGACTGTTTGCAGTCCTGAATGAACACAGTAGCCAATTCAGAAGTGACCAACACTCACACACAGAGCAGGAGCTGTGAGGGATTTTTCTTTATTTTGTCATTTGAATCAAGTATTGATTGCGTTTTATGCAGCTAAGTGCTTTTCTGGCCAGTCTCTATCAGCAGTTAGAATATAAACCAAGTAAGATTTTGTAACAGAATAAACAAAGCCAGAAATTTGCATTTTTGTACCTGTTCAGAGCCTCAAGAATTGCTGACAGTCTAAAATGTCACTCCAAGCATATATAAGGAAAAAGATGAATTCAAAGAAGTGCTGGTTTAGTTTTGCCTCTTCAAGGGTAATACATACTTGACCTGGATATGTTTGTATTTACCTACTCCAGGAATGGCACAAAAGACGGCTGGTGACCCCAGTTTCACAGGGTCTGCCATTAGGCTGGGCTTGGAAATCTTACAAGGACATGGACATGACAGACCCACATGTACCACTGCAGGAACATTTTCATCACTGACAGAAGACACAGATTTATGCTACTGGCTGTACTTTTGTCTTGAGAACAAGATTTCTGATAGAAAGACTGCAAAGCTACTAAAACATTTTTTGGAAACAAGGGGTTTCCAATTTTGAGCAACAGAAATTAGAGTGTCAGACAAAATTGGTGTATTCTAGGCAGCCACATAAATAAAAATATACATATAAGGTACATAAAACATTCAACTCCATCCTCCTTCTGTCCCTACCCCTACCAAAGGAAAAACTTGAATCTTGTCAGTCTAGTCGCTACTGTTTCCGGTTTGAAAAAGAAGCCATAGGAACGAGACCAATTTTTATTATTTTAATTCTTTTATGCAGTGAAACCTAAACATATGACAAGTAGAAAGTTATTTAATCAATAATGATATCATAGAACAAGTTTTGACAAGGCTGTGAATAAAGAAAATCACAGTAACAGGAGAATCACTCAAAATGTCATAGTCCTTTATGGGCACAAAAGAGTCTCTGATAAAAGGTCAAATGAAGGGGATAAAGTATTAACAATTACAAATCCCCAAACAGTTGTATTTAATAAAAAATAAGGTACTGAATAATTGAAAATATACCAACAGAATAATCTGTCAAATCTGACACTCACACCTGGATCAAAAACCCTATGCAAGAAAGGTGCCAACTAGTAATGTTCGAGCTAGTGTTAAAAAAAATCAATCATTCTTATTAATACTTTAAGTTCAGCCTTCTTGTCTTCAATCACAGTTCATTAAGTTGAAGCTACTAGTGCAATGTAAAATAGCTAGTCTGAGTAATTCAAAATATATAACCTCTCTCAGGAAAACAATTATGATATGGAAAGCAAAATAATTTATTTATATTTTTCAGTGCTCCATTACTTTTTAGTTTACTTTTCTATTAAATAACACACAGCCAAACAGAAGGATAAAAAAAGGAAATATCCTTTTGCAACTTTCATGAGGACATGAAGATACCAATCCAAGGATATATAACTCAGAAGTAATGAAAACAAAGTGTAGTTTTTTGGGTTTTTTTAAGGAATAAGAATTTCTACTCCTTAATTTGATGCCTCTTAAAAGAACCTTATAGGCACGCAGGATAGATATCAATGAGCCTCCAGTAAAGAAATTATCAAAAAAAAAGAAATAATTTCTCCTTGATGAAGCAAAATTGGTCTCCTCTGTATGCAACAACTTCATCAAATGGGTACCTTAATTATTCAATTCATTAAGATACCATCCACAGCTTTGGAAACTGTTCCAGAGCATGTGTGGAAGTTCTCTTTGATGGTTATACTGCTGCTGTTGTTTAACTAAACTGCATTATTTACCTTGGCTAATTCACCTCTTCCCCCCAACGTTTTTTTTTCAACACTTTCCCATCATTAATTAGTTTCCTCACAGTAAAAGTCAAGATGTCTTGACAAGCTCTCTAAAAATACAGTGCTTGATCCTCACTGTGCCAGAGCTACATTTTATGAGAGGTTTTCCTTTTAACTGGGAAAGACCAAAGTTAACAAGACTATTAATGTACAAAACATAAAAATAATAACCAGAACTGTATCTGATGCTCTTTAGTCTAGCAAAGGATAATGCAGTTTAAGAACATGAAGCTTTAATCTTTCTAGTGCCAAAGAAAAATGGAAATGTCTCCTGGGAAATGGTACAGGATGCCATCTTCACCAGCATTTTACAAAGACACAGAATTAGTTAACAGAAGTCAAATGGACAGAGTTCAGCATAGACTGCCAGCCTAAAAGTCTCCTAGAAAACAGATGGACAAAAGACCCTAAATAAACAGCAAGAACGTTATCATTATCATACTTCAGGATTGTACTACGGCACAATATTTTGATGTTCTGAGAAGTCAATCTTCATTGAGGTTGGCATTTGAGAACAAATTAAAATTTTCTGAAAATCAAAACTACTATTCCTTACATGCCAAGTACACTTAGGAATGCTATAAGCTGCATATCCAGACTGACTTCTTATTTCAAACTACTTTGTGGAGGAATAAATACAACTACATGTTCATACAATAAAAAAAAAGAAGTAAATCCAAGATACTGTACCACTACAAGAAGTTACTCAAAAGAAATGGCTTCAGAAGCAAACACCACTATTTCAACTCTATTGATGATGACATTGTGAGATACTATTTTCTAAGTGCACGATAATACCAAACAACCTCAAGAACTTATTTGATTTACATGGTTTATCCAGCACTCTATAACAGCAAGTCTCTTCCAGGTAGGCTTACATCATATAAAAATGAATGGTTTAATACTTACAAATGGATATGTTTATCCTGCAGATGCAAGGATGTAGAACTGCTCTTAAAAACAGCTCAGTGTTTCTCTGACTTACGGGCTAGAACAGATCTGTTACTCTGCAACACTACCTGTACTCTCAAGCCCAGCAAGTCAGTCCTCTAATTAGCCAGATCTCTTCTTTTACCTTCCTGATTTGTACTGCCTAAGGTTCTACGATGCACTGCCTGCCATTAAAAATAGCTTGAACCACAACCAGATTTTTCTTTTATTCTGCTCAATATTCCAGGAATCAAACCCTTAAAACAACATCTGCCTCTATAATATTCACAACCTCGCAGAGCCATCAACAAGGATGGCTGCCACATGTCTGAAATCGGAGGCAAATGAAACAGTGGGTCTTCTTACACTCTGGGGAAAGGCAGATGCCAGCAAGGGCTCAAGAGAAGTGTTACAAAAACCTTTGCTAAACTAAAGCATTCCAGTGCTGCTCCGAAGCCAAGACCTTCAAGTTCCAATGCAGGGAACCTAGAAACATAAAGCATGTGCCTGGCATGGGCCTAATTTCTTACTGAGAGGATATGGATTGGATCTTACCAGGGACATTAGCAACAAACCACACTTTGTGGGAGATTCTGGGATAGATCTCTACAAGCCCTTGTCAACAGCAATAAAGACTCCCCATGACACAACCTCCAAGAGCCAAAAAACCAGTAGTGCCTTCTAAAGCTTTCTCATTCCATTGTCTGTACTACAGCTTTGAAGCAGCAATTCAATACCTGCGTAATAATGCATTTTTGGGGTAAATATGATAGTCTAAAACACCTCCAAGTCTACTGACAGACATGCCTGGCATCACTGAATTTACAAGGCATTCTGCTGCATCCTCTAATTAAAGAAAGTCTGATCCACCAAAATGAATGTGTCTGAAGGTGATAAAACTCTAAATAGGACAGAAAATTAAATATTCCTGCTTCACAGAAGAGCTCTGTGCAGCCAGAATCAATGTCTCAAATGAGGCCCTGTCCAGGTCTTTCTCAATGGACCACTGGAACCATAACACATCCAGAAAAAAATTATTCAACCACAAGCAATTCATGGTTGATGTGTTTGCTATCAGGAGGTTTCTATAATTTTCTAACAATGCCACTACAGATCAATTAATAACATCTCTGTATAGGTCTTCTTTAAATCTTACTAACTTCTAATGAAAATGATAAATTAGTAGATGCATTTCACGTATATGAGTATTTTTAACAGATTAAAAAATAAATTATTTTGCAACAATTAATGAGACTTTGAAGAGACCTTCTATCTTCTAAAACTTCTTTTATATTTTAGTATATTGCCTATACTGTTTCTTCTTTAAAAAAAATTATTTATGCATTTAAAGCCCTTTCACAGGCCTTCCAGTATACCTTTCCTGAAACAAGTCTGACTAGATTAGGTACAATCTTCCAGACCTCTGGTCAATTATTTTCAGTATTCTCTGGGGGCTTTTTAACACAGTACAGTTTTTTTCCAAGTCTTTATTGACCTTAGGCTCTTAAATCAAGCAATTCATAACTTAACATTCAATCACCCAGTGTAAAAGAATTGCTATAATGGAGATGAAGTAAAGGGAATAGTAAAAATAAAGAAGCAGTGGAGAGAAGAGAAAAACAGACAGTAACTCTTGGGATCTTGGTAGTTTACATGCATTACACTGACACTGATGGCAATACATTTTTTACAAAGAGCTCAAAAATCCTTTCTAACACAAGGGAATTGACTCTCATCTAGCAGAAACATTATTCTATGTGCCTACCACCTGAACACAGGACCAGCTTTCACACTGCTCACCAAACCAGGTTAATGCCGAGGAAAGTGCACAGCCCTGGAAGGGCACAGCAAGGCCTCCCCCTGCTCCTTTTGTCCTCAAGCACATTTTATCCATGCACAAGTTCCATGTTTATGTACCCACTGTACCTACAGCCACATGCAGAGAAGCTTTTCTGTTCTGAAACAATCATAAGATACCTGAAGCTGGGCAGAAAGGAACCATAAAAGACTAAGGGTAATAAACACATTTTGGAAAAAAAAAATAGCATGATGGCTTTTTAGCACACTAAAAACACCTGCCCCCACCATGAAATTAATAAGCTCTTTTCACCTTAGCAAATACTTCTAGATCTTTTCTCATTCACTGGATAGAAAGCTGTATTTCACTGTAACCATATTTTCACAATTATTTCAATCTAGGTCAAAGCTGGTGGCAAGTCTTAGAACTGCCTCCCAAGGTGAATGCAGTTGTTCCTGGTTTGCTGTCAGCAGTCTATCCATACAAACACAACCCGGTATTTTAGTAATATGTCTTTAAAAGTAAATAAACTATTTTTCTGTCCATCCCATTTACATTTTTCCATTAGTGAGTTGCTTTGTTGCAAAAAAAAACTAAAAGAGGTACAGGATTTGTGAAATTTACTTGTATTTAGACAAGTAAAATCTTGCTGGGCTATGCTTTTTCTTAATGTATTTAATTGATTTCATCCTCAGTACTAGCTGCCTTTCATTATTATGCAACCACCTTCAAATTATTTTGATTAAACTAAATTTTATTAAACCTCATACAAAGCTAGCTAGTCACTATTAAGCCACATACAAAGCTAATCCAGTCACTCTTTGCACACCTTAAAAATAACAAAACAACAACAAAAAATCACCACAGAAACAATTCAGTGGACAAATAACAAATAAACCACCAGATAAGTAATAAATAAACCAGACCTTGGTATTAAGTTTTTCAGAAATAATTGAAAGAAGTTTGTTAATCTATACCACAAATTTCTAATGGAAGTAATTCTGCTTTTAAACAGTCAATATAAAAATCATTACCTTGTCATACTAACTGAGAAATTAATATATGCATGTGTTTCTCAAGACCCTCTAGAAAATTTTTTATTTAAGAACTGTGTTCAAAATGCAAATTTTGAAAAATTCAAACCTTAGGATAAATATAAAAATATACACTGTATATAGATATGCAGGAGTCCCATCAGAAAACAATCCATAACATCCAACTTCTAGTTAATGTAGATCAGTATCTGCAGACCTCAATCTGCAGCTTTGATAAAAGACAATCCAATGTTAGGTCATAATAGTTTTAGCCTAGCTAGTCTCTAACTAACAGGATTTATTTGTTGTAACATGTTAATTTAATGTAACAAGTTCAACTTGAAAAGCTCAGCTTCCAGAACAACTAATTTCACTTCCTCTACAGGAAATATACTTATTTGAAGGCATTGCTGGTATTTTCTGTGGAAAGAACACAAGATAACCAGAAAAGTCTATTTGCAATGCCTCTGTTATGATTGTACGCAATGATTCTTACAAGAGCCATACGCCAGTTTGGCACTGTAATTCAGGAAAGAAAACATTCACTTACCGCAGTGTGACTGGAAAACCTGTGGCTTGACTACCTGATTGCAGATATTGCACACTACAAGATAGAAATCATCATGAGCTGGATAATGGCCAAATAAGTGCATATCTGTGGGAAAGTTAAAAATATATACAAGAATTAGAAGTTATGCTTTAAATATCTATTAAGAAAAAAAAAAATTGAAAATACTGTAGGGCCATTACTGTTATATTAATTTACACAAAACAAATGTATACAGTGCTCCATAAGAGCTTCTTACTATGTTAAAGAGATTTTTTTCCCCTCTTTTAGGTTTCAAGGTCCTGTACTAATGCTGCAGTCTCATCCCTCAGTTTGAGTCAGAACACAGACTGCAACACCTTCTCTCAACACTCACTGCCAAGAAGTGGAATAAGCATTTCTGTACTGGTCAAATATTGAAACAGAATGAATATTTTTTTTTAAATCTCTGCCTAAAGATCCTTATAGAAAACATGCTGCATAGGTTATGTTTTATGTTACAATATTCTAAGCTTGACTACAAGTTGCTTGAGAACGGCTCCTGCTTAAAAGCTAGTTATAGTAACCAAAGTCAAGGATCCTACAGCTTCAAATACAGCCAGGAATGCCATGCCATATGAAATTTCTGATTCTATGTAAATGCCCTTCCCTAGTTCTGACACCCTGCTCTTTGTCCCCAACAAATACTGTGGGAAGAGACAAAGTTGGTTAATAGGTATTTCTTGGTGAGGGTATGAGGAATTTAATGAAATCCAAAGACAGGTACAGTCAGATGATGACAGGCACTTGTCCCTCTCAGATGAAACACATAATGCAATACATGCATTCTTAAGCCATTACAAACAGAGTAAAATGGGCTTAAATTACTAACTGAAGTCCTCAGAACTCTAACATTACAGGTGAGGAAACCTGTTCTACTCTTCATTGTTGTAACTTAAGAACAAGCACACACACTCATCCACCACAGCTCAGCTTGGAGGACAGAAACTCCAGTCACTTTTATGCATTTCAGTGGGGTAATGTCACCATACCCAGCGTTGCTAATGAATGTGCTGCTGCACTAGTAACCCCATGCCAAGTAGTGGCCCCACAGATCACACTACCTCTCACATTATAAAAATCAAAATGTTGTAAATTTCAGTGTCACTTAGAAGCATCTGAAATCTGTTACAGAACTTACAATGTAGACTGAAATATTAATCTGGTGCTTCTAAACAGGAGGAAAATCAAGAGAACAAACATATAAAAGAGCAGCTGTGATTGATAAGCATCAACAACTAATCCTACTTCTCCAGTAAGTCACGTACTTCTAAAAAAATAGTGATTTCTTTCAAAAACGGACTCAAGCAAGTATCTTAGCTCACCAGTTCTTTACTAAAGCAATTACTTTGGCCCCAGAACTACTTTTATAAGTAATTTTGCCCTGGTCTCTGGCACTGTAGGTAACATCACTGCTTATGATGGCAGTGCTTGGCATGATGAAGTGCAAAATGTCTTCAGTTCCCAAAAAGCCCAGAGGAATGGGGCATCACCCTCACGGTAACACAGGCAGTACCACAAGTAGATCCAAAGAGGCTTATTCAAGAATTTTTGAGCACAAACCAGCCCCACCAACCTGCAGGTACTTCATAGTATGATATGATGTGCATTGTTCCTTTATCCACTCAAAACCAAAACCCTTTCTTTCTGTTACTACTTGTACCAGGCTATGAAATCCAGTTAAAGGTTAACCAGACATGACACCTTTTCAAACGAAATTTAACAGAATGCCAGTGGTGAGGTATTCTGGTACTTCTGGTGAAGCCAGAAGTACAAAGTTAGGTTCAATCAAATCTTCCTTACTGGTAAAACAGATAAACAAACCCCTAAGCACGCACTAAAAGAGGCCTTTTTATTCTATTTATTGTTTTAATACGTTAATTCAGTGACCTTAAAATCATTTTATAATGGCAGTTCTTAGATGGATAGTTTTGATCACAACCTACAGATTTCCAATAACAGCACTGTAAATTCCACAGAAAGGAGTACTTCTTCTGGGCATGATTTGACACAAAGTCTCAGCTCAAAAACATGCATTTAATTACAGTTATAAAATATTTTTTAAATGGTTAAAACATCTCTAAATATTTTTTCAGTTATTTTAAAGGTACGGTGACAATATTCTTATGAAAACATAGAGACTTTGCCCTTCACAAACAGAAAAGTTACATCTGTTTTCCACTTTAAATTCCTTAAGTTAATTTAACCTTCACAGGTCTGTATCCTAAGCTTTAAAACATGTCCAACTCTGAGGTGTCTAAAGTTTGGCTGGGTCTGAGGTTTTATGATTTCTGGCTGCAGGGAGTAACTTATAAAAAACATAAGGTATTAATACTGGCAAAAACTATTCAAGGACATAGGTGGGAAAAGGAATCAGGTTGGTTCACAGGATCACAAATCTATCTTTTCATCAGGCACTGCCAAGGAGCAGAGCAATGAAGGAAAAGTCCTGTGAGCTTGTTCCACTACCCTGGCAAACACCACTGCACCTAACAGGTAAATAGCACCATTTGAGGATTTTTTTTTCATACTCCATATGGGTTGATATACAAAAAACCTGCACAGACATGTAGGAGAACACACCAAAAAGCTGCTGTAAGATACACAGTATCAAAAGGATGCACAGATGCAGAGTAAGTGACATCCTGAAGCAACATTTTGGAAGTTTTTTCATTTTGCAGGTGCCTAGAAATAGTACATTGTACATGTCTGTAAACTCCTGTATGAAGTTATCATCTCCCTCTCAAAAGTCCACTTAAAAAATCCAAGAATCTCGAGGACAAAAAACTGCATGTTGAAAATAAGAATCATAGCACACAAATATACTGTTATTATTGAATCAGAATAGATAAAAAAACTTCAATTAAACACCATCTTTCAGGCTTTTAAGACTCCTTAAAACTCTCACTATGAAGGAGTTTTTAAGAAAAGAAAATTTTTTAAGTCCAAGCAGGTTCAACTACCTCTCTTAGTTTATTCATGTTAACCAGACTGGCACAAATCTGTTTTCATGATTAAATTAATGATTTGTAATGATATAAATTACTTTTCAATTGAAATTGCACAACATATTAATGTTGTCTCACTACAAAGTTCAACTGGGGATACACTTTATTAGATGCAATAATACTACAAATGCAATCCAGATAGAGAATTCACAATGAACAAAGCAAGGAACATGTGAAATTTTTTTTAAAAGTAGAAAATATTAACAGCTATATATCTTTTCATATAGGTTTTTCTGTTTTTAATAAGAACACTTCAATGCTACCATGTCCTACTCAAAATAACCAAGACTGAAATATTATTTTAGACACTGGTATTATTCTTAGATCAGATTGCAGTCATTTGACAATTTAGACCTTCTGTGTGCAACAGAAAAAGACAATGGCCTCTCCAAACAAAAAACTGTCTTCTGAAGGCAATAATCACATCTCCCTGCCTGCTTAGTCAGAAAAAATCGTGATAAACTTTTCAGAAAAGATTACTTTTAGGGAAGAAAACATGTCTCTAAAGTCAGCTCAGGAAAGACTTTCATGGAAAGAGGCAAGACCACTGAAAAAGACAGGTGATAATTATTGAATAAGGTGAGAGACTATCAAATGGTACTGAAATAATTATCAAGGTACAAAAAGAATAAGGAAGGACAGAAAAGCAACTGTAAAGTGTATTTATTTTCTACCAAAAACTGCCTACCCCCTAAAGGAGAAACAAAGTGACCAGAGCACACTGTGCATTACTCACCACACACAGGCCCAGCCCTCCCACAAGGTAAAAGCACTCCATAGCTCCCATCACAGCACCTCATTTTACTGGAAGATACTTCCAGCAGATTCAAAGTAGACTCTGGATGGCAAAAAGAAGTGGTAATTTCCTTTTCAGTACCCACACACTTTCCAAAAGGCCATCCACACATCCCTCACTCCTTGCAGTGCTGAATTGTCATCCCCTCAAAATGAACAACAGCTGACACAGCCGTGCCCCTTGATACTACACAGTGACAAAAGCCTGCTTGAAAACGAGCTACTGAGCTAACAGGATGCAAAAGTGGCCCATATAATGGGAAAGATGTTCTAGACAGGTGGAAATCTGAGACAGTGAATGCTGCCAGTTCAAAATTACTTTCATAGATTAAAATCTTAAAATATTACTTTGTGTATACTTTGCTATGGCACTTGAAAAATGAATACAACTTTCGCCTGTAGGTATTATGTTACTAATATTTGCAAATAAAAAGAGAGCTGTAGCCACATGACATAGTTTTGTAAAACATCAATTTGGTGAAATGTGCATTAAGAACACAAATATCACAGAAAAAATAGAAAATGTTGCTTCTGCAAATTGTGGCACAAACACAAAAATGCAGGTGTCAGATACGACTTTTTATCTTCTCCAATAACACACAGAAAGGAATTATTTTTAGTAACAATCCAAGGCAGATGACTTACATGAAGTTCCTTCTCTATTATTACATAATTCATAATCATTTACATCCCACTGTATAATAAAACACAAGCTAGAAATAATCTAAAACATTCTTCCACTGCAGAATTAAGGTTGTCAAACAGTAAGACCTCACAGTATTGCGTGGGAAATCAAGTTTTAATGATGATCTTTTGCTATAAATTATACACCTTTAAATGTTCACTTATATATCTGTTGCTCCACTAAACATACCCACAAAGCCTGCTTTGAAAAATATTAGTGATGTTTATGTTCCAAGAGAGAAAAGTGGAGCGAGGAGGGGAAGAGAAAGACAATTCAAGACACACTGCACATGGGTTTGAAATTAAAAAAAGAAAGGCTAAAAAAAAAAAAAAAAAAAAAAAAGCAATGGCAAAAATGGCAATGGACAAAACCAAATACACATGATTCTTCCAGCTCCTGGAACTATACATTTTTAAACTCTGTGTCTAGAACTGTGCCCAATATTTCCCTCTTGTTCCACAGAAGCAACAAATCTGTACATCATTCAAGAACTGGAGTAAAGTACAAAATCTTTCAGTGCAGTAGATTACTTCTACATTTGAGATTACTTAAAAAACTAAGTAATTTGAAAGGTGAATTGAAACTTGAAACTGAAACAATAAAAAGACAATCTTCAGGGCATTATTCAGACAGCAGTTAAACACACTTGCATAGACAGGTTGGTCTTATCACAGAAATAAATGTCACACTCTTTCCATTTAACACGAGCTTATTCTCCCCCGAGTGCAGTTTTCCTTTCTTACACAAAAACCAGTAAGTCACTTCAGTAATTAGTTCGCCAGAATAAATTGCATTTTACCCCTGAAAATGTCAGTCACAGTTGCAAATTAATCACAGAATGATTTAAACTGAAAGAGATTGCTGGATGTCATTTACTCCAAAATCCTGCTGAAATTGTGGCTAACTTCAGGGTCAGAGCCACAAAGAAATGCTCAAGATCATTTTCTGATGGAAAAATGCAGGTCATTCTTAAAGTAATCATGAAGTTGAGGACAAAATAAAATTAAAATATACATGACAGAACTAACACAGGACCAAGCACAACTGTCATAAGTCCTGACTGATGCCCTTCAGGTGCTAATACAAGCAGCTTAAGATTCTGCATGCTAAAAAGCCAGGTGAGAAAGAAAATCAATGAGAAGAAAACAGAAGAAATACTGGCCTTCTCAGGAGCAGCAATAATAAATGAAATGTGACTCTCATAAAGGAAAAAAACAGTAGGGAAAAAGCAGCAAATAGACTTAAGTGTCAGCATGGTAAAGAGTCAAGGTCATGACACCTTTTAACCAGTCCAGTATGGTTGAATGGTATGCTGCCTCCCAGGTTAGAGCAATCATGAGGACAGTGGCAATCCTAGAGAATGCTGGGAATAGTTCATTAATTATAGTGTAAACAATAAATACCAGCCCCAGTGACGCAGAAAGACTTTGTACTCCACAGCCTTATCTAGGCGTTATGAAATGGTACTGAAGATGGAAACGGTGCATAATAAAAGAAAAAACAAAAGTTCATAATTGGGAACCAGTGATCTAAACAAATACTGTGGATTACCCATATCTGCATATCTTTTGCAACAACCTTTGTTTGGAAGGGATTATAAAGTAAACCACGCGACACTGACATTACTGTTTTGCATAAAACACTACATACCAATCAAGAGAAGAATGAAATAAGCACGGGAAAATGTGGCAATGTTGTTCTTCCATAATTCTGAAGGCTTTTATGTCATTTATGTAGGCTATTTGCCATCCCAGTCTTAAGGTAATTTGGCAATAGAGGACCAGAATTGCCTGGGCTACCAGATTAACATATCACAGGAATACTGGAAAACACAAAACTCACGGGTCAAAAACTATACTGCATACCTGTGACACCAAAAACATCTCAGATTTCCATGTCAGTTTAGCAGCGTGAGTTCAACAAAACCAATGTTTGTAATTGAATGGACATCACTCAATTACACAGTATCTAGTTTTCAGTAAGGTAATTGTAATTGTAACATAAGAACACCAGGCAATTGTAGCAACTCCAGTAACAGCTACAAAATCATTAACTATTCTTACATTTTTCTGTAACTATTAGATTGTACTTCAGGGAAATTCTCTAAAGCAGCCTGGATTTTGAATTGTCTTCTATTTTATTCTGTATGCTGTATTTTACATACAACATATTTCAGGAACTATAGCAACTGCTTATAGAGTTTGTATTATAAAACCCTACAGTCAATACCCAGAAGAAAATCCTGCTTGTAAAACAGATACCAGTTAAACATATTAAGATCCAAAGTCATAAACAAATGAAAAGAAAAAACCCAACAAAAATCCCAAAACAAAATCAAATTTTTCCACAAATCAGTTACCAAATATCCCTCAAAAATCTAGGTGAACAAAATACAAGGAAGAAATAGGCTTTTAATGTGTTCAAAAGCAAGCTAGAAGAGTAATGTAAATGTAAACAGTATTTTCAAACAACAGGTTAACATTTAGATCTGGCTTTTGGGATTTAAGCAGATGTGTGCCACCAAATAACCCCATTTTCCCAACCAGATACATTTAGTCTAATTAAAGATATCACCTCCAGCCACAAATTTCTTCTTGCTTACGTCTGGAAATCTTCAGGACAGCAATAGTATTATCAAATGACAGCAAAAATTAAATTACTGAGGGCAAGGAAAAAAAAAAGACACATTATTTATAAGGATCCAGACCATGTACTCCATATCCAGAAGAAGAGGTGACATTCCATCTATGTAACATATAGCATAACTGTCCCCAGACTCCTGAGAATGGAAAGCATGGCAAAGAGCTGACCAGAGACTTTCTAACCCTGCAGATACAGTGGATTTCTCTTAGATCTCACATATATCACTATCAAAAACCTCAGGGAGTGAGCATGGCTGCACACAGGTGTGCATACAAGGGACAGGCAATGTGCAGGAATATCATCAATCTCTACATTACAATTCTGATTTCTCAACATCCCATGGGCAAACATAAGGGGAGGAACGGCTGAAAACCATCTTCATTTCTCTCATAATTCAAAGTGAACCTCATGCATCTTGACTAGGCAGCCTCCACAGAGCAACAGAACAATTCTTTCTTTCTCAAATATGTATCAAGAGAAGTCTCACTGCAAATGAGACTTGTCAGCACAAGCAGTATACCCTTCATGGATGATGGCACTAAATTTCAGCTCAGATTGATGGATAACTCTCTGGAATCAGACATTTGACCTTCAGCAAGAGTTAGAGGGCTGCACCACATCCATACTTTCTGCAGCAGGTGGAATCTGACAATTTCTGTGCTGGGAAAACACACCTTGACACAGGAAGAGATGTTATCTGCAAATTAACTACAATAACTCAGAGAAATACACAGTGTTTCAGCTTTTGATTTTTCTGCATGAAGATGATTAAGCTTTCTGATACATAGCCAAATAAACTAAACAGGTTTGGAAACATCATGAACATACTGGTCCTGCAGAAACAGTAAGATGAAGCTCTGGAGATACCAAATGCTGGTTGACAAAGAATCAAAATAATTTTAACAATCCATCTGTAAACTTCACAACAGTACCTTTGTACAACACAATCTTTAGAGTGAGTCAGAGTGACTACTAAAGTGTTTTTTCCTTATTTTTCCCCATTTCCCTCATAGTTTTAATGATCTTATATAAAGTGAACAAATATTAATGAACTACAAAATAAAGTTTGAAAGAAAAATAACTTCTTTGACATTTACTGATATTTTCTTTTGGTTTTTGTTTTGTTTTTGTTTTTTTTTTTTAAGGAAATGTTGAATATGTCATATTAGGGACTACTAATAGTCATATTAGGGAATACTGAATTTGGAGCAAAAAGAAATGTTTTAAATCCAATTAGTTTGCAATACTTTTACTAATTCCAGCATTTGGAGTGCTAGTAATGAAATACTATAAAGATAGCAGGTTTTCTTTCATTTTCTTCAATGCATGCTAAGAAGAAGTTATCTATGCAGTAAAACAGTCCTACAGAGAAAAATCCCATGGCCACAAAAACCCCTTCATTACTATTTCTTCTGTGCAGACTGCCATGAAGCAGACTTTAATCCTCCAACTGGTGTTTCCTTCATAAACACTCAGCAAGACACAACTGGCACTCACACACTCTCCTGCAAAGCTGTATTATCTCCTGCAGAAGAGTGACTCTGGTTTAAGGCAGTACAACTGGACTGAAGGAGAGAGCTGGCTTAATTCCTGGCTCCCAAACAACATTCTTGCATGACCCTGATTAGATTTTTCTGTGCCTCAGTATCCCATCTCTAAAATCAGGATAATATGCTCTTTGTCTGCCCTGCCTGTTTAGATTGCAGCCGTTCAGTATTCTCTTACTATTTGTCCATACACTGGGACCACAATGGGGCCCTTCATTTTGGCTGGGACCTCACTATGACAATAGAACAAGCAACTAATAAGATAACTTGCAGTGTGTTTTAGAAGCACTGTGTGACAATCTTAACAGAAATTCTGGTTTTTTGATTAAGGATATTAAGGATTAAAGAAAGTCTTATAAAACTGAATTTTTCACACCTTTCTAGGCCATATCTTTAGTAACATTATTATTATTATTATTACTGACAATAAAATAGCATTATCAGAAAAATATCTCTCACAAAATGACCAATGTTGATAGCAGGGAAAATGATGAGTAAATGAGCAAATAAACATTGAGAAAAATAAAATCTTTAATCTCACCTATGTAATTTTACAAAATGCATTTGATCAAATTTCACTGATCTTCACTTCTCCCTACAACAGGAGCTAAGGCCAAGAACATCTTTTAATTTAACTCTCTTCTCAACCAAGATAGAAACTATCTGCTCATTCTTAATCAACAGTTGGATATTAAATGGAAATGTATTGTCTAAATATACTGTCTAAAAGGACAAATAATTCTTATCCCAATTCTCAGAGCTTTTTCTTTATTGCCTCCTACACCTATAACAGCACCTCTTTTCAGGAATATTGCCTCTCATGTAACTCAACTCTCTGAAGTAAGTTACTTTCAGATAGACTTTCAATAACATAATCTTTTTCCTTCACAGAGTTTCAAATGAAATAGATTTAGTTCTCTTTCTTGTAAGCATACAGATCAAGCTACTGCTTAAAGTGTTCAGCTGTGGGGTTTTTTCAGTTAGAGGACTTTATGCCAAGGAAAAATACATGAGAAAAAATATTAGTGAATAACAGGAGGTGGAAAGATGAATGAGAAACCATAACCATAGTTCAAACGTACAAAATATCTACCCCAAGGCCATTTAGACAAAACTGTCTACAAAAAAACCCTACAAATTGAAGAGCAGCCTATAGTTCCACTATCACACAACTCCAGAAAGCAGCTCTCATTCTAAGAATTCTGGTCTCGAGGGAATAATTATCTCTGCAAGTGCAATCAGTCAAATCAGACTTGTACTGTCTGAAAAAGCACATATACATCACCTAAAGCACATATAGACTGAGATTTATATAGTACACACATTCATGCACACCACAAACATTTCCCAGGACAGGAATATGATTCAACATGTTGCCTACAGACAAACAAGTCAGGCAATGCAGCACTCTGGGCTGGTACAGCAGTCTCATCCTTACTGCAGGACATAAAAGCAGTTTTGCTGGACTAACAGAGTCCATGACAAGAGCCTGCTGCACACCTCAGATGGAATGTTCTTACCTCTAACAGACACAACCCTTAAAGAATATGGTCATGAAGGGCTCAGGTCAATACAAGTCTGTATGCCATTAAAATGTCCATCAAATCTCAAATCTTCAGTATGATCATATTAAAGAATATACACATACACTATATTCAGAGGTATTCCATTCCTTCCACCTCCCTCCTTCCTCCAGGAGTGCTACTAACACTTGCTCAAAGGTACAGGATGAACAACAACTTAAAGACACAAAGCTTTGCAGTTAAAGTGACCACCCTATAAAGGAGCAAACTCCACCAGCAAGACAAGCTCATGAAATTTGCTGCCATTAAATGAGAGTAAAAATAAGCTTTTTGTTCCTACATCAAGCAAAAAAAAAGGCCTTAAGAAACTTGTGGAAATTTTATCAACTAAAGAATGAGCAGAAGAAACTCTTAAGTGTTTTCCTTCTGAAATACCAAGATATTTCAGTTCTGAAGACCTTCAAAAATTTACAGAGCAAAATAAAATAACCTGCTCATCTAGTAGTACTTAAGAAGCAAATGAAAGAAATGAAAGGCAATGGAAGAAATGCTTCCTACTTGTATCTGTCATCAACTTGTTATGTTGCACAGTACCTACTCCTGAGACAAATCATTGGTTTAATATTGTCACTCAAAGGCATACATGCTAATATAATAAAAGCTATTAGTGGGGGCTCTTTCCTTTTAATGAAAGAAAGAAGCAGTTTATTAGCTCAATCGCATTATTGTTGTGTTTCAATTTCTGCTACACTGAATACTGCACAAGTCATATTCTCATTTGCACATATGTAATACTCACTATCTAACAAAAAAACCAAAAAACCAAAACACAATTTTGTTTTCGTGCTCTCAAACAGAGACTTGGGAAAGCTTCAGATGTCTCTGGAGCTGTTTTGTTTGTTTCCTGGGCAGGAGAAAAAGGTGGCTTTTGTGAAATAAACTATTTAAAATATGGAAAGATAACAGTTTTTCCTAATTTTAATCTTAAATACATGACTACTACAAGGATCTTTCCAGCTCACTGCTCTTCACAACAGTAGATCACCTTCCACTACTTGGCAGCAGCAATGACTTACTAGTTTGTACTTGATTGGTACTTCAAGAGGAAAAGTACCACTAAGTAGCATTTCTTCTTCAAATACCACAAAGTAGCATCTCTAAGCCTTCAGAAGCCTCTTTAAAGGAAGACCACCGATCAAGTTTCAGCAGGCTGAGTTGAGATGTGCTACACTGAGGTAAAAATAGAAATGTTTCAGGTCCATTTGACCAGAAAGGTAGTGAGTCTCCTTCTAAGCGCAGTCCCTGAGTTGCCACTCCTTGCAGCAGGTACACTGCAGCTCCATTGCTGATGACACCTGACTGAAATTAGGATATGAAAGGCTCAGACATTTTTACTGGGCTGCAAAGAACATCCTAAGAACACACACAAAGAAAACTTCACCAAGATTAAAGCAAGCTGCTGAAAATGGCTCTGCTCAGCGACTGTCTCAGGTTCTTGGCACAAACGTGTAAGAGGCTGGCAACAACCTCTGCTGACAGGACCTGGTCCCAGAGTGATGCTCTCAGCTCCACCCTGCTTCCTGCATCAATCTCACCCACCTAACAGCTCACTGACACGAGCAGACCACTTAACACTTCCTATGCTGCAATCTGATGTCTGTCAACTTTGCTTAGAAGCAACTTCCCTTCCAGCATTATCCTTTTCAGAGGATTCGGATGAGGAAAAGCAATTGTTCATTTATTTCTGAGGATTGGGGTGCATGGAAGCAGTTGCTAATTTATTTCATCCAGTATTGAGAGTGTTGTGCTAGCTCTTCAACAGCTAAAAAAAGATCAACCAACCAGTTCTGTTTAAAGACTGCTTCTTCATGTGTTTAGCATCTACATTTTTTTCTTCAAGTCTGCTGTGCCCCCAAGCACTCCATGATTTATCTAAATGCAGGGTCACTGGAACAAGAGGTTTCCTAGATAAAGTTCAAGACACAGCTTTTCAGAGACACTCCGTTCTCTGGCACATATGTGGCTTTAGCAGTGCCTTGAATTGATAGAAAAAAAGGAGAAGAGGACTGAAAATACACTGCTTTGTCTCATGGATTTACACTCCAGCATCATAAAGCAATAAAACTTCATCGAGATGTATGGACAGAGAACACTTTGGAGACTTTTTCACCAATCCCATTTAACAAAAATATCTTCTACATTATCATAAGGAACAAACCTTACTCCCATTTATTTTAACAGTAAAGGTCCTTGGAGGGCTGTTACTAATTACTGCATAATCCAACAGACAGGACAGTAGACAAAGGAGGAGTCAAACCCTGCATTCCTTCATCCCCTATGGGGAAAGCTTTTTGACAAATTTCTTGAATTCTTAAGTGTCTTTCCCTGTACGTCAAGAGGAATTACGTACATGTGTAACTTATAATTAAACACTTCCAAATTTATGAAGGAAAAGCATCACACAAGAAAAGAAGTATATCCATTATTATGCACATTTGAATAAATGCTAACAACTCATCTGCAACTTTATGTGATAATTACAATGGCATAACTGACAGCTAATTCCTATCACAGCATTTCATCTGGAAAAACACCACTGGTATTACTACTTTTCCAAAAGACTGAATTCAACAAAATTCAGCTTCTGAAAAAAAAAACCCAACCCAACAGAAAGTAGCCTGAGTATGGTACAGCAGCCATGTGAGTGAACATCTGTCCACTAAAAATTATTTGCATGTTCTCCAAGTTGCAGACCAGAAGAAAACTCTGGAGCTGCTTGCATGAGCTGAAACTGCTTCAGTGTGAAGAGGTACATACACATTTTGAGGGGTGCAACACATCCCAGCAGAGGACTGCACTGTGTATGCTGCTGCAGCACCAGAGCTGTAGAAGGGACCAGCCTCAGGAATCTTGCCAGGAGGTTGGTGAGAGATTAATGTGGTGCATGGATTTAATGAAAGGTAATGAATACAACACCAGATAGAATCATTATTCTAATTAAAAGATTCGGTGAAATTCTTTGTTAAGGAGTCTAAATACCAGAGTATAGAAAAAACCAACACTAACACTAACTAACACTAACATCCCACTCAGCACTCCACACAGAAGGGCCATATACATCTGTAAAGTGCATTTTTGGAGTATCATTCACAAAAAACTCGACTGATGTGCACTTCACAGTCTTGTCTTGGATAGACGTGAGCTTTGTTGAACTGTGCATCTGAATGGCAGACACAACTTGTTAATGTAAACTCCCTGTTAATGAAGCTTCTGTGAATGATCTATCCAACTACTCTGCAATTAAATACCATCCAAGATGATCATAAATATTTTTTCATCATAGAAAGCCTTTGCCTAAGGAGAACTCTTAAGTCCCAAATACTCTTTCTTCCAGAGTGTTAAAATACAAAGCACCTCCAAAGCTTCTTAAATTAGTTTCATACCACATTTGTTATTTTAAGTCTCCATGTTCAAGTGCAGTACATTATTTGATCTAAAATTTGGTCATTTGACTCTGTTTAAAACTTGTCTCTCAATTGCAGTAAAGAATCCTTGTAGCTTATAAAACTGGATTATTTTTATTTTGATTATAACAACATGTTTCTGCAATGTGAAAAGCCTGCAAGAACTGTGAGAAAGGAGAAGCACATCCTCTGAGTCAAGTTACTAGGATACATAGTTACTGCATAGTTACATGATGATACAATAGTTACATGATGATACAATAGAATTAAGGCAGTTTGGACACCTCACCTATACACTTTACTGATTTAGTATCTGAAAAATTATTTTATAACTTTACTCTTCTACCTATATTTGAAATACTTGCAGGACACTTGCAACAGCATTTTGCAAACTACTAAAAATCTTATAATATTAATTTTTTCAAAATGGTTTCATGTTAGTGAAAAAGAGAGGGTTTTTTTCCCTCCTGATTGTATCATCGTAAACACTCCATAAACACAAATTCAAAATTGCTAATTTCTAGTTTGCTATTCTGTCATCATTTAAGTGAAAGCAGTTTCTTTCTCATGCACCAGCTGAATTTTACAGCTAACACTAGCAAAGTCATCACCTATTAAATTTGATAACAATACATGAATGCTTTCAGTAGAAAACACAAGCATAACCAAGATTTAACACTGAATTCAAAATTTTTGTCTATACCTCCACATCCTTAAAGTGGGAATACTGAGTTTCATCTCAGAATTATATTTTACAGCAAGGAGAATACTGCAACTATTTACCACTTACAGTTAAGATGCTGACCACTTGGCCATTCACAAGTAACTTATTTTGATTTAGCATCAACAGGGTAGCTACCAGAAATTAACAAATGACTCCCCTTGTCAAAGAAAGGAGGAAAAAAAAAAGAGAGAGCAATCAGGAAAAAGAAATTGTAATACCATAAAAATCACTAGTAATCATTCATGCACAGTTAATTATCAAAACATGCCCCAGTTCTTATTAAAACAACATACTCACAGCTAGCTCACAATCAGTGTTTACATTCCAAGTGCTTTACAACTGCATGTTTCAATAACCTTACAAGGACTTACTCCTCTGTGCAAACAGAGCATTACAAAATATCAAACTTGTTGCAAAACCACCGATGAAATTGTTAATAAAATCATCTCTACTAAAATTTCACCAAAATTATATGCTATACAACGCCCCCCCCACAAAAAAAAACTAAAGCATTCCTTCCAGGTGAATATTTCTTCATTAAAACAAAAAAAGAAAAAAAGAAAAAAAACTTCAAATGGCACTATTTTTTCCAGTTCTATTGTCAACTGTTATTTCACACACTTGAATTGCATTTCACTTTATTAAAAGTACAGAACAAAGTACATTTCAATGACTGCACCACTGTGTTATCACCAAGACATCTGCATACAAGAATATAAAGGATCTCAGGTCACATGCACGGATCTGACTGCATGGCTCTCAGTTACATTCAGAAGACTTCAAGATTTTACAAACTCCAGACTTATACAAAAAAAGGAATGTTCCCATTTTCAAAACAGTCAATACTCCGAAATTTTAAGAAAGATTTGGGACATGTAAGGTGAGTGAGATCATTCATGATGGGAGCTATGCTGCTGCTAATGAAAACTTTGCCCTTTATCTGGCTGTGCAGAGTGCTGAACACACATACCAAAGGAACTCTAAGCAGTCAGTAGCTCAGACACACCAAAACTCAGGACACTTTAAGCAAACAAAACCTTAATCATTTACCACACTTCTTGACTCCTTCAAACAGATTCTGAGGATTTGCAAGATCCCATCGTCTTCACATTAGGCATATCTGAAGCACTTACACAAAGCAAATTAGGCAAGAGGTCACACTCCTAGGCAGGACATGCCCTGAAACTTCAGATGATACAGTTCCACCTACCCTGCCACTGTACCAATTCCCCCTGGCTCCTCTTCCCATCCTACTCCATGGTAATTTCTATTCACCTCTAGCCCCCTACAACCTCTCACTTACTCAAACCCCTCTAACTAAAACAAAGCTATGACCAAAAACAACCCAAAAACCCCAGGATCAACTCAAAACTATGTAAAAGAAGGTATTACATACAACACAACAAGCAAGTTCCTTGCTGCAATATGTCTTTCTGAATGACCCAACCCCATAGGAGCACTCTGAGTCAATTTGCTTTCTCAAAAAGGAAATAATTAACTGATACCTGTTAAAGAGAAGGAAAGCCTCCTTCAAGCTATGGAACACACAGTAGCATCAAATTGCTACTCTGCCAACCCCTTTGATCTAAACACAAATTCTGAAGAAAAAGAACCCCACGTTTCAAAGTTATCAGAGGTTTCAGTACACAGGTTACTGGAGTGCAGTACACAGATATTCCTGTATACTCCAAGACAAGCTCTGCCAGTGCTGTCTGACAAGAGACCTGGATTTTGCTAGGTACCTACATTTGGTTGACTCCAAGAACAGCAAATTTAAAAAACAATTAAACAAAACCAGAAAAATAAGAAATAAAGTGCACATGTTCTGATGAAAAAATTTCTTCTGTAAGACAGTCCTTAAGACAGGCACTTTCTGGAGAGACCAAAAAGCAGTTTTCTCTCCTCAGATAAAGGAAAATTACAACTTAACTTGACAGCACCAATGTAAAGCTGTGGCTGGTCAGTCTACAAGTTCCCACATACATACCTGGTCCTCCATCACCATTCATAAAAATATCAGTGGTAAGGAGGACGTAGCTCCCATGCAAATGCAACTAGCTGTGTTGTGTAAATAACAAGATCTATGTCTAAGGTGAATATTGTTGAAAACATGTCATGTGTTGCAATTATATGCAACAACTTATTTCTTTTTATTCACCTCAGCCTCACCCAATCTCCATATGCAGATGTATTTAACCATAGCACTCCATCAACACAACTAGAGATTTATCTTATATGTCTGGAGCTAGTCACTTGGCCTCTCCATGTTTCTCTGCTTCTCCATCTGTGATGCTTCACAGAAAGCTTGAGAGGCTTAATTTATCATGCAGCCTGCCAAGTGCTTTAGAGAAGTATGTTACTAAAGCATTAAAACTGTTTGTTGGTTCTGAAAGAGTAAATCGTTAACCAAACTGAAATGTAACCCACAATATCCTTAAAAGGTGCACTTTTAAAATGCAGACGTATCATGTTTACCTTATTTGCCTTTATAGAAAAAAACTTCCATACCTCAGGTACTTTATTACATTAGGACATCAGGAGATCTGATTTTCTTCTGAACCCCCTTTCTGTCCATTTACTGTTACACTCCCAGAGGAGGTGATATGCAGAGAGAAGCAAACCAGTAATGCCAAACCAAAGTGACACGTGCCCAGCCAGACTCACTGTCCAGAGGCCACAGGGAAAGACCTCTGCTAAGGAATCAACAATGTTTAACTGACAGCAGATGCCAACTACAGGTCCCTGCTCAGGGCAGGAAACAGTTCAGATGCTAATAAAGACAAGGGCCAACTGTCCCCAACACCTGCAAGACAATATACTAAATACTGACAGTAAACATATTTAAGCCTAGACGTCTCTCAAACCAGTATCTCACGTGAAAGTTTTGTATCTGTACAAAACCCAGGTATAGGCTTTTGCTCTTTTTCAATTGTTTTTACTGCATTGTCACTGAAAGAATTCTCAGGAAGCCATTTCTGGCAAGCAAAACAGTTCTCCTAAAATAGTGACAATAGACAAAGATTGTCCATTATATATTATTATATATTATTATATGTTAAATACCAGCTATATAAAATACAGACACATATCTAAAAATTCCAAACACTAGTACCACTTAAGGGTTTATAATATATACTTTTATAGCAAAAACCAGTTAAAGAGGCAGCTGGAACAAAATAAGAAACTCAAAAGAGAAACAAATAAATAACAGTATGATTTCTTGTAATTTTTAAAATATGACTAGTGAAATAAGAAAAACAATCTCACACGTATCACAGATTAAAACCAGTTTTCATTTAGGCAAAAGAGCCCCAGCACACTGTAAAACAGTTGTAATATTAGATCAAGGAACGTAAGTGATACCTTGAAAGAGGGTAATTTGAATCACCAGATACTTAACAAAAATCTTGAAACCCAAGAGCAAACATGATTCCAGACAATTTTCTAGATATATGAATGCATGTGTACACATATGCATATATTTTTAGGAAATCTGTCTGCAGTTTTTCAGCATATAGCAACACTCCAGAGTCATACCTCATCTTAATTCAGCTAACTTTGTTGTGTGCTTTGTCTTTTTCAGACTGAAAATGTGTATTTGCACTGCACTTTGCTGAAGTGTATCCAACACACAATTTAAAAGATGGCCTGATGAAACTGTCAGGATTCTGCACCAGCTCTCTGCATCCTTAAGCTCCCACATCAGCTCAAACTATTTAAATCACACACTTCCACATCCACACTGCAGAACCTATCCTGTCTGTAGCATCCTGAGGAGTCACTACAGTAAAAGTAACATTTTTATTAGAGAGTCAGCGTGGCTCTCTCTCAGCAGGTGACAGAAAGTAAGAAATCAGAGTTTCAGTTCCATCAGATACACAGAGCTGGACATTCTTCTCTTCTGGAGCCAGCACCTGACTTATGTGCCACATCCAGAATATAGTGTTCA
The DNA here is from genome assembly GCF_036417665.1 of Passer domesticus. NCBI lineage: Eukaryota > Metazoa > Chordata > Aves > Passeriformes > Passeridae > Passer > Passer domesticus. The sequence goes on from NC_087478.1 coordinate 12,558,897, forward strand.
GCAAGTTAGCCGGCTTCTGCACATTTCAGGACAGGAACACTTCTGGTATGACTGCTGCCATTTGTCTCTTGCAGAAGCAAGCAGTGACATTTTAGCAAAGGGAGTGGTAGGAGAGGAAGGGTTTTTTTGTAATCAATAGGCATCAGATGGAAACACATGGTTCAAGATGCCTTGCCTTTTTGTAGGTAGGACACTGATAAAAAAGTCAAGAAAATGCCCTGAATATTTTGGTGCTATATGAGGCTCTGAAGCTCTGCATTTTAATTCTTCTGAAGCAAGCACAACTTCAGTAAGATGGCAGTCCTAATCCATTTAAACTTTGAGACTGTGCCACGACAATGCAGAGCATGTTTTTTTTCAACAAGTACTTTGTTCCTGTAGAAAACAAATGAGAAGTAAAAACTTCGGTGCTCTTAACTTCCAGCTTGAGTAACAGCCATGAGGAAAAGTACCTCACAGGAAGGTGAAGCCTTGAGCTTTCTACAGTACCACTGAGGTTCCATACATTTTAAAGATCTTTATCCAACAGCAATAGTGATACAGCCCAGCAAACCACTGCCTTGGCTGGACACACCCTGCCAGCAGAGTAACTTTATCAGACTGTTTCCTCCAATTTTTAATGAATCTCTCCCTCCTGCAGGGTTTTAAGTCTCCTTCTTGAATTCTTGCTTTCATATTAAGATCCTTTTTAGGGCCTTATGTCAAAGCACGTATCATCTTTTTTTGTCATATTTGTCACAGTCTCAAATTCAATTTACCTGAATGCAGGTATGCATTAAATGATGCTGGGAAGGTTAAGGAGACCAATCATCTGATTGATCTTATTACGGCTGTTAGTATTCCACAGCCTTGCAGCAGATCCTGACCTATTCCAACATTTGTTGGGTAACAGGATACACCTATTGAGAAGACCATGACAAGGTCCAAACATTCAGTCCAGCTCACTACACAAGAATATTAAAGGTGATTCCAAATGTAAACTTCTAACTATTTTGTAATTACTCAGCCAGAAACTGATGGATCAGATAACCACCAAGCCGTGCAAAATTGTCACAGACAACAACAATGAACTGAGGAAGACCCAGATTTCCTGAACCTTTAGAATCTCCTCATGGTATCACTACAAGGTAGCACAGGAGATGTGTGACCCTGTACACTCCCAACCAGAAAAAGCCCACGACGCTTCAAAGTTCACATGGCTCTACAACAGAACACACAGCAACACATATTTGGAGCAAACCTCATTGTCCAACTCACAGTTTGTTTTAGCCCTTCCAACTGCAGCAAAACCAACAAAGTCTATTCCACAATACTGAAATTCTTTAGTTTTTGTTGGGTGTGTAAGCCTCAAACCCTAATAAAATTCAATATTGCCTATTTTCTTTTTTAGAACACCAATTCACGCTTTCTTTTTTTACAGTTTTTGGAGGCAGCAATACTGGTAAGGGGATGAGGGTGAAGAATTTATAAACTTAAGGTGCACTACATTTGCTCTTCACTTATTCTGTGTACAGTGTTTACAAGAGTTATAGGACCACTGATGTTGGGAAAACCTCTAACAGCAGGTTAGGTGCTTCCTTTAACTCCACAGACACAACATTTCCCATCTAAGTTCAATCTACCTTATATCAGCACTGATTTGCCTTGCTGTCAGCATAACCAAGAAAAAAATGTGAACTTCCTCTCATACTGGTGATGATTTTACAAAAAAAGAGGCAAACTAAGTTATACAAATACTGATATCCTTCAAACAACTCCTACTGTCTCTTTTGCAAAAAACTAGGATAAAATGAGTTCTGATACAATTCATTAGAAATAACAGAGCCTTTTACTCTACCACAAAGACTGACCTGCTATATTCTCATAAATCCATGCCAAGAAGGCAGCACCAGGGAAAACCTGCTGACAAAGATTGTTTTGCTTTGCAAACAAAGTTGAAGAAGGCATTTGGGTCCAGCTGTCAATTACCTGACCTTTCAAAGAGAAGGCACAAACTACCTGCAATGCTTCTGAAAAGGCCAACAATTACATTGGTAAATGATTAAGTTATGCTTAGAAATAATGACTGGAGGGATATCAGTGGTTTTGATTACCAGAAAAACACAAAGTGAGATCGAAAGCATTACTTCCTCTTTTACCTGCTGTTAAAGGACAGTCCCTTCTCACTCTCCACATTAGAAAGTTTTTTTTTTTGCTTTTATCACCACATCTTTCACATGAACTTATTTTTTTTAACAAAAGCAGCAGTAACAATGTATGAAATTTTAGGGAGTTAGAACAAAAATGTTCCTTATGATCTGTACTGACTTTCTATGTTAAAACAGGCCATAGAATTTAATCATACTATTTTAGCCTCAAACCCAAGTCTTCTGGATGGCTAAAGCCCTGTGTGTTTCCAGGGAAAGGACCAAGGCCTTATGTGAGTATTTTGTGCAACAGAGTACTATACCCCTTGATAAGCTGTTCCTATTTAATTGTATAATTAGAAAACTGCATCTTATTTCTAGTCTGAACTGATCTAGCTTCAGCTTTCAGCCATGAGAATCCCTTTAATCTACCTGACAAAGAACCTGTCAGATACCTTTGCCCTAAGTACTTATAGACTTATCAGGTAGCCTCTACTGTCTGTTGATAAACTAAAGAGATTGGGCTTCTTAAATCTTCCATTCTAAAGCTGATTATCCAGGCCTTAAATTAATGTATCTTTTTTCTGAACTCCTTCCAGTTTTTCCAACACCAGATGTGGACGTGAGAACTGGGGTACAACACTTCAGTAAAGCTGCATAAAATGTAGCAGTATTTACCTCCCCCTATTCTCCCAGTCATGCACTTTCAGCCTCCTTCAAGACTGCTTTGCAAAAGGAGAAACACTTCAATTAATCAACCCTCAAAAGTAATTCTTCCATCTCTGCTTAGATTCCATCTAGTTCTTCCAAATACAAAAAATTCAGAATGGACCATGACCAAGTTTATGTGTTTATTGCAAAGAAAAAAATATGTTTTTTAACCCAAATTGCATAAGCTGCAAGAATGATGAAACATATAAATTCAGTGCCTGTATTTTACAAGAGAAAAACTGCAGAGAGAAAGATTACACTGCAATCATGTAACAGCTACCCAATTTAAAGCTCCCTCTTTAAACTACTATTTAATTAAATAAACTAAACATTCCCAGCTGATTTTGCACTATGGCATTCTGATGTTCACTTATATATTCACCTCTTGAGGTGCTGGGTGGTCACAGCAGGTTTTATTCTCAGCAAAACCTGGTGGGCACAACGAAAAATTGCTTCAGGCTAAAGCCAGTGTTCTTCCAGACAAAAGGCAGAGCTGCAGGCTAGTCATGGAGGATTTGCTAATGTTATAAATCTATCCATGTAGTGAAAATTACTTGCCAGTTATAATCTTCAGTTATTACTGTATCATCAGCTAGTTCCCCTTCCTATCCTGGATGAAAAAGAAACCCGAGTAAAACCATGAAGTATCTAGGATGACCATTTTCACAACACAGCAAAAAGAAAACTGCCCCAAACAATCCAATTAGAGATTATAAAATAATATCCTATTGTATCTGGTAAAGTCCATGGTTCTCACTGGTAGAGCAGGTGCAGAAAAGGTGATGGTAATATTTGCACAGCAAAGGAGCAAGCAATCTAGCTTTTGGAGCAGTAACATCAAATTCTGCCTTTAAGTAATTTTAAAATTATTGAAAAGCACCCTACTAGAACATGTGGCGACTTGCTAAAATATAGTGAATTACTGCAGGTTTTTGCTGTAACAAGAGCTGACCTATTCTAAGTGTGGCTTGGTTAACTGTTCTTTGAGAGAAGGATAATCCCCAGCAATGTATTTTGAAGTATGTCAGTCCTCACTTTAATGTAAGTAAATGTAATGTAAGTAAAATTTGGCGTAATGTAAGGAAAATTTGGTGCCAATGGCAGCATCGACCTTTGAGAAACAATAAACAGAGTGCTAGTCAATAAAGCCTGCCACAATCTGTCATAGTGAAAGGTAATGTGCTCTTATATTTTGCTTTTTCTCCCCCCCCTAAATAAATACATTCTATGTGCCTGCATTCTCTTTGTAATCTAGAAATAAGGCATTTTCCTTTTGAAATTGTTATGCAATAACATACTTCAGTGAGGACTGGATTATACCCTATCAGTACATTTCAGTGTTCTTTCAGTTAAGTCCAGTACAGGTATGATTAGTCTTTCAGCAGCAGCAGCCAAGCTTTCAGTGACAAAAAATTTCTACACACAGGTGGTAGGACACCCTGTGCCTCTTCACAAAGAGAGGTGATCTACAAACATCAGTAATCAACTTGTTTCTTCTCATGACTTCTTACCATCCACTCACTCCCTCTGCCTTTCCTCACATAGAACTGAATCTTACTTCATACCCTTCCTCTGGATATATACACGATGTCCTGATTACTCAAAGCAGCTTCCATATAATGATTTTGAACACAGGGAAATCTCTCTGATAACCTCACAGTACTAAAATGAGCAAGCTCTTAAAAGCACTTGCTCTATGTTCTGTTTTCATAGCACACTATGCTTGCACATGGTATGTCAGAAATCTGCCATGGAAAACCGCATTCAAAGGGGTTCTCCTAAAAAAAATATAAACTTCAGAGAAATTTGGACACAACAGGCTCATTCTAAGGTTGATAGTTGAGAACAAGATTCAAAACTGTTTAGAATTTTGCATGCCACTTACCCTTCAAGCCTGTAATATACAAACAAAAAGGCAGAAAAGAACTAATACAGAAGAAAGAGTGTAAAAGAATGACAAATGTTGTTGCATACACAATGTGTTAGTTTCTCTTCACTTTTTGCCTAGTAGCAAAACTAGGGCACTATTCAAGAGAACAGATGAGGCTGAAGCCTAATAATAAAGGCAATGTTTAAGTATTTGGAAAACGGAGGTCATGTTTAGGGAACAGAGTTAAGAAAGATTAAGATTTATCTTTCAATATTTATGTTATTTTTGCAGTCTGGCAATTACAATCAGTTTTCCTTTCCAGCTCCGAGACAGTAAGACAATATTAGTAAAACAGGGAGAGTTTATTTTTACAAATGAGCTGCTTTCACTAGAAATCTGTTCTGTATGCTACTTTCCTGTGTGCTATACTATCAGCTTTAATGCCTTCTTCCTCCACATCAACTAATTATCCTCTACCTCCTTCAAATTCCTCCTTAAAATAGCTTACTGCGTGAAATTTTTCAACATTCATAGACTGATTTTTGTCTTCACAACATACACTACTTATGGTTTTGTCTGAAATGTATTGAAAGCTCTCAGAAATACAGACCATATCTTGCTGTTTCAAAGCTAACACATAAATGTTACATCACTTGAACACATATATGACACACCTCTTTAGAACTCCTCCAAATATATGCTTAATTACAAGGAATTTAAAAAACCCTCAAAACAAATGAAAAGCCTACAAGAACTCCCACAGAGGATACACTCTTACCTTCCAGGAAAGTGATAAAAGTTTACAATACCTTTGATTTGCCAAGGAGCTTGGAAAACAAACAGTCAGAATAGTGACAGGTATCTTGAAAAGCTGGAAAGAATAATAAATGCCACAAAATAAAACTCGCAGCATTCCCTCCCTGAGCAATGCAGTCAAGAATAATTTTTCTTGATGAGCAAGAAACCCAAAAATATGTAAAACTGCATTACCTCTTTCAAAATTTAAATACCTAAAAGGCTTGGTAATGTTCACACCCAGTGTGTTGTGAGTTGTCAGAGAAGCTGAAGAAAACTTACACCAAGCACAGAATGTTCAAAGACTCTATTAAAAGCGCTATACACACAGCTCACCATAATTTCAAGAGCTGAAACACTTTTTCTCCCATTTCTCCTCATGTTTTTCCATTGCCATGCATCCAGTTTCTTAATATATTTGCCCAAGGTTCTCCAAGTCTAAAAAGCCAAAAATATAGCAAAAGCATGAATACAATCAGAAGCACAAAACTTCATGATCGTGCACAAAAAAACCAACTACCTGAGAGACCCTGAAGAGAAAATCTGAAGACTTTTTCCTTTCCCTGTTCTCTCAGCACCTCTGCATGGTGACATGTATAAGCTGCTGGGATGACTGAACATTGATAACATACAGGGACATGCAGAAAGTTGCTTGGGAAAGGCAGGCAAGGTAATGAATAAAGCCTTCCAAGTCAAAGAATCAGCTCAATGCTCTGTGCGTGAAGGAACTAACCTCTCCCACAGCATTTTCCTCTTTAAACAGTTGTTTAGATCAACTAACGAGATGTGAAAACCTGAGATTTACTTCTTAGACACTGAATGACATGAATGGCAGCCATTCCATCTAACCCCTCTAAAATTACTGTCCTGCTTTCTCAGAGAAAATAAAAAATGCTGTACCATAAAGCATGGCTGCCTGTAGCATGTAGACAGGAACAAGCTGCTCTGCCCTGCAAGACAAGCAAAAGCCATACAACCATGGTTACTGCAGCACCGCGCCCAAGCTCTCACATACACCCTGAGCAGCACGACATTACCCGGGGCCCAGTCCACGATAATGCAATCCCGTGGCCTTGTCTCAGCTCTGGAAGCAGGAAGCACAAGTCAGTTTCAGTATGGGACAGATCATGTAGACATAAGACTACTTATGATGCACTGCAGGAAGGAACAGAACGACTATTTTCATGTCCATCATGCTATGTGATAGATATGACCACACACTCTTCTCTCTCCTTGAAGAGCTTTTTTTTTTCTGTGATGGTTTTTGCTCTGTTTGCTAATACTAGGTCCAGCTCCACCAATCCTGAACTCACGTTTGTCTTGAACACCCATTTTCTTTGCTATACTCTCGTCTGTCCTAGAATTTGCAGCGGAAAAGAGAACCAGTCTGAAAATGAGGTTATCGCACATTTTCTCTCTCTCTCTCCTGCTGCTTACTAATCTGTGCCATTCCTCCAGTTGAGCTGAACCCACACCTGCAATTTCAGCCTTTTTTCTTCCTACTTTTGACTCACTCCTCAAACCTTTTCTTTTGTATCTATTTCTTTCTCGGCAATAGAATGCAAATATTTATTCCAAGAGCAAGCGAGAAAACATAATAACCATTTCACATTCTCCCTTCCCACTCTCTTTCTCTCTCTTATACCTCTCCCTTCTTCCTCATACAATAGATGTAAAACACATCTGTCCACTCTTTCCTTGGCTCACTCTCATTGGCCCATACCTCACGTCTCCTTTCTCCTCCCGCTCTGACAGAGCAGCAGGATAGTCAATCAGTCTTTCCTGCGTTTGGAAATCTACTTCTGACTCCTTGATTCTCTAACTACATTACTCTTCCTGTCCTTCTTTCCCATCTAAACTTATTATGCTCTGTTTGATAACAAATTACACTTTTGTCTCTAACTTCAGCGTGAGTTTCCTTCATCTGTTCCTTGCAACACAGTGAAACTATTCTTACCAAAATGTCTAAAAACCTTTTACTATTGCAACATCACAAATTAATCATTTCCATAACCCTTGTGCATTCTTCATAAAAATTAAATGCCTTTCTCCTTTTGAAGCTCTGTTTCTGACTTCCATGACTCTCCCCACTCCTTCCTGTACCAATCCCTTCACAGAGTACTGGTAGGCTCCTTATTCTTCCTTTGTCTTCTAGCAGGTGTCCATTGAGCTGTATCTTTTGCTGCTACTCTTACATCTGAGAATTTTACATTCAGTTCCTGAGAAGAGTCTCAAATACAGCAGATTTACATCTAAACGAAAAATCTCATTCTATCTGACACCTCTTGCCACTGAGTAGCTGTTAGCTCCAGCTCAATACAGCCAGAACAGAATTTAGATCCTACCACTTCTACCCTCTTTTCTCCACCTCCTCTCTTGATCACCCTGGACAGCATAATCAACCTGTCCATCATTCAGATAAAAATACTATGATAAACAACTATGTCATCTTTGCCAGTAACTTCTCTTTTAAACCATTCATTCAGGATACATCCACATCTAAATGATTCTTCCTGGGCATTCCTAGGACAAAGTCTGCTGTAAACATCTTCAGAACTAAAGGTTTGTCTGGGGCTTCACCTCACATTGGTTGTATTTTCTTATTTTTCATGTCAATAAACATTATCCTGTTTGTTCACACTGTTCCAAAAGTTCCTTCTTGTGTATTATCATACTGCTTTACTCTCTGCATCCTTCTATGCACAATCCTTCATTCCAAATTTAAATATTGGATACAACTCATCTTTGCTTTCCAGGCTCCTCTGTCTTATGTACACCTAATTGTCCACATCCTACTTGCTGTCACACCATTTACTCACATTTCTAGTTGGTTCACGATGTCAGTATCCATTTACAAACCTTTCAACAACCAGCCTGTATTTTCATTCAGGTAGATTTCCACACCTGAGTAAGGATACCTTCTAAGCTCTTGCAAAATTACTTCACTGCCATCCAAATATCACCTTAAAGCTTTCCTTGCTATGGTTCTAAGAAAGTCACTTTAGTTTAGGCTAAAGTCAACCATCTATCACATTGAGCAACTAAGTACTTGTGTTTGTCAATATTAAAACTCCTGCTTTGTCATACATTCAAAAATTAGTTCTCTGCAGCACAATTTCACAACACACAGGCACACACCCTTCCTCCCTTTGCTAGTACCCTGCAGAATAGCATCTAGTGCCTGATGGGGCTGCTAGGCACTGCCTCCCTAGTCATTGCAGTAACAGATCAATTACTTACATTCTTCCAGATCACTGTCCTCTATCTCCTTATCAGACCCAAACAAGTAAGGTTTTGGCTGTGTCAGTGTTTGCTGTGGTGGCATGGGTCCAACAAACTTCTCAGTAAATCATCGTATCATCCTGTCTCAGTAAGACATAGCTAAGAGCAGCTTAAAAAACAACTGAATATGCTATCACATGATAATCTACCTAATCTGGACAATCACAAGTGGCCAGCCTGAAAGCCACCTGAGGACAGGATACTTATCAGAGATTAAAAAGTGTACACACATAATGATTTACATTTCTTTAAATCTCAGCTTCCATTCTGACCATTTCAGCTCAAAATTATGACAAGCTCAAGTCACCTTATTCTGTTACTGGAGTCGTCCAGTCCCATTCTCTTTTGTCTTGCTAAAGAAGAGAATTTTGATTCAGCAAACTTCTCAACAACTACTGGTAAGACATTAGCAGTGTTCAATCCAAATATAACTGCAAATTCACAGACTGTGCCTGCCCCCTATGTCTAGTCCCCTGCATTTGGAAAGGAAGAGAAAGAATGACTGGACAGAAAACATATAACACTTTATAACAGAAACAAATGTTAACAAAATAAAGAACATAAAGAAGATCACATAGAATCAAACCCCACGAACTCCTTCCCTTTGCCAGTCATTCTTATGTCTTGATACTACTTCATCAGTCACTCTTCTGTCTCTTCTGCTGAACACCTGCTCCCAGGGAAGGGAAAGGGAAGCCAGCCTAGCCCCCTGTGTACCATGCACAGCTCTGTCACAATACAACTGCTTCCGTTTTACAGATGATTCAGGAGGGGCCTGTGGACTAAGTGAAACTGCACTAGACAGATACTGGAACCAGCAGTTATGCAGAACCTAGAACTTCTGTCAGCAAGTTCTTTGCTACCTCTGGCTGATGCTCTTTCTGATCTGGGAAAACTCCCCTTCTTTTTTGCCAAACAGCACACACTTTGTAAATACACGAAGACAGAAATCAAGAAGCTGGAAGACCAAATAATCATAAATTCTTATTACTGTCAAGAAAAGAGAGAGACAAGAATAGTGTTGGACTTAAGCACTGTATTATTAATACAACTTAGTAAAATACAAAATGAAATTACTGAATAATATGCAAAACATTTCAGAAATAAGGAAGACATTTCTATAAGACCAAGAGCAATCAGAAAGCTCACTTCCCCAACAACATCAGTGGCTTTCAGGCACGACTTTTAATAAGCCACACAAAATGTTATGACAAAACCAGTCCCTTAAAATCAACCACAGAACAGGACACAGAAGAGAAAAAGAGAGAAATTATTTATGCCATAGTTGGTTTTCCTCTGTTCCATATCAGTTTCAAGTAGCTGTGCTGGATTCTTCGTTCAATTTGAGTCAGCTTAGTCAGCTGCATAGCACTGCGATAAAAAACTGGGCCATTTCTGCTCTTATGGCATCTACCCTTCTCATCCAGCAAGAGAACCATCAAAGATTTCTTGCTATAGACTTGCTAATAGACCTCTGTCAAACACCCTTACTATGTCACGACAGCATTTGCCAAGGGTTTTTTTTACATTTTAATTACTGAAAGACACTAGCTTCACCTGGCATCCTGCACCATTAACTCCTCAATCAGCTTTTTCAAAGACAAGCTGAGAACTTCTGCACCAAGCTGAACTTAGAAAGATACAGTAATATAACCCATGCCCATACAAACCAAAAAGCTTTCTTGCTAGTTATTCCAAAATCACTCTTAATAATGAATAGTCATGGCATTCAGATAAACTTATATTGGAGTTAACTCTTCAAGAAACACTCATAGCAACAATGCTATTTTTACTGAAGGTGATCTTAGTAATGCATGCAGTGACTATCAGAAACATTCACTTTGACTATCAGAAACTGATGCTTTCTGCCTACAGGACTCCTGTGATTCACAACTTCAAATGTAATTTGAAATGTTTTCCATAGGATTTTCCACTGCTTTCATCTCATTCATACACCTCAGCCTTGGTTAAATGACTAGTACTTTTTTTTGCCCAAAGGTAAAACAGAACCTGATAATGTCCCTACTTTTAATTAACTAGAAAAAAAGGCCTATTTCAAAGAAATTACTCCATTTCACAGTGACAATTCAGCTCTTGTGTAGTCTCTTTTTAACACACAGAAATCTATATTTCATCTATATAAACTATAAACTATTAACTATACAGAGGTAGATCAACAATAAGACATACACTTGTTTTTATATCTAAATCAAAATTAGATACACAAAGTAATTTACTTTCTGTAGTGACAGCCGGGCTTGGGGTACCCTCTAGTAAACACATAAATTTCCCTCTTTCTCAAGTCTGGTTATAAATTACAACTAGTAGAAGGAATGTCAGAGACAGATCCTTAGTGACAGTGCTGTCAGTTGACAGGGAATCACACATGGTTTCCCCACACATAATCAAAAAAAGGTACCTTAAACAACAGGAGACCTAACCTCTTCAGAACAACTGTTGCACAAATAATGCATTTTATCGAGATATGTGCACCTAACAAAACCAGATTTTTTAATGAAGTCATTTACAGTACAACAGTTTTAGATACCTATTCAAAAACATCAAAATCTTGATTCAAAACACAGAATGTCTGATCAGAAAGCCTTACCATTACTCCACTCCTTTTATCCAGTGTGTGGGATGAAGAACTAAAGGACAGGTTTCAGAAAATAACTATGTAACTATGAAGATAAACTACAATTCTGACTAAATTTTCTGGGCGCTATCATACATAATGTTTCATTCTTCCTCTGTCATCATTCCTTGAAACACATTAAATGAGGTGACAGCCATAACCAGGAGATATGCCACCCCCTTGCAGAAGCTGTCCATATAAGAAAAAATAAAAATATCAGAGCCAGATATCATATATAGAACTGATCAGTCACATACACACCAGAATGCACACCAGAATTCAATTCCACTGTCATTTCTCACCCTAAACAAAGACCCCCATGGGGACCTCTGCTTTCTGTTCTTATTCCCAGTATAAAGAATGTAAGAAAAAGTTTCTTACCATTGGCAGGCCACAGTTTTGTGCCCTGCCAATTCTCAGTTCTCTCATTCATCAAGCACCACAGAATATTACATCTGTTTAAGAATCAGTATCTCTGGAAGACTATTTTAGCTTACAGAGAAGAGATAGAGAACCATACAACATTCAACCTTCTCTTTTGCCCACTGCAAAACCAAAACCAACCCCAAATCACCAACTATGGTGGTTTAAATTAAAGAACCTCACTTCTTTCTTTTGGAGTATGTGTTTACAACCTTGTTATAATTTTCTCTCCCTCTCAGCCCTTTATAATCGTCCCTACTACCACAAAAAGGTGGAAGACGAAGGCAGTAAGTAAAATGAGAATGTTTTTATTCTCTTTTGTTTAATATGTTTTTAAAGAAGACATATAGCACTACAGGCAAACCACTAATAAACAAAAAATAAATAATAATTAAATAAAAGTTAACTCCAATCTCTATGCTTGCATTAACCAGCTGGTTTTGTCTTCTCTCCTTTCACAATCTCCCCATAATAATTTTAGCCCTCTTCCTCCTGCTTTTCATAAAGTAGAATGTTGTATGTCACATCCTTCTTCCCCCGTAGAAGTGTTCCCTACCACCACCTAACCTCCTTAACTTCTTATTTTTCCAAGAAGAACAATAAAATCGTGAAGATATTTTTCTGAAGAATTAAAAAGATAACGAAAGCAAGACTAATCAGTATCCCTTTAATTTCGTTCTTATGTTGCTAAAGGACTTATCAAAAAACTTTCAGTGAGATATTTGTGTGGGAAGTTAAAATAGGAAAAAATATATTGTAAACAATTATCCAACAGATTGAAAACTCCAGTTTGCACGTGCAATCATAAAGTGAAATGGTCAAGTTTGGTGTGGAACAACAAAAACCTCATAACATAAAATCAGAAAAACAATTAGAATTTTTTTACATAACATTCTTAACGTCAAACAATAATGAATCACTATGTTTAGTGAAAAGATTATCCAAGACAAAACACACACATCATCAGATTGAAACTTCAATAATACAAATCCACGGAACTGGGAAACTGAAATTGACTATGACACCAAGTACCCAGACACAGACCTAAATCCCACAGGTCATATTTAACTCTGCTGTAATTCACAAAGATTCAAAGGATGTCTTTTGCTCCTTTACAGCCTGTGTCTATCTACAAACACTCATAGCTTGCACATTACTAAACCAATTATTAATACAAGTTCTGTACGCGGAACCAAAAAAAATCCCATTCTTCCATTATTTTCTCAGATGTTGTATAAAGTAAAACACAAGCCTCCAAAATTAATCTATAATCATCTACAGGTTATGGCTCATAATAACAGAACACTGTACCTGCCTCAGGCACATAGTAACTGTGATGTTTTACAGAACACAAACTCTCAAATACAGACTTCTTCTACTACGCCTGCTATCTGCAAGAAAATCTTCAATTCTTCAAATATGCCATTCAACCTTTTAAAATTCAACATAAATTCTAAATGCTGCTCTAATTCTGATAACCCCTCTTTTAGCTAAGCCAGTTGCTTGGTAGTGATTTGTCAGATAAGTTACACAATACTGTTTCTATTTCCTGATTAGATAAGTAGATAAGTTTTGGGGTTTCTTTTCTGGCACAAACATTTATATATAAAATTTCTCGTTTTCTGTGAACGCTTGGAATGTTGTAATCCCCTCTCTACAAATCCACATGCCAGTAAAAGTCAACCATGGACAGAATGCATTTGCTATAGGAAAACTCAGAGTAAGTGTCAGCATGCAAAAAGCAAGCCTGTCTAGAAAACTGAACAAACGTTCAGGAAATTTCTCTCCCTCTATGCTGCCTACATATACACTGCAGAATAAAGGAAAGCAGCGAGCAATACTTCTGTGTCTTTACTTTTACCCCTAAGATGGGGCACAGGGGGCACATGGCCTCGGTGTCTCTTGCATTACAGAAATGAACAGCACAGTCAGACTGTGAGCCCTCTGCCCAGGGATGCAAGTAGCAACCCCTTGGGCAGGCACAGACTTGGCAGGCAGTGCTCCTACCCCCCACCTCCAGGAAATGCTGCCTCCCACATCCCCTCCTGGGCCAAAGAGAGGAAGAGCAGCCCACCACTCTAAACACACATGGCACACAACTAGAAAGGAGGTAGCAAAGCAGGGATCAAGCTAACTGGAAGCACTTTTTGCCACCTAACACCATTGTTTTTCTATAAAACCAAAGTGAAACACCTTGTCATGGTCTGAAAACCAACATATTCCCACTCTTTAGCTTCCACCATGCTCTGCACACAGTTTCACTCACCTAAACAGCCTTCTTGCTAAACTGCTTACAAAGGAATCGCTGCATAAAAATGGTCACATCAACTAAAGATGATGAAGTGCAGACAAATAAGAAGTGCAGAGAGATCAGGTTTTACACTATCTTTATCAAACAGGACAGTAATTTTTGATACTTAAAATCCTGTCCATCTGTTGCCCCTGGTTACTTGATACAAATAGGTTACAAGTAACATTTGATTTTTCTAAGACACCACTTACAATCTCCAGGCACCACAGATGCCATCAAAAAGGTCTACTCAAGTCGGTAAGACTGTAAAAAAAGGAGTTGGGTTTTGTTTTCAGACCTATCACAACCACAATCCTCATCTATGAACAAAGCAGGCAAAAAAACTCAACATGTCACACAACACACGAGCAAGGTCAGAGTAAAAGCACAAGCATTTCTGCAAATACATGAGAAATGTGTCCTGCAGACCAACCTAACTCATGAAATCTTCCCCCACCTTTACTAATAAGGACTGTGGGGCCCAAGGAAGATTTACAGCGGGTGTTCAGACCCAAAGATGGGTGTGGTGACAACACCTGTATTAAAAGACTGCCTAAGTGTATACAGTAGAAATATTTCGATACATACTAATTTATTCAAACTTCATGGAAGTTCTTTCTAAATGATCTAACACAAGTTACTACTTGAAAGCAATAACATCCCTAAGGCTTTTTATTTTCTAAATATAACAGTCAATTTTGTTTTTTTTTTTTACACAGTATTATGACACAAGTACTATAAAAGCCAGTAAGTGCTTCACACCTGTCATGATCATAATGTCAGCAATGACATTACGCTTTGTTTGGAAGTAATTTTTCTGGTTAGTGAGTTTAAATAGAGTTCCTTTGATGGAGTCTCTGACGCCCCCCAAAAACCAAACAAGACTAGAACTGATAATTTACACTGAACCTTTCTAGGAAACAATTTGCATATTGTGTGTAACTAAGGAGTAGAGATGCTTCAATCTTTATGTCCCGTGCTTATAGAGTGAATTTGTGTTCAAGGACTTCTGTGCACAAAACATTTTATCTCATCAAATTAAGCTCCTTATGAAGGCACAGCAGAAGTAGCAAAAATTTTGTTCAATTATTTTTGAATCAACATTACTGATAGATGTAGAGAGCCTTCAACCTTTTACCTATAAATAGCTACATGAAAATCCCAGTTCTGCTGCTAACTTATCTTTGGGCTGACAAAATAGGGAGGTTCAGGCACGTAAAAATCAAGATAGGAACACAATCGAAGTTGGCATCTCTGCAAAGGTCTTTCAAAAAGGAAGTTTTATGGTATTTAAAATAACTTTAATGTGTACTCCATGCAATTTTATAGTTTATCACACAAATCTACATTACTCATTAATTCATTCTTTTTTCAAGAGCTTGTTTAGAAAACATAAGATTCCTTTGAGCTGCCAAGATGCTCAAAATCGAACGCACGCGTAATGACAACTGTAATGTAATGAGAAACTTAACATCATTTCAGAATATATTTTATGACATTACAGGTAAGAGCGGGATTTCTCTCAGCATGAGTAAGTGACACCAAAGTTTCACTATGAGGGGATCGTTCATTATGAACTGACTTCCCAAGAAGTATTTCCCAAGACAGAGAGGTTGTGTATGTAAAGCACTTTCTTAACGAAACAGAAACAAACACAAAGCTACTTGAAAAAGCATCCTGAACTGTTTCACTAGTTGCATTAGGTGTTACCTCAACATGATGTTAATGACACACATCACAAACAAAATGTTTCTCCTCTCACAGCTGACAGAGCTGTGACAGGCTTGGCATATTGGCCAATACCACTAACCTGGAGTTTGCCTGTTCACACTGACGGTACCAGAAGAACTTATGGTCCAAAGGACTAATTTTATTTGGTTTTGCATAGTATGCATGGGTTAGTGTAACCTAAGATAGTATTTGTTGCTGGCTGCTCAGCTGACTGTAGATCACACTCAGCAGTGCAAATGAAGAATAAAATGTGATTTGAGCTAAAGTGAAAGAACTCAAAGATTGTAACAAGCCCTTTCTCACTGCAAGGGAAAACATCTTCACTAAGTTGCTAATAATAATATAACATTTAAAGTTTATATGCTTATCTTCACATGAGCAACTGAAATGTTGCACCAAGGGACAGGGTCCACAAAAAAATCCAATATGGCCACTGATGTGTAGCTGTCTTGTGCCTCAAAACTGTCTTATCTTTTACCACCTCTGTCAGTTGCATGTATACACCTGTTATACCCTTACTTCAAAAGAAGTTGACACAGTGACAGTCATCTGCATGTATCCAACCCTGAAATGTTCTTCACGGCAGAGAAATCCATATGCTATCAGACCACCCTGTCAAGGCCAAACCACAGTCATTCACAACCACCAAGAGACAGACAGGTAGAGAGGTGTGCCAGCACTATCCACTTACCTTCTTTATTAAGCCTCATAACCTCCCTGCTTTTTCCACCCTCCTTTCCAGTCTCTTCCAGATCTACACCTGCAGAAGAGAAGCAGAGTCAGGAAGCGCCGAGGGCCCTGAGGTGTGCATTTATTGTTTGGCGAGGGGAGGAGGAGAGGTGAGGAGGTGAGCAGTGTTTCTATTTGCAACAGCAAAAGCACAATGGTCGGAGCATCTGCCAGGGAGCGGAACCGCCGGGCCCCCCGCGGCAGCACCCTCGCCCCCCCCTCCCCGCCCGCGGCATCCTCCGGCCCCTCCGCGCATCCTCCCCCTCGCCCCCTTCCCCCACCGCGGCGCCGGCCCAGCGCCGCGGGGCAGCGGCACGGCAGGCGCGGCGCGGCGTGCGCCTCCCGCACACATGGCACGGGGGCTCGGCCGAGCGTCAGCTGAGCGCCCGGGGGGGCGGCACCTCCCGGCCCCGGCGGGAGGAGGGAGGGGAGCGGAGGGGGGGCGGCCCGGCCGGACCCCGGCCCCGCTCCGGGGGGAGCGGCGTGCGGAGCCGGACCGCGGCCGGTCCCTGCCCTTACTGTGCGGGGGGGCGGCGCCGTGCGCGTGCGGGGGGGCGGCCTCCCGCACCCAGGCGGCCCAGGGCTGGCCCAGGAACGCCTCGGGACTGGGCACGGGCCGCTCCAGGGCCGCCATGGCGCCGCGCCTGCTCCTGCCTCCTTGTTGCTTTTCCCGTTTCCTTCGGCGGCGGCGGCGGCGAGCGAGCGAGCGAGACACGGGATTCGAGAACGCCGCACGTCATCCTCGGGACGTTCCGCCGCCCACACGGGGGTAGTGTCAGCCCCTGCTCCCTATCAGATCGGGCTCCCCGCCGCACAGCGCGCATGCCCGCGTCCCCCGCGCCTGCGCCCCGCGCCGCCGGCACCGGGCCCGCGCCCGCCCCGAGGGGCGCCGGACCCGCGCAGCCCCCGCGCTGCGCCTCCGGCACCGGCCCCGGCCCGGCCCGGCCCGGCGGAGCGCGGCCCGCGGCCGAGGAGCCCCGCCGGGAAGGCGCAGCCGCCGGCCGTGTGCGCCTCGGGGCTGCGCGCCCCGCGTCTCGCTGCGCCCGCAGTAAGTGCCTGGGACGGGCTCTCGGTAGCTGCGGCACGGCCCCTCCGCGCTCCGGCGCGGCCGCGAACCGGACCCGGAGCGCGGGGCTGGGGCTCCCCCGCTCCCCTGCTTCCATCTGCGCTCCTGTGGATCACCTATAGCCACAACCACAGCCATTTTGTTGTCCAAATGCTGCCTGATCTGTAGTAGGCTTCGTCTCTTTGCAAATGGGATTTTTCTCGTCTTGATGTTCTAGGCTACGGTGCAGCAGCTCTGAACTCGCAGGTCCGGCTACTCTCAAACAATACCGAGGTTTTCATCTCGCTCTATGTGACCTGTGGGACGTAAATGCTTTTAATTTAGGATAGTGTCATTTTTGCTTATTTCACCATTGAGGTAAGAGTAGAAAATATCCGTGAACATTTTTATACTCAGTTTACCTGCTCTGGATTAGGAGTTTCAGCATAAACCTGTTGCTTCAGCTCATACCTCTTAAACCAGATATAAACGCTGCCAGTGAAGGACTTGGTTCCGTTTAAGCAGCCTCGCATATCCCCACTTAGTGTCTTTCATACAGCTCTTCAGTCCTTAGGCGTGGTGATGACTGAAGTTAATGGTTCAACAGAGCTTCTCACAGTGGTGAGGTGAGCTTTCCGTGATCCCATCCTTGTCCTGCATCTTTTCCCAGACACTTGTTCACTTTTTGCCGGTTCAAACCATTGTGAGGCGATATTGAAGCAGAACATGGAATTAATCTGGACTCAAAAAACCCCAAAAACCCAAACAAACAAACCCCCAAAAACCAAACCAAACCAAAACCAAACAAACATATAACCCACCAAAACATTTCAGACCTGCTCAAAAGTTGGAGCTGTGGCCAGAGGGGCAGGACAGGAGTTGCAGAAGTCAGCACTGCTGCCTGTTGCAAGGTATATGGTGCTGCAGTCCAGAGTGGATTTAAATATATTTCCCACAACTTCATTAAGACTAAGCTCTTTACAGTGCTAAAATGGATAAAGATTTGGGGCAAAGGACAGACACTTTGCCTTATGTAGACTGTCAACACACACCACTTCCAAAAAGTAGCTGGAATATGCAAGTCCCATCCCTAATGCCCAGAGGTGAGCCTCAAAGCATTCATCCTGTATGGCCTAGCCAGGGTGCTCCAGTCTGGTAAACATTAGCTACAAGAAACTTCGGTAACATTGTTAAAGAAGCAGAAAGCTCACCAAAATACCCTTCAAGTAAAACCAGGCAATCGCAGCAGGCTTGTTAGCAACCATCATGAAGCAGACATAGGATGCATGACCTTTCATAGACTACATGGGGAATTTCCAGAAGCAGGAAAGGTAGTTGTGATGTAATACAAAGCCCTGGCAAGATATATTTAGGAATATTATATGCAGTTCTATCCAGCAGTTTAATCTTCCTCCCAAAAAAAACCAAAAAAAAGTGTGGACAGGGTTATGAGAAAGATCAGAGGCATTAAGATTCTATCATTTGAGGAGAGTTTTACTTAGTCTAACAAAATTCAGCTGGTAGTGAATATGTTTGATGTTTTTAATTATAAGGACACATAATTCCTTCCACATCAATGAGGAAGAAAAAAAGAATAGACATAAATTGCTTATGTTGAGGTTGAAAACTGCCCACTATACTGAAAAACTCTTTGGTCAGGAATAGCAAGGAATTATAAATTCCTTTGGAAGGAATGATAAATTACATGAACTTAATAGCCAGCCATGTTTGACACTTGTGTTCAAATTCACTGCAAGATAATTGAGCAAATGTCTTGACTGTGGCCAAATAGTCTCAGAGAAGTTAAACTGCACAGCTTATACCAGAACATTGGTGTGATTACCCTGGATGTGGATCTGAAGAGAAGAGGCAAAAGAAAGGCACGTGAGCACCCAGGAAATCCCCATCGATGAAAACCAGTGTTAGATTTCAGGGAAGTATAGATGGCCAAGCATCCAGCTAATATTAAACACTACCACAGGATACACAAGTAGTAAAGCAATTCCTAACCATACAACTGAGAAAAAAGGGGAGGGGTAAAGTATTTAATACAAGCTGCCTCAAACCAAGAAAAAAAAGAAAAATAAAAGAATTGAAGAAAGTTTCCAGCTTTAACACATGGCACTGATCTACATGCTGCTTACCATGACACACTACAGGCAGTCTAGGTTCTTAACAGAAACAGACCATATGAAGGAAAATTAGCATAAAATCAAAGATTCAAGATGTACCAATTCCTTCCTAAAAAGAAACAATCTAGTGACTTACAGTTTAAGAGAAAGGTTTCCAAAGCCCTCCCCAAGGAATTTGTCCTCCCTCCTGTATTCAAGAGCAACATTATCATTAAACAAATGGTTCCACAATCAGAATCATAGGATCATTTAGGTTAGAAAAGACCTTTAGGACTGAGTCCAACCATTAACCCTAATTCCATCACTGAAACATGTCCCTAACTGACACATCTACACATATGCCCAGATTTCCTGTGATCAGCATCTTTTGTTTAAAGAGTGTGAGTTCTGCTTTGATTACATCTATGCTGCCTCTGTGATCTGCACCAAGAAATAACACCATCCCAGAGCAAACCAGCCTTCAGTTTGTCTCCCTTGCCTTGTAGGGTGCAAGTCCTGAAGCTGCGGAAAAGTATTGTCACTTCTGCACCAGGACTTGTCCCCAACAACACCTCCACATTGTGTCAAATAAACCAGTATAGGTTGCATGGAGAGCTGTGATTGTGCTCCAGAGCCTTATAGCAAAATAGGAAGAGAGCTGACCTGACATCCTATAAGTTTTCCCATTGTTAGGAATATATATGGTGCTGTCTTGTGAATGTGAACTCGAGCTGCCACTTTACTGTAGACAGACCATGCAGGTGGTTTCTTCTTCCCTTCTCCTGGCATCTGCTTCCACAAAATTCATGGAAAGAAAAACCTATTTAAGACTTTCATTCCTCTTTCAGATTTGTCTTTATTAATCAATTGGGCTAAAATTTATGGATGGAGAGGGAAAAAAAGTGAGGGAAAGTCACAAACATGGTCACAGAAGACTTTGTTCCTTAGGATATTAGTAAAAAACCCTGCACATTAAAGTGCAGATTAAACAGCCTCTGTTTTGGTTTTTTTTTTTTTCAACCTGCTCACCAATACAGAAATTTAATTCTTCTCTGACCTTGAACAAGTCATTCTGCTACAGAAAAATAATTAAGTCAGTCAGGAAAGGTCCTTCTTTCCCTCCCTGGTCCCTGAGGATTCTTTAATTTCAATTGCCAAGCAGAAGCTTCCTTTTTCTGTGTGATTTTTCAGAATTGAAGTTAATGGAGCCTTGATTTTGGTTGCAGCTTCTAAATACTAGAGTGATCCAATCATAACATGATATTAAAAAAGCATAAGTAAATTATGGCCTTTAATTAATAAATGGCAAAATAGAGATCCATATATCATCAGTCTTTTAATAAGATTATCTCCAAATGCAAGCTTTTTGCCAAGTAACCAAAAGATAAAAATCATATGTTGCTATACCTATTTGTTATGTTTAAAGACTTGGGCTTTATAAAAGCACAATAAAAGTTATGACATCAGAAAATATCCAAAGCTGCATATCAATATTTGGCTTATTTGGAGAACATAACAAACATTTTTATATAATTTTCAGGATCTGAATGTGAAGACATGACAAAGTAAAACAGCAATTATCACATGTGGCTATCAGGAACATCATATGTAGTCACCGTGTACAAATAAATAATGACATGGTTTAACTTCAACTGCACTGTCACACTGAGAAAATACCATGAGACTGCTGAGGGTGCATGTGTAGTCACAACAACAACAACAAAATCATGTATACCTGGCAATACGTGCACCAGATGGCTTTAAACTGGCTACAAAAGTATAAAAAACCAGCTGTATAAGGCCTCGGTATCATAACAAGGTTATAAACATCTGATGCTTGTAACAAAGTCATGATTTAAGCAGTTTGGCACGAGATTCATAAATACTTCCCAGGATCCTGTTGTGCAATGGATTTGCCACAATGGTGGTTTTGTCTTGTATTGCAGAAATTATGACATAGCAGACAGTTTTATGAACCCAGGTATCTACTTTGGTGGAAATGGAGCAGTAAATGAATCACAAGATTTTCTTACAGATAGTCTGTGATGGAGTTTGCATAAGAAAAGCACCAGCAAAGTAGCTGATTGTCAGTCACAGGGGTGCAGAAATTTTAATCCTTCAGCATTTTGAGAAGTGCAAATCTAGTTTGTATGTTTACTTGTGTGCATGCTATTTCTATGTGGACTTTTACACTCATGCTAATTTTAAACCTTTAGATCATCTATTTGCAGTCTCTCTTTCCACAGTGGATAGATGAAGTTTCTATTTAATGCTACAGCAACACCTCAGGCTACCAGAGAAGTTTGTATTGAGAAGGTACAAAATCCACCAAATGGATAGCCCTGCACTTCTCCATTAAAACTCATTCTGAAACTTTTTTTAATACAATGTAACATTCTAGTATGTTATGTGATATTTTGATTAGCTGAATTCATTAAATAAACTGGATACTTTAAAAAAAGTCTTATATCTGGGTTTCTGCAAAAAGATGTGCACAGGATGCCCATTAAAACAACTCAGGAGTTAGCAAATGTGGAAGCCACTATAAGCCAGTCTCCCTAGAGCCACTCTGGCCAAAAATGCAGTCCCTGTACTATTTCTGATGTCTTTGTGATTTCAGAAGGTGCCTCCAACACTATGTGAGTACCATCATAGCAGACTTCAGCTGGAAAACTGTATTAAATAGACATTTATAGCAGAAAAATCTATTTTTAATGTCCTCTGAAATAACACAAGAAAAAAAGTCCGATTATGCTTTCGGTTCCATCTTAGCTAAAGAAACTAGCACTTAAAAATGAAACTGAAAAAATGGAGAACTGAAAAAGAAATTCAAAGTGAGATACTCTTGTATCCCGACAAAAACATGTTTCTCAGAAAAGGGTTGCAAATTGCTTCACACAAAGCAATGCTTGAAATACTACAGCAGCTCTAATCAGATGAAATGGGAAATTTAAAGAGAGGTTCACCACACAGGTTTATGAATAGAGAATGCACAATTAGGTAACTTTCTACATTGAACTCTGGCAAGTTTAAAGAAGAAATTATACTGAAAATAAGGCTATGAACTAGCAGTGGAAATCAACAGTTACTGCACATTTCAAACACAAGAGAGTTATGCAAGCACTGTGAAAAAAATTGCACATCCTTTTGCTCCAGTGCCTAAGCAATTTTTCTCATGTGTTGGTTGTCATCTAAACGCATTAACCTACTACTGTACTCTTTTTCCAGAGGATAAGTTTTCTTCTCTACTTTATTACCATTGCTGGAGTGTTTCTGATACCAAAGCTGGCAATGGTAACTCTCGGTGTACTGTTGGCTGTCTTTGTGCAGTGCGGGCATGTATCCTCACTGAACACGAGGATTTACCAATTGCTTCAGAGAAGCAACACAGTTTCTTTTTTTTTTTCCTGCAATTGTTCCAGGTTTCGGCCAGGAGCCTCTGAGAATTCCATTTCTGACCCATGTCAGTTGCCATGTCCTGACCTCCATCAAACACCTGACCATCCACTCTCAGTGCTATAGTATAACCTATATGAAATATGGATCTCAAACTCCCTTCTTAAAACACATTACCAAGAGTCCCTGGTCTAACACTTCATCAGCTGCTCTTGTGGCAAGAAACTGAGGATTAGACGAGGTCAGAGGAGTGCATTCCCTGAAGAAGAGTGACTAATGCAAATGTTTTGGAAATTGGAAGACATGAATGACAGGTCAAAGAGTACTTGGCAGGATAAAATTCAGTTTGCTTGTATTGACAGGTACTCAGGAAAGATCACAGACAATTTTTTTTAAAACATCATCACTGCATGTTTCATACTGCTTCTTAAAATTATTAAACATATCTAGCACTGGTGTGGCAAATCACTTGTATTTTACTTACTAAATATTCATCAGGGTTTTTTGTTGTTTGGTTTGTTGGGGTTTTTTTAATTTGAAAGAGGTTTTTTTTTTAAATAATAGTAACAACAATATTCTCAAAGGCCATCTCCACATTTTAGAGAAAGGCTCTTAATTATGCAGTTGGGACAGAAAGGAAGAAATTTGTAGAAGTACCCTGCATTTTTGAAAGACAGAGGAAAGTTCTTTAGATTTTGAGATATAAAACCCCTTGGGGGTGGAGAAAGTTACCTTGCCTCAGTATGAAGTCTGTTTTCGAATAGCGTGCTGTTTCCCTGTGCTTTGCTCTGCCACAATGCCCGTGTGAATAACCAAAACCACAAAACATGAGTCCCCAAAGATCTTCACACATTTCTCGTGAGGTAGGCTTAGAAATATTCTTACATTAAAAATTAAGTTTGCCCTGATGAATAATATATATTATAACTTTCCATTCACCAGCCACGTTTGCGTGTGTTGGCAGCACACAACAACAGCTTCCTGCCTTTCCCTCATTGTATTGTAGCCAATCTTCTCCTGTTCCTTCTCAACACAGATGCCATATTTGTCCTGTTTGTATTCTTCCTTCTCCCAAATGCTTCCCTTTTCTGAGTTTTGTTCCCACTTTTCTGTCACTTTACCCTAACCCTGCGTGGTGTGTTTTCGTCTCCTGCCAGGTTACTGCACTGAAACCCCAGTTTGGAGCCTGTTTTTCACTCTCAGCTCGTCTCTTGCCACCCTCCCACTTGGGCCCAGCTGTCCCACCAGAGGTGACCATGTCTTTTAATACACACTGCCTTGATTTTATCTCCCACTTTGCAGTTAGGAGACTTTCCTCTCCTTTCCCATGTCTCCCTCAGTGGAGGACATGTCTCTCCCAGTCCTGAGTCACCTCTCCTCCTCCCACCAGTGAGCTGCCTCTTCCATCACAGAGCTGTTTGGAGTTGCCCTCTTTTCCTCTCTAAACAATTCCTCCTGTCTTGGGGCAAGTCCCCTCTCCTTCTCCCCTCCTTTCAGCAGCCAGCTCTCCCTGGAAGGCCAGCAGTCCTTCCCAGCCTTCCCTGGGCCCTGGCTGGAGCCCCTTGGCCTCAGTGCAAGGATCTGCTTCCCCTGCCATCATTTTCCACAAGTGCTGGTGCCCTGTCTGTGCCCCTCTCTCAGCAGCTCACTGATCCCCACGGTAAACAGGGACTCACCTCTGGCAGGGCCTGGCACCGCGTGTGAGCGGGCTGAGGGGAGGCACCCACGGGCGCCATGTGTGAGCGGGCTGAGGGGAGGCACCCATGGGTGCCATGTGTGAGCGGGCTGAGGGGAGGCACCCATGGGTGCCATGTGTGCATGGGCTGAGGGGAGGCACCCACGGGCTGCCAGAAGATTTCAGCCTGGATGGATGTCCCTCAGTGTTTGGGAGTCACTCGAGTGTCCTTCAGCCTGGCTGTGAAGGTTTGGGGCCAGCCAGAAAAGAGGTTTGAGTGAGAGTCACGCTGCTACACCTTTGGTGAGGTCACATTTGGTGCTTGGATCAGTGGAGAGCAGAGAGGGCCCAGCCTACTCACATGGCTCCCCAAGTCCTCTCTGCTTCTAGAAGCTGGCTCCAATCACACCTTGCTCGAGGTTCTGAAATGTTTTGACAGTTGTTATGGTATGTCCTACTTCCAGCTCCTACAGGAAGCAGACGTGTTGAAATCACAGAAGAAAGCAAGCCTGTTCATCTTGTATTTCTGGCTGAGGCTGGAAGTGGAGTGCCAGAAATCAATTGTGTCTCATCTATTATAGAGGGAATTCTCTTGTAGGTCTTTGCATTGTTGTGTTAATTTTGTAAGGAGATTTGTCCTAATCAGATTTCAACCAGGAAGAGTCAAATGTAGTATCTTCTGATAAGCACCGCAAGTTCTGTCCTCAGTCAAAATGGATCTCGAAGGCCTTAGCAGGATTGGGGTGTAGTTAGTGATGTGTTTGACAACTAAATGCACCAAAGTAAAAACTATGTGTGATGTTTAAGCATTGACTTACACGTGTAAACCTCTCATGGGCCACCCTGAACTTCTGTCACCAGACCTCACCTGATCTTTTTCAAAGGCAATGTGGTTGCAGAGACCTGATGGTGGATGGACCGCAGCTACGGTCTCACAGACCGAGGGAATTTTTTAATTAAATCCTCCTCTTAATGACAAAAATACATTGTCCTTTGCTATTTTTTGGAAACTTGTGGTTTGATGAGTGTTCCTGAGGCACTGTTTCCTTTAAGGAATCCAAGCATACTACTAATAATACTTTGGGTTTAAATGGTAAAGACAAAAGTTCAGCCATCATTACAAATATCCCATGTTACTTATGAAGGGTGCATACTTCTGAAATGCCTATGAGCTAAGACTGCAACTTTGCAGGCTCAGATTAAGAGAATCTTTGTACATCTATGGCCATCAAACATTGTAACTGGCTAATAACATCCAGTGGTACAAATCTGTGCATTTAATCAAATCTTGTTTTGTTGATACTCAGCATGTGACATCTGGTATATGCAAAAGTTACAAGACTGCTGAAAAGTGAACAATAGTGGTTTAGGGAAAAAATTAACTGAAAATCATTACACAATTAGCATTTGAGAATCTTGTAATTCAACTTCAGATACCCATTTGATCCAAGATTAATGGAACTGGCTGTTGTTTCCCAAATCTTTTGATTGGCAGATAAAAAAGTGCTTTTTCTTTCGGATACAACAGGCATCTGTGGATTCCCTGTTTAATTCTGCCAAATAATATATAATGATAATAATAGATTATTTGAAAATACTCAAATCCAAACCATTAACTAAATACAAACTCCTCTTCCTCTCTATATGGAATTGGAATCTTTTTCTGTGTATACTAAATCTGAGCCCTTACAAACTTGCATTCATATTGACATTCAAGGATTCTGTAGTAATCTGATAATACAATGGCTGGTTTTCCTTCAGCACTAAGAAGAGTATTGGCACTGCAGCTACTGGAGACTTCAAAATATTACAGTTGTGGCCTGTGGTAACAGGAAAGCTGGCAAAATGAGAATGCTTTATGTACAGTGGGCTGAAAAATTTTGCAGTAGATTACTTTTCTAAGCATATATTGACTGTCAGTTCTCTATAAAAAGAGGCGCCTACTCTTCTGTTTACAGAAGTGGAGCCTTTTTCTGTGCCCTCACACATCATCATAATTAGCACAATTTAATACAACTCACTGAAATCTATTAGTAGCATAAGCAGTGGCATTTTATTGAATTATGTGTTCATATCACAGTAGAGTTGGGCACTTCTGAATATTTCTAAAGTTGTTTGTAACCAATGGAGCAAAACTTTTGTCATGCTCTTATAAAAAATACAGTGTTAGAGGTTGTATGGAAGCAGAGTGAGTTTTAGTGGTGACAAGACCTAACAACTTGAGTGCCTTGATAAATACAATATATAAAGCAGTACAATAGGAGTTGAAATGAGAGACAAGTCTGCATTGGAGGGGTTAAAATTGGTCTTGTATGGAGAACTTACAGGTGCCTAGAGCCATGAACCTGTGTCTTCTGGATTTGTAAAGGGAGAACTTGAAGGACATCTCGGGGTTCTGAAAGTGTTCATATGTGGGTGAATTCCTCCATTTATTCAGGGCTTCATAATTTTGCCTGTGGAAATTTTTCCATCAGATGACAAAACCCCCTCAGTCTGTCAATCTGAATCTTAATGTAGCCAACTGTTCTGTTCTGATCTCACACTACATTTGTGGTGTAAGAGTCTAAGAGCATGCTGTGTCAGCTATGGGATTATTGGTCCTAGATTTTGCAAAATTTCCCATACACATTTTTGAAACAACAGCAAATAATTATGAGAATTGGCAGATGCCACAGACATAATTGTTTTCAGCAGCTACAATAGATGTTTTAAAAACATTTCCATATTCAAACCTTTAGTTAGTTCAGGGCTAGTGAAATACAATCCTTCCTATTCTCTCCTGCCCTTGGGACATCCTCTAGGGATAGCAACCAGGAGGACCTCCCTCTTTGTAGCTGCTTTTCACCTGCCTGTCTCACCCTTTAGGTCACTGCTCCAGGTAATTTGCTGGGCTGCCTCTCTGATCTGCTGCTTCTACAGCTGTCTGGATTTTGCAAAGGCTTCAGAAAAATGATGCATCAAAATAAGTACTCAATCAAAATGAAACTATGTCTGGAAAGATAGTTGAACTCATCAGCATTTTATTTCAAAAAGTTCTATCAATAAGAAGTTCCATTGGCACCAAAATATTATATGTTAGTATTTATGGCATGATGATGATGTAACTGTCACTTTCCTTTTCTCCTGTCCTTCTCTCAAACTTGACCTGACTTGGACTGGGATTAAACAATCAGAAGTGTTGTCACCATAACATGTTTCTCATGCCCAAAATCACAAGTAGGCTGACCTCAGCACAGAGCAGAAATGGATGGAGTGGCAGAAGGTAAGTGTTGGTACACCTGTGATCTCGACCTATGCATTTATACCATGCCCTGCCTGCAGCACACGTGGCCACGCATTAGTGAGATGAAAAAGTTTTCCTTTCTTCTGTATTCTTTCACTTCCCTGCTCTGTTTACCTAAACAGCAGGAGTCACCCTAACAGTTGTTAGTGGGAAAAGATACAGAATGTAATACATCTTCTTGTCCCTCAGGAAAGACATTTGGTAAATTTGGAATGAGCATCTAATTCTCTCCAGGATGCTCTGAATGTAAATTTGGAAGAGGAATTTCTCCAAATAATTATAGTTTAAATGCCGAATTCCAAATATATTTATTTTCTTTGCTTTTATGTTGGCGCGTGTTGCACACATGCTGGAAGAGATTTCTTTTTTGTGGTTGCTATGGTAAAAAGCAGTCCCCAGTCCTTTACTTAAAACCCATGACTGCAATTAACTGTTTAATGTTGTAACAGACAACAGCTCTAGTAACACCTTAACAGCTTTGAGCATGGTACTCCCATCATCTCAGCAGATGGTGATTTTTGGCATTCTGTGTTTTCAGTTTATTCTTCTCCTTTATAGTCCTTGCCATTATATCTTCTGACAAATGCTTCTGGACTAACTTAATTGCAATTTGGTTATACTGAGACAGCCCTCAGATCTCAGATCTTTTTGGATTTCTGTTAAAGGTGACCAATATATGAAAAAGAATTTGTGTGTGTATCCCTGACATCCATTATAAAACCAGATTTTAAAGTACAAATCTGTTTCTTCTCATCTGTAACTGTAAGAATACAGTCTTGAAACATGCTTCATCTGCGCAGGAGCCCTACATCTGAACAGAAAAGGAGAAATAAATGATTCTTTTGTGAAGAAGGAGTAACTCTGAATGTTTGTCAAGAGTCTGAATTAAATAAGAATTACCATTTTCAACTACTTTTACTACAGGGAGTTGCCCTTCATTATTATTTCTATAGAGATGGAGACTGAATTCCTCATGACTTTTGCTCGTTGTTTTAAAGATTTATGAGTAATGTAAATGCTTTTAAACAGGGAGTTTCAATTAAATTTAGAAAAAAAATCAAATTTGCCAAGACATTATCAAAATCAATATTGCCTTGTGAAACTATTTTTCAGCTACTCTTCCTTTTTCTCCCATATAATTATTGTTGTATTTTAGTTTGTAGTTGCAGTTGTATTCCATCTCTAATTTTGTTTTTCACTTAGAAATAAATTCTTTGGAATTAAAATCAACAATGTTCTCCATGTTTCTCTTTAAAGAAATTTTATGTATTTATCAGGCAGAACATTTCAGATGTTTCATTCTGTAATACACGGCCAAATAAAGGTTTTTTTGTACCTTTAGCAGCAGTATTAACATTTCTTCTTTTCTAGGAAAAAAAAAAACAACCCAAAAAACAAGAGGGGAAAAGGAAAAGAATAGTTTTCCCAGAGTCATAACAAGATAATATTGCAGTTTCAGGTTTTAAAATATGAATGTGTCGTTCACAGCTATTTCCTGGCTGACTCCAGGTTTCTATGATTATTATTTATTCAGGGCTGATAGTGTGCTTGACATTGTGCAAATATAGAAAGAGATATTCATGTGGACTATCTGCCAGGATTTCCTAGTTGTTAGTGGCAGTGTTAGCCTCTTTAAGCAAAAGCTTGAGGCTGTCTTTAAAGCAGAGATGCTCATCCCTCCTGCCAACGTGCAGCTCCGTGCATATGACCGTGGGAAACACTGCTCAAATGCACAAGGCTTTGGAAGGATGGATCCAGTGGAGTTTAATTTAATTAGTACAGCAGCAGTGAGTGTGGTAGCTCTAACTAATCAAACCTTTAAGAGCAGTCATGGTAATTTTAAAAGCTGGAAATCTTTTAGGGAAAGGTGACTGGAAAGAATCAATCCTTCTGATTTGATGCCTAAAGAATCAAAGAAAGACTGTTTGCCTGAATACTGCATGGTGTAAAATCCTGTGTCTTCTGTGAAATCCATGAACTGTTTTGTAATTTATTTGTGGGACTTGCTGATGGCCTGTGCACTTAATTAACCTGGATAGTGCTGGTGTCCCTCGAGTTGCTGCTGCCATTTACAGACTATGCTTTGCCAGACTGACATCTGCCCCTGGCTTTGGCAGAAACAATGTATTCCAAGTTGTAGCACTGAGGGCTTTTGTCCAGGACTGATTTCTCAGGTTAGGGACATTAGGGCCAGGGGAAAATAAGAAAAAAAGAGTGAAAAATCTTAATCTAAATGGGAGGAATGTTTGTCCTCTTGTTTGAAATCTATCTTTGGATTTCCTTTCCAAAGGAGTCACTGAAAAATCATTCTAAGGCTCTTTAGTGACACTTCCTTGACTTTATCCATTAAGGAGTAGAAGTGCTGTCTGCTGTTTCATAGATGAACAATATTTTTGTCATGATCACTTATAAAAACAGTAAAACACCCACAACCCCACCAATAAAACCAACTTGCAGTGAATGAAAAGGTGGAATGCAAATACTTGTCCTTGTTTTCCCCCTGGCTAGGATATGCATTTCATGATCTGATTCTTTCTCTTACCCCAGCAGAATGAATGGATGATGACAGTAAGCTTGTCTCTTTGTCTGAGGTGGTGACACCATCCAAGGTAACACTGAAAGGCCTTCTAAAAAGGAACACAAATCGTATATAAGAGCCAGTATCAAAAAGCTCCACATCCAGAAATGAGCACCTCTGCCACATATCATACAGAAGCAGCCAAACCCAAAAGATTTGTAGAAAAATAAACAAATCTCTGAGGAGCTTGAAAGCTGAAGTGAAATGTCTTGAGGTCAATTCAGAACTGCAAAGAAAGTTTAAAATGGATATATAAAATCTGATATATAAGTTACAATTCCTGTATTAGTCACAGTTGTTATACTCCATATTTTGTTTGGAAAAGGAAAGACAGTGCTCGAATATCCTTGCCTCTCCACCCACCTCCTTCAAAGTCTTCCCTTTAGCTTTCAAGCAATTTATTTACACTGAGCAAAATGTCTGGTTTGCACTCACAGGAAAAGTTTTAATTAATTCTCATTTTACAAATCCTCCACAATATTTATTCAAAAGATTGGCAAATGCCAGGAAGTTCACCCATCCCTGAAAAAATAAGTTTTGTAAACAAATCTGGCAACAAATTTATTTTAACAGCAGCAATCCTGCTAATCTGTCAAGATGTAGTTTGTTTCTGACACTTGATTAAATTCTTTTTCATTAAGAATAGAAAATAATTTGCTACAAACAAACAATTTAGTTGGGACATGGTGACTGTCCCTCTGCTATTCACAGAGAATTTAATTCAACTGAAAAAAGCTAACAGTATAACGTTTAGCGCTTTTAAAAAAAAAAACAAAAAAAACCCCAACAAACCAGAATCCAGGCTAAATTTCTGTAGTCACAAACAACAACAACATTAGGGGCTTCAGAGCCCTTAAAACCCCCTTTTTGGTGTATCCCACAAACTGGACCACATTACTGCATATCTCTGAACATAATCAAAGGGCATGTTTCAGGATTTTTTTTGTCCAGACCTCAATTTCCTGAACATTTTTTCCTGTACATATCATCCACTTGCTCAGCTCTTATCCAGCCTCAATTCATAGATCCAGTTCCCTGTGCATCAACACCAGCACTTGTGTAGGTGCATTAGCCTGAGACAGCTCAGGCTGGTGTGACACAACTGAATGGACAGTGCAACTTATTCTGGTTTCATCAAGAAAAGTGTCCATGCCCAGAAAAATATTTTATGCAAGGAAACAGTCTCAGATGTTGCAAATATCAGCAAAGTAAAATAGGCAAGCCCTGCCACTTGCCATTAATGCTGATTGAAACAAAAGATCCATAGGTGCTGATGTTCAAGTTCAATGGACATCACCCTTCTCTGCTTTAAGACTTCATCCAGCTGGACTGATGGATATGTGGACATTTTGGGGTGTTCACCTCTTGACTCTTAAAGGGATTTGGCATGTCATCCCACTGCTGCTCCTTAGCACAGGAAAAATTTCTAAATCTGTTTTACGTCACAGCTTGGTAACACTGCATGTCCTGGTGTGAAGGCTCAGCTGGTGCAAATGTCAGTGTAGTCCTGGCAGTTTGTACCAGCAGGTAAAATCTGCCATCCATCTTTCCTGCCACTTCCCCAGCTCCTTCAAACTTTGAAGGATTGATCCAGATCCCAGTGAAGTCAATAAAGCTGTGTCTCTGTGCTGGATCCAGCAGTGTGCAGCCTCTTAAATACAACAATTAAGATACAGATGATGTTAGTAATCCATTCCTGCCTGCCTAGAACACCCAAACTGTCTGAGTCAGGCAAAAGCCTGAGGAAATCAGTTGGGTTTGGGTTGCATCTGAAAGGTCAGTCTGTGTCCCCGTGGACTAAGAGGTATGGGGGAGTTCCAGAATTTGCTGCCAGTTTCTTGCTATTTATTTCTGGAAGCTGTTAGCTTAGATTTTTTTAGCCAAACTTAGTTATAGGGAACTGAGAGGATAAGAGTCAGGGCTTTGGAAAGTCACATTTCTAGGTGCTTTAAGATGTGTTTATAAATCTACAACCCTTGTTTTTCAGGTTCCTTTTTAGATGGAATTTTAATTCACATTATGGACACTCAGGAGAGTGCACATATTCTATTTCTTTTCTAATACCATATTTAAGGACTTTGCCAAATAAGCAAAAGCAAAGAAAATAACCCTAAAAATCCTGGCAGAGTTTGACATCAATAACTATATACAGTACTATTATTGTGAGACATTTTATTATCTAAACAATTCCTCATTTGGAGGAACTTCAGATACACTTTTTTTGTAGTGTATTTAAATCAGTGTAGAAAAGGAAAGGATTTATATTTGATGTAGGGATTTATATCTGATAATATGAAATAATGGATTTTTAAAATATAAGCATATATATATATATAAAATTAACGTAGCAGCTTCTTGCTTAATTGGCACTCATGCTATTTAAAAGAAAAGGAGTGGTGTGTGTCTAAAACTTTCTCAGGCTGAAAAACAATATTCTTTTATATTATTGACTCTGATTCTTTGTGATTGAATCCTTTGCTTTACATGGCTAGGGGACAGAAATAGTGGGAAAGTCACAGTCACAAGCAATAACCTGGCAATTAACTCAGAGGTACTGGTGGGACATTTAAGTAATTTTAAGTCAACGTTTATAAACATGATGTTGCTGGCTTGAAAATCTGGACATTATTTGCAGATTCCGAAGACTTGATTACTTTACTGATTTTGATTTTCAAATCGCTTTTGCAAATCAACCACTGGTTTGAATCTGCTCCAGATGGGCAATGACTGAAAATTGTTATAATCTGGCATGAATTTGGTAGCGTAGATAAGCGAGTTGATGGCCTCGTTAAAAGTATCTCAAGCATATGTGCTGATTAAAAACCCCCTTATCTCAGGGCCAGCAGGGTTTTTACTGAAGGGAACTGAGCTGTTCTGTCACCCCTAAGGGCCCTTCTGGCAGGACAGCAGGAGGAAGTTCCTAAAGCACCCAGAGGTGAATGGGAGATGTGCCATGGCCCCGTGCACCCTGCTACAGGCCAGTAGGAGCTTCTGTGGGAGCACGTGTCCTCACAACCTCCATGAGAATCACACAACTGAGATCATGGGCTTTAGAAGTCTAAAGGTGGTATTTATTTTTCCACCAACAGGTCCTCAAAATTATTGCCTATCTGGTTAAAAATGGTCCAGAGAGACAGGCACTGAAGGTTCAAAGGCTCCGAACATCAGAACCAGACTTCCCAAACCCCCCTTGTTGTCTCTGCAGAGAAACAGATGTTTCAAAAGTACATCACTTCCCATCCTAAATGCAACTGCTAAAGCTGGTCACATCAGCTGTGCCCTAGTAGTGCCTCTTTGTTTCCAAAACAAGCCTAAGGTGACCATAGAACAATAACATACACAGGTCAGTGTTTTAGTAAATTTAAGGTAGGCAAGAAAAATCCCATTCTCAACAGCTTCCCATAGTTCTGGCAGCTACTTGCTAAACTGCTATGAGAATATTTTGCACTTTTTTCATAACCTCAAAACAACTAAACAAGGTCTTTCCTCCAAAGTGTTGTGACTCAGCTCCCACAACAAAGTCATTTTTTAAAAGGAGAAAATGTACCATTTCTAATAACAAGCCTGGCAAAGACACTGACCAAAATGATGTACCTGGCACATAATATCCCTGGGTTTTAGGATGCTTTGTAACTGTTGCCTGAATGAATTAAATGGCTCTTTTCTGTTTAGACAGCTGGATTTCTGTGTGGCACTAGATGGCAATATTCCCTCAGCTCCTGCAATGGTCAGGGGAGCCATACACAGCAAAGGGACACATCCTGACCTTGTTTCCTTGTTATCACACATGTAGCTCATATTGTAACAGCGAGGTTTTATGTCACTAAACTCAATCTGGGCTGCAGGGCTTTTTAAAATCTCTGTGTGTTCATCCACCTACCTTTACAGCTTCATAGCTCTCTGTCAAAACATTTATTGGACACTAGGTTTACTGTGTGGGATCCCCTGTTTCATTAAGAAAGCTCTTGTGGTCTGAGGCTGTTCCATGAGGTTGATGTTCAAATCCACAGGCAAGAAATATATACATCTGGAATATTGCACTGGTTTCCTGCTGCCTTTTGTGTATTAATGTGGTGGCAGATTCAGTCAAGTCATTACTCACATATAATGTAGCCTTATGTCAATTGTAAGTGGATTATTTTTTCCACTCATGTTTGTTCTCACAAAATATCAGCATAATCTAAACTCAGCAACTGTAAAAAAGTAATTGTGTGTCTGTACCCAGTTGAATTTAACCCTTTCCCTGTGTGATATATCTAAAGGTTTCCTCTAGTCAGCAGAGAAAAACAAGGAAAAGGGCCAGCAATGAATATTGTCTATCCTTTGAGTGATGAGGATTTTTTTTTTTTCATTTGTATCATTTTATCAAGGTCCAGGTCTACTGAAATTGCTCCTTTCAAAACCAGGCTTGTCATTGATTTTTGTGAGACCACAATCACTATAATGATTTTCCAATGATTAAGTACTCTAAAACAAAAGTAGAGAATGAAATGTCCCTCCTTACATACCACACCCCTCTTCAGGTCCCTGGAGAGCCACAGAGCCCAGCTGAAGATCTCCAAGTTCTTGAAACCGTAAACAAATAAAATTTCACACTGTTAGGAAGTAGTGAATTATTCTCACTCCTCTTGTTCAAAGGATGGAGGAACTTATGTACAAAAACCCACCTATCTCCATGTGAAACTCCCCCACCTGAGCCCTCACTCTGTGCCCAGCCGTGCCCTTTTCTGTTAGTTGCACACTTTTCTGTGGGTGGTTTTTTCAAAGTCAATAGAAAATATTTAATGTGTGCTAAACTGCGAGGTTGCTTTTGCAAAAATAATCAAATGTCTTTTGCTGATAAAACAGGGAAGGTTTTTAATATTTCATGATACAAAGGCCTGTTTAAGTAATTCTTGATGATATAATAAAATATTTGACTGAATGAAGTGCATCACACTGTGTACATAGAAACCTTAGAGTTTGTGTGCCCATATTTTCCCAGAGCATTCTTTCTTGTTGCTCTTGCATCTGTTGCTATTCACAGCCTGGTTTATATATTTACCAAACAGCTCAGGTGGCCAAGCAATTACAATAACAAACATGTAATATGCAGTAAATGCTGTATCACGAGGTACAAAGTATTGCTGCATGGGTTCAGACCCCCATCCAACAACCAGTAGATGCAGAAAGAAAACTTCATTGGCCTCAACACATTTTCCAATGTATCTTTAATGGCACTAGAACTTGGCTTGGAAGATATGATTAAAATTCAAGTGTTAAACGTATTTGGTATGGTCAAGTGACACAATTTCTTGCAGGCACCAAATGTTCTATGCCACAACACATTATTCATCTCAAATCACAAAACACAGAATACTTGCTGGTAACATCTACTTCTGCTTGGGTGAATGGATATTAAAACTTGTTATCACTGACTTCCATGTTTTGTTTAATCAGAAGAAAATGTAGTATTTTTAAGCAGCACAACAACTTCTTAAAGAGAAAAATATTTAGCAACAATGTGTTTTTTGCAGTCATGTTGTCTTACAGTTGTCGTGATTGAGCTTGGGAGTTGGACTAAGACCTCTGTCTTTTCTGGAGTTTCTGTGCGGCTTTGCTGTTGTTACTTGACCTTTATATTTGGAGCATTCAGGTACCTCTGGAGCTTTCTTGAATTCATATCCTTGTAATCATCTGTCTGCCTCAGACCACACTTGTCTAGATGAAGCAGAGGGAATGGGAAGATCAGAACAATCTCTGCTAACTTTTAGGACACTCCAGTGTCCTAAAATAAGTGCTCAAATTCTTTGTTGCAAATGACAGACTCTCAGGATTCCTTCTTCTCTGGCAAATGCTTTCATTTCTTGAGTGTATAACTGCTGGAGTAATGGGGGGACTTGTTTTCAGCACAGACCAGTGCATTCTATCATACTCCCATCTTTTCCTTGGAACTTGGATTCTTTAATCTCTTGAAAGATGTTACATCTTTCTCATATTCTCCACTTTACCCCATTATCCAGATGACAATTTTTTTCAGAAGTGCATTTTATTTTGCTCCAAAGCACCCAAATAAAGTTGCAAATCATCTTGAAAACCAGAGAATTACAAAAACTTTTCTTTTGTCTCTTCATTTGCTCCAGAATTAATCTTCCCTCTATTTTGCCTGAAAACTCCCTAGCTGTATTCTTGCTTGTGCTGCCTTGACCTCTCTTCATCTAGTTGCTTTATATTCCCAGGAAGCTCATTCCTGACCTCTTTGTAGTGTAAGTGCTGCTGTTGCCAGACTTGCTAGTGAATTTCTGCCTTGCTCACCTTTTCCTAATTCACCTGTTCCTAACCAGCTTGTATACTTTTCTCTACTTGTTTTTCAACCTCTTCTAGGCTCTCTTTTAATTCTGGCTACCCTTTCACTTCATGCCTCACAACCTGGCAGGTTGAATCAGAGAGCCACTGAAATCCACTTGGAGGAATATAAGAAATGAGGGATCTAAGGAAAGTGATGAGACCTACTGGAAGTGACTCAAGGAAGAGGAAGGAGCCAGAGCCCTTTCTGCTCACCCTCACCCCACCCATGTGAGCTGCTCTCCACACTCCCCTTCCTGCATGCTTGCTTGGCTCTCCCCTCATCTCCATGGTCACCTTTGCAGTCTCCTCACAACATCCTTGAACCATGAGGCCTAACAGGAACTACCTGAAAGCCCCAGAGACATATTTAGAGGGAAAGCAGAAATTAACTACTCCACGGGTATTCACTTAGTACCTGAAACAATTACCCATTACATTTCCAGGTGAAGTTGGGGACAGGATAACATTTCAAGCTATCCTGATGCCTTTCCCATACATGTCTCCTGTATCTCTCTATAGTATCATAAATAATGTCTGGTTTATATTTATGGACTTTGAATCCTCACTGAAAGTAGATCTGTGTACATTGTCAGAAAGAGGACCAAAATGAAGAAGAAAAATATATTTATAGGAACAAAAAACACCTCAAGCCATACCAAGACCAAATCCCCCTCCTCCCCACCAAATCCCAGCCAAAAAAGAAAAAAAGAAAATAAAGGATGAAACTGTGACCTCTGAGTTCTGGAGAAGGCTTAGCTATCCAGAGCACAGGATGGAATCAGTCCTATCCCTCATTAAATGAGGAAAATTTAGAAATGTATCTGAAAGACTTTGAAACTTATCTCAGATGTCTATGGTTTTTTCAAGACTTAAAGAAACAGCCTTAGATTGGGATAGATTACACATTACTACTAAAAGGAGAAAATAAATCTAGCAGCAGTTTTACAGTGTTCTGGTAATTAGTAGAAGATCACTGTAGAAGGCATCACATTGTACAAGCCTGATTCATGCCTGTGCACACAGACCCCATCTTTGTGAGGTGTCCAGTCACACCAAAATCTTCTTTGTGAACTCAGGAAATGCATATGAAGGGATAGGCAAAGACCTGGTAGGTAAAAAGAGAGGTTAGAATTTTTTGACAAAGTAAATATATTTACACTATTATCAGCATAACTAGGTCATTTGAGAGTGAGATTTGCCATACACTTTTTTTACTAATGTGAAGTCTAGGCACACATTTCATGGGACAAAGGAAGATCAGCTTCCTCGGTACTACAAGTTGTGCTCCCAAATGGTACCATGTGGCCACATCCACTTTAAACAGTTACAAGGTCCTAGAAGCACTTTAAAATAGATGCAGATTAGCCATAAAATGAGGATTTCTCATGATTCCTCAAATCAGTACCTGACATGTAAGTAGGGTTCAGTTCCAATCAGCAGGCTTTACTGATGCATCTTTTCCAGGTCCATTGTGTCAGCAGAGTTCTCTGGGCCACATAGGTACCACAGCCTGAGTGTGAATGCAGCAGGCACAGGCAGTGCCTGCTCTGGTGTTAAACTGGCTGCTCATCTTCAGCAGGCTCAATTAACATGCTCATGCTACACAAAACACAGAAGCTTTCAGTGGGACAACCACGGAGGTCAAACCACATCTAGAGATGCCAGCTTAGATCACAAATCAGTCGGGTTTCTCCGCAGCTGTGTTAAATCTGAATCTCAAAATTCTGCCTCTTAGCAGAGCTGCTAAGTTTGTGCAGAAGTGTTGAGAATCAACTAGATGAATCCCTGAGCAGCCTGATTTAATTAAGCCTGCTTTGAGCAGGATATTTGGCTAGGTGACCTCCAGAGGTTCCTTCCAGGCTAAATTATTCTGTGAGTCAATTCTAATGCACCTGTATTGCACCCAGTTCCAGTATTTGTGTCGCTTCTCTGCTATGCTCCATGAAATAACACCAGGACTGTCCTTAGTTAAAAAAAAAAAGTTTGTTGTATTGTGGGCTAGCAAGTTAAACGCCTAGTCTAAGGGAACCAGTGCACTTCTGTGGGGGCCCATGGTGTTCCTGAGACAGCTACAGCAAAGTTGCATCATGTACAAACTTCACCATGTACACATGCCTCACCTCCAAGTATACAGCATGTGTGTTCTGAGTGATTCTCTGGTAGTCAGAAAACCAAGAAAACTTCAGGTTCTTGGTTTGGGTAAAAAAAATGAGTATTTGATTCTGGCGAGTGAAGAGAGCACCTCATTGCCAGAGTGGTGAAAGCAGCATGGTATTTCCAGATTTAAAACATACTAGATTCTCTTCATAATGCTCCATTGAATAAGATGATTATAGTGAAAGGACAATTAATGACTGTTTTCCCAAGTACAGACCAGGGCTGTGAGTGAAGTGTCAGCAAGGAGCAGTTCCCTGACAAGCAAACAAGCTGACAGTGTTTGGAAACTCCCTTAGAGACACGGGTCCTTTGTTTCATTTCTCACTGCACAACATGAAAAGGAGGAAGAATTTAGGTGGAGCTGATGTAAACTGGGGAAAACATACTGTGATCTTCTTTCAGTTTGCATCCTAGGAACATGAAGGACAGGGTCATAAAGATAATGAAGAGCATGCTCCTTTTCCTAATTTTGCTGGGAGTAGTATCTGGTAAGAACATGATTTCATTATGCTGCTAAAATTAGAACACTGTTGGCTGTTATACTTTCTCTGGGGAACTTTATAATACATATTTAGGGATCAGACACAGATGGGAAAAATCAAGCAACAATTATTTTCCTACTGAAATAGACTGGGCTCTGTGGTTGCAGCAGTATAATGAAGAGAAGATGACTCTTTGCTAAAACTCTTTTTTGGCTGAGGCACTTCATTTCTAATAGCCACTGCTCAGTGTGACAGCACTGGAGTGGGAAAGGAGGTCAGCTCTCCAAGAAACAATAACTAGTAATTATACTCCAGTATCCTCCTTTCAGATATTGACAACATTTCTCTTTGATTAAGTAAAACAATCAACCAAACAGGACCAAACAGAAAGAAAGTTGTAGACAATATTTGTAATATAACATAACTAACTTTGATCAGTGTGAATACATGAGAGATGTGCCAATGTGAGTTTTCCTACATAAGCAGCTTAGTAGTTCTTCAAGCTGTCTGCATGGCACAGGAAGCAGTGGTGTTGCTGTAAGCTACCTGCTCCGGCAGGGTCATTTTGCTCTCAAGGAACTGTAGGAGTTCTGCCATCCTTCAGGAACCTGGCAGTATTTAGTGGTTTTCCTGATGTTCCCAAAACTGTGATTAGGACACTGCCTGCCACTTTCAGCTTTCTTTGAAAAATAGCATTTTTCTAACCTGCATGGTTGTGGATAGAGAAAATCTTGAAGGTGTTACTCAAGCACACTCTAAAGACTGGCACATCACAGATAAATAAGTCTTAAATATACATAAACTTTTCCAAAATTATCTCATTATTTCTTTGTCTTGGACTCATCATTTGTTAATTATTGTCATTGATAATTCTGATAAATAATGTGTTAAATTGCTTCAGAAATATTTTGTTCTGCAAAATAAAGAGGTAAGCAAGGATTTGTGAATATGGAGGGAGAGTTTTCATAAAACTGGTTGGAAAAAGAAGAAAATTTCAGTTAATATAAAAGAGCAAGAAGTTAGAACTTTTGATTTAGAAAAACAAATTCTGAATAAACAGCTATTGCAATCTTTGGACGTAATACAAAAATAGCAACTCCTTTCTACATTTCTAAATACTGTAAATTATTTCATTGTTTTTATAAATGTTTTCCATTAATGAACTGTGGCTTGATGACTGAGCTGAATTCATCAAGTGCTGTCCACAGGAGATTACATTTGAAGTTCAGCTCCACTTATGGAAATGTATCTCCAGAAGCCCCTCTCAGCCCAGCCTCATTTGCATGGGTGATTTTTGTTGATGATGTTTTCCAGAATTTGTAATAACAATAATAAAAATTAGTCCTTCACTGTATCTTGCTCCTGCTGGCATGAATCAGTAACAGCTCAGCTGAACTCAGTCCTACCAGGGGGTCAGATTGACCTGTTCAGATTCACTCTTTCAGGCAGTTCTCACCTCACAGTGTCCCACATCCCACCCTGTACCTGTAGAGTATCTCCAATGTAATTTTTTCCATAAATGCCAGAGTAATCCCAGCTGGATCAGTGACCCATGGACCTACTGTGTCTGCAGTGTAGGAGCATGAGAATCTCCATGCAGCTGTGGAGGGGCCTTGGGCAGCTCTAATGTTCTCAGACTAGTTCCTGTAGCAGCTTTTCACCTTGCACTACGCAGAAAAAAAAAAGACTTCATGGGGCTTTTGCTACAGCAATTTCTGTTGTATGGAGAGACTGTCCAGACCCTTGAGTGGGCGCTATCTGTCTCCCTCTTGGCACAGAGTGTGCAGAAAGTTTGGCTAAACACAGCCAGATTTCTTGGAGAGTGTTTTGGATGAGCCAGTGAAGCATCCATCCCCAAGCAACAGTCAGCCCTGCCACAGTCTGGTGTTGAGGCACATTGCTGGCTCAGGGATGTGAGATCACTGAAGTGTTGTTTCAGGGCATCAAAAGTGGTCCTGATTAAAGTTTTCTAGACACTCTTCATAAGATGAAACACAACAGGCCTTTGTAAAAAATATCAGAATCTGGAAGTTAAATGACAGAGAAAGCAAAAAGTTTGGTTTGGGCAGTCCAGAGGTCCGGAAAAACAAGGAGCTTGTGCAAACCTGTTGGATGCCTCACCAGAATGTGCAGCTCCCATGCAGGTTTGAACCATGGTGCTTTTGTGGGGCAGCAGCTCCGCCAAAGAATCCAGTTGCTCCTCCTTGCTCAAAGCAGGAGACATGACAGTACCACCCCGGAAATTGTTATGAGCTCACACTACTCAGGGCTTGCACACAGCTGCCACAGAAAGATTCGAAGAGGGAAAATGGAGGAAATGGGCACTGCATATGGTGTAGGCTGCAAAAAAACATTGTTCCTTTAGTGTCTGGGTCTGTGTGATTCAAGGTACATCTTGATGTAACAGTGAACAGAGGCACTAATTAGTACAGTGGGCAAAATGAAAAAATAGAAACATTTTGGGCTTCTTTGCTTCTGTATAAAGACATATATGAAGGCAAATGATGCAGTAAAAGAATACTTTAACAATGACCACTCTAGATTACAACACTATAGGACTGAATTACAGAACAGATGGATTCTTTTGCCATTAACACTCGATTTCCTATTGCATGCCCCCTTTCATAGGTAAAAAGAAAGTCAGGGTATTTTGTGTTCCTTAATGACAGCTCTTGACAAAAGGTGTGTGCTTGTTAGCTAAAGTGATTTTACATTCATTTTTATCTGCAGGAAGAAGATCCCAGTTGCTTAAGGGCTTACCTGCAACAAGCACTGTTGAAGAAAACTCAGCAGCTGGTGTTGCAGTCTATGACTTTAATGTGACTGTTTCTCCATTGGCTTCTGAAGGCATTGCAATTCTTCCTACCATAGTAAATTCAAATCCACTCACAGCAGCTTTTGGCATTGTATCAAAAGGAGGTCTTGAATTCACAGTGAGTTTTAAGTTTAACTTGAGTAATTTTCAGTTGTAGGCTGATGTTTCCTGGATTACTGAGCACTGACAGTACACAATGTCTCATCTTTTAATCAGAAAAGAATTTTAAATGCAGACTGTGGTGGTATTCAAAAATGCAGAAATTGATATGACAGATGAATAGCAATAGTAATTATGATTTTAATTGCATCTAGGAAAAATCACTCATCACAATAATTCCATTAATTCTGTGATAGAAAAAATGTGATTTTTAGAAAATAAGAGGTGAAGAAGAACGTGGGGGATCTGCTTCTGTTTTGAGGTTTTATCCAAAGTTTTCCAGCTTAATATGTATGAAGTCACTGTGAAATGAAAGTGCCTTAGTCAAACCACATACAGCTTCTGTTTGGCCGCTCTCACCAAGAATTAAAATTAATTTGTCTCACTTCCAAAATAAATGACGCTTAATTAGATCAAAGTAATTTTTAATTCTGAACAAAGGTTGTGACACATGAGGAAGTTATCTTGACATAGAAGTTATCACCTTTCCACACATCTGTGACCTGTCTCTATTCTTTGCACATTGTTGTCTTATGGCAAATGCAGAGCAATTTCCATGACTTCAGGCTGATTTTCACTGTTGAATAAATCAGCAAGTATTAGCTCACATTTGTCACGGGCAATGAGTGTTCAGACGCATGATAACTTGTCATCCCATTGCAACTTGCTTGTATGTCTGAGCCTGAGCAGGGACACTGAAGGGTGGCTTTAATAGATACAGACAGAAATGGTGCAGAGTCTTAAAAAGGTGGTTTGATATCCTTTTCTGGGTGTTTCCAAGGAAGTTCAGGTTTTCACACAATTGATACAACAGCTCTTTTCTAGTTCTCTTTGCTGGTGATTCTGGGAGAAAATTTGGGAAAGGAAAGGCTGTGGCCCTGGGTGTATTGGCTCATGGATTTGATGAGCCTGCAGGAAGCTGCTGTGGCTCCCATGCTCCAGCTTCCCAGCAGAGTACAAAGCTCACATGTGCCAGCTCTGATGGCTCTTTACTGCTTCCCAGCCATGTCAGTGAAATGGTTAAAAAACCTCCCAAAAAAAGCCATCTTTCACCTGTGAAGCAGAGGGTGGGACTGTACAAATACATGGACTGGGTCAGCTGAAGAGATCATAGAATCATAGAATTATGGAATATGCTGAGTTGGAAGGGCTCCTTCAGGATTATCTGATCTGCTCCTGGTTCTATGTAGGACACCCCAAGAATCACTCCATGTGCCTGAAAGCACTGTCCAATCACTTTAACTCTGCCAGGCTTGGTGCTGTGACCACTTCTCTGGGGAGCCTGTTCCAGTGTCCAGCCACTTTCTGGGTGAAAAACATTTGCTTGTTATCTAACCTAAGCCTCCCTGAACTCTGCTTCATGCTCTTTCCTTGACTCCTGTGTAGAAGGAGACTCAGAAGGAAATGGATACATCCCTTCCTAACCTTTATTTTGGCATTTTGAATTAAAGTGATCCCTTCTGGTGCAAAAATACCCCTCAGTCCTTTTATATACCTGCTTGCTCCCATCCCATGCCATCTTTATATTATGATGCACAAGAATTTATATTGCTGCTAATTGAGTGGGACTGAGAAGTTAATATGGAGGGAAAATAATAGACAAAAAATCCTTCTTGTTTTTTTTCATGGCAAGGATGATAGAGAAATTATTGTTCTAGAACAGTGGAGGGTGACAGAAAGATGAAAAAAGCTGGAGACTGGAGACTGCTTCTTCCAAAGTACCAGATTGTATCCATTTTGTACCACAGTCACATTACCAGAATGGCCTCTGAACCTTTCTGTTTTTCTAGAACTGTTGATTTTTTTAATATTTCCTAAGTCACCTGGAGGACTAGAACAAAGAGTTTGAGCCAGTGAATATCAGTCATGAAAAAATCATAAAGCAATCTGCATACAAATTCTGCATATTAGCAGAGGAGTTCTAATTACAACCCATAAAGTGAGGATAAATACATGGGTGTTCTCAGTTAATTTATTTGATGAAGATTGCTACTTTGAATTACTTTTTGCTATGTTATAGCAGATCTGTACAGTATTTCACAAAAGTGATGTGATCCAAAACCAGACACCTCAGCTCTACCTGCTGCCATAAAGTCTTTGTTAAGATATAGAAAAAGGCAGTATTTCATGAATGAATTATGAGATTACTAAGTACCTGCTAGGATAGGCTCTTCAGTATTTATGAAGAACATTTAGTCCTGTTGCAACAGCAGAAAGCAATATCACATTTCTTGATATATTCTGAGACTTCTGAGAAAGTAACAGTTTCTGAGATCTCAGTCCTGTCCCTTCCTCCTCACCTTGCTCCTGTCTG
This sequence comes from Passer domesticus, assembly GCF_036417665.1. Taxonomy (NCBI): domain Eukaryota; kingdom Metazoa; phylum Chordata; class Aves; order Passeriformes; family Passeridae; genus Passer; species Passer domesticus. The sequence goes on from NC_087478.1 coordinate 12,603,831, forward strand.
AAGGTTCTCAGGAGCAGAAGATGGGTGGAATGCATAAAGATGTGCTGCTGCCTGAAACTACCTGGGTGCTCTTGGTGGTGTTTTCTGAATATATTGGTGGTGGAGTCATGAGCAGTGAAATTCTCATGTGGAATGAGTGACAGACAGTTTAGGGGTGACTCTAGATCCCCTTCCATGAAGCCTACAGCTGCTTCAGTTGTGTGCAGTCCTGCCTTTATCAGTAAGCTTTGCTCCTACCTGAAGGAAAGGTGAATTCTGGCTCACAGCCTACACCAGTGGGCTGAACTCAAAAAGGTTCGAAGGCAACCTAGAAAGAGACCATTTAGATTCACATCTTCACTTCTAACTCCTTTATAAAGGGGGGTGGAAGATGTGTATTTAGACACATTTAGTCTGGCTGTAGTTACAGCACCAAGGAAAATATTTGGCTGTAAATTGGAGGGATGATCTCCAGAACACATAACTTCTGCTTAGACCTGGACACTTCAAAATGTTGAATTCATTGTATGTGTTTATGGTATTTAGATCTCCATCAAACATTCATTTTGAACATCAAGCTTTCCACTGTTGTGACAATCTTTTTAGAATGTTTCTTCTGTGTTAGCATCACTTGTATGGGAAACTCGTATCTGTACAGTAGGAGGAGAGGAGACCATCCAGGACACAGTTATTTTCTCCTGCAGTATTGTAACAAAAAGATCCATGAGGTTCCAGACAGAAGCTGTTTTATGTACCAGAAGGCACAAAACATTTGTGCTTCTCTTCACTCCCCTCCAACTCTGTTATTTGTCTCTATTTTGACTTCTGTCTTCTAACTGTGCTGACATCACTTTTGTGTTTGTCCTTTGGCCCACAGCATCTCATCTCAACCCAAGGATTTATTTCATTGTTTTCCTTGTGCATGCTCTTCAGCCTCCTTTATTCTGCAGTATTGTAAATACACTGACATGCTACTTGTCACATACACTCACGAGCCCCAACAGTTTTCCTTCTCCATTTTCACAGCACCCAGCTACTGTGTTCAAGTTTCACAGTTTGTTAGCCACGCAAAAAACTTAACTGTCACCTTTTCCTTTCTTTTCCAAGAAAGAGAAAATCTATTGTTTTCAGCAGTGAAGACTGAGGCAACAGCATCCTGCTGTTGCTCTGGAATAATCCAAAATCCAGAATGATTGCCCTTTACTTTTTTTCATAGAAAGTCAGTCTTGTGCTAGTCCATATTCTGTGTTAAGAGGCAATATGCAGAGCTGGAAGCCTTTGAAATAAAATTCCCAAAACAAAAAAAACCCCCAAATTTTTGCCTTATCAATCTTGCAAAACTCATGGCCTAGGTTATTTTTTCAATTTGTTCAGCATTTTCCCCAAAGAATTATGATGCCTCTCTCAGACAATGTACCCATGGAGCTACCTTCTTCTCTGGTTTTCCTGCAAGCCTTCTCCCAGATGCAGGTTACACAAGGAAGGTTCTGGTAGCTGCTAGACTATATGGTCTCCTGCCTACAACACTCTTTATTTCAAGTAAAAGGTCTTCTTCCTTATATTCCTAATTCACAGAAAAAGTGAAGCTGCCCTTCTGTCTTGCAAGGCTTCCTCTGAATTCTCAGTCTCATCACACCTTGAACGCTCCTGGAGTGTGATGTGGAAAGGAAAACACTTGAAACAGACATGTACCTGCAAGACATAGTCCTGAACATGAAGACAAAGCTGTGAGGCAGGGCAGCTTCTTCAGGGCTATCTCCTCCTCAAACTGCTCCTCACATAAAAGATATTTGAATTACTCCATGAAGCCACACAACATTTTGGTCTCTTTAGTTTGTTTCTGTCACATTTTTGCCACTGATGAGAAATGTGCTAACAAGTAGAAGATTATCTTAAACGCTCACTCTTTACAGATTGAAAGTGTCTCTTTTTTTGTATTAGCTCATTTGGACTGCAAGTTTCATCTCTTGCATCATGTGCTAATAATAATAATTTATTTTCAGGTTATTACCACTGGAAACCCTGTCCTGGATTATGAAACTATGCCAAAGCGTTTTGATTTGGAGATTTTTGTTGAAGATACAGCTGGAAGAACTGACCTTAACAAATTGACTATTCAAGTAACAGACAAAAATGAACATCCTGTATTTCGAGGAAATATGGCAATTCAAAGTAAGATAATGGTAGAATTTGAAATGAACAATACTTGAAAAGATTACTCAGCTTAAAAATAAATTGAGCTCATAAAGTGCCTGTAGGTAAGGTAGTCTAGGCATTTTCATTCAGGAAAACAAAGAAGGAACAGGACACTCTTTTTATTAGAGCTTTGTCTTACACAAAGAATTGGTATGCTTCATCTCTGGATATGCCCTTTTATTCTTCTTGAAATTAAAAAAAATATTTAGCCATTTTTAAGCTGCTGAAGAATTGAGAGAAAAAAATACCTTTAAATGCATATTTTTAGATTAGAAAATTGGAGTTTTCTGGGATTATAGCCATTGAGTATGTAGTTTGTTGAAAACTGGACTGATTTGGACAAGCAAGATAAATTTCAAAAAGTGCATATTGTATGTGCAAGAATTTCTGTGGGAAAACCACAAAAACCTTCCTTTGCAGATGTTTTATATCTGCATATTGCATTTGCACCTTCACAGGAGAAATTGCAAATCAGTCTTAAGAGTGAGACCTCAGAGGTTGTGATCTATGGTGTTACAAATGGAAAGAGACAGAGAGTTCTGCCTCCTACATGGGGCAGTTCATGTCAGCCTTGTTGACTTTTAGACCGGGGCAAAAGTGCAAGGGGGAGGAGTGTGCAGGAGCCTTAGGAATGAGGCTGCAGAGCCTGGACTGCAGCTGTGGCCAGTGCAGGCTTTGCAAGCTGTGCTATATCTGAGGTGAGTGATGCTGCAATTCATAGAAAGGATGGGAAACAACTGTCTTACTCCCTGAGATTTTATCTTGCTTATTTACTAATGAAGAAGACCTGCAAAAATGTACCAGATACATCAGAATATAATGATTTGGTTATTGTGTGTTCGCACGCAGACAGAACAGTTCAGTTCACAAAGGACTGAGAGCCTGTTTGAAGACTTGCTGTCCTATCAGTACTGTATGACTGACCCTACTTCAATATTCAGTTTTAGAAAATCTGAAAATGCCAAACTGTGATCCCTTTGTGGCAGGTATTCAGAGCTGGCTGCTAAACCCCAGGTCTGCACTGACCACACTGGAGCAGTGAAACCTGGCTGCAGCCTGACTTTTGCCTGCTGCTCAGGGATGTGTTCATCATGTGTTCAGAGCAGCCTGCTCACATTCAGCCCTCCTCACTGATGCCTCCTGAGCACATTGACATCCCTGATTCCATACAATACTTCGTTTGTAAAGCAAATTAGCTTCCCCCAGGGAAGAGGCTGTGTCATCTTCTCGGTATAGCTGGTGCCTTGCATATCATGGGTGCCACTGGAATCTAATAATAATTAAATCTGACACTTCAGGGGATCGACACAGCATGAAACACACTACGTGGGAGCTTGTTACAAATAAAGGCATCAGCTTAACTCTCAGCTAGAGCTGCCATAAATTGGTGAGCACAGATGTCTGATCTGTCTAACTGTGTGGCTTTAGTTAACAGTACCAGCCACAATTAGACACTAATTGCTCATTTGCTGTTTATGAAGAAGCATCTCCCTCTCATTAAACTCTGTATTCATGTTGTTGTCCTCTGGGAACAACTCATTACGCTGCTCTGGGATTCCCACTGCTCTGACGAGGAGCAGCAGTCAGTAGGGGTCACAGTGGAAATTAATAGTCCAGAAAGAGCAGATCTAGCAGACACAAAAGGGCATAAAGCAAATAATGTGATCTGAAGGTCTGTTGTCCTGTTAATTACTCTGCCCAAGGAGAGATGAGCCTGTTGCCAGTGGTCCAGTATGGGCTAGCCCAGCTGTGAGAATCCCTGGCATGGAAAGAAATGTACCTTGCACTGAATTATCAGCCTTAGTAAAGCAAACATTTAAGTCAGTGCAGACCATTTGCTACTTATTTGCCTCAGAGGTGTAAAGGAAAAGCAGAAATGAAGAGGAAAGGCTGTGAGCTCTCCTGGCAGGGCACAGGGTGTGGACAGGAAGGGGATGGTGGTGGGGACATAGCACAGGACTGTATTCTTCCCATCTGCATGGTAAAAAACCCCACACATGTAGCCCAAATGCACAATTTACTCCATAACCTGTGAACAATTCAAGATAGGCCATAAGGGAAGAGCAGCCTTTGCCTTGGAGGGACAATTCATATTGCAGTGGTGGTTGCCTGTTTACAGATATGTAATTGGTTTCTTTTTATCTTTTGAGTATCTGTGATCTTTGTGATGATTTTGGAATTACACTTGTGAAGTGAGAAGATGCAGCAGGCAGTAATACATCCTGACAGCTTCAGTGCATCAGTCTCTTTGCTGCTGTGCCCCTTGCTTTTATTCAGATAACACTTAGTCTTACATCCATGCAGCTGTGACAATCTATGTGCTGGAGAGGACACCTCCAGAACGCATTTACCAAGTTGATGCGGCTGATCCTGAAAATGCAGAACTCAAAGTAAGTTGTATTAAACAAAAAACTCCAGAGATGATATAATCTGGTGTGTCTGAAATATGTATTGCCGTAATCTTTGAACAACTTCCTTCCTTATCAGAAACACAGGAAAAAGTTTAATCTGGAATAAAATAAATATTCTCAATACTAAACTAAGAAAAAGCACCCTTAATGTTTGGCCATGAGCTATATTTTAAGTTCTCAGCCTTCCAAAATTAAGGGATATTGAAGGCAGAATTTGATATAGTTCATTAGAGAGACGGCAGAAATTGTGAACTTAAAATTTAAAAAAGGCTTACAAAATGTTTCTTGTAGATAAGAGTGACTAAAAGTAAATAAAATTTTTAACCTTCTGTATCGCAGTGTAAATTCTTTTAAATGAGACAGTAGGGAAATCATAAGGCAAATGAGTATCAGGTTTTTGACAATCCCAGGACAAGCTGTGACTTACCTTCAATTATGAAAATGTGTTGACTGATCTGAAAATACTCTTGGTATTCAGAAAAACTTGTGAAAAATGATAAGTTGTTAGCTGAGAATTATGTTGTATCTTTGCTTTATTTAGTTTGGCTTTATAAAATACAGCACATTCAAGAACTGAACCCAAAGATGCTACTTCTGTGTTTAGTGCTGTTCAAGAAAGCAATTAGCTTGAAGTCTGTCCTCAGCCTTTGCCCAGGCAAACCCAGCTGGTGGGGAGGGAAGCAGAGCTCGGGGGTTCAGCTCTGCTGGGTGTGTGGAAGCAGTGGCAGCAAGGTCCATGTGCCTTCTAACCCCTGACACATCTGAGGCAGAGGAAGCTGCAAATAAAGAAATGTTGTTACACCTTGGACAGCTCTGCTCAGTGGCTTCTGCAGCTTATTCACGTGGTGCATGACCCTCTGTAACTTTCCCTACTCTGCAAGGCAAGGAATGAATGAAAATATGTTTAAAGATAAAAAGATTAATTTCTTGTTCTCTTTATTTCAGTATTCACTGCTCCCTGCAACAGTGCCATTCTCAGTCAAGGAAAATGGAGACATTTTTTCCACAAAAGAATTTGATTATGAGAAAGATCCACATTGGTGAGAATGTATTTTATTCCCATGGCCTATTATCTTATAGTATTGAGAGAAATGTTTTCTGACATATACAGAATGATTCTTGTTCTGTTTTTCTTATTTAACAGTTACTTTTTAAACATAACAGTGACAGATCCAGATGGACTCAACTCAACTAGAACAGTGCATATAAATATAATTAACATCAATGATGAAAGGCCTTACTTTACCACGTGAGTAAAAAATTTCCATTGCACTCAAAATATAGGTGTTTTCTCAGATTTACTGCTTTGGCATGAGTGGGAGGGTTTAACATAAGGGCAAATAACTGTGACAACAAAATATGACTGAAAAAAGTATTTTAATTTTGCTATGATTCCTATTCTTATACTGGAAAGCTTTGTCTTAATGTCACTCATTTATTCTTATTTGTATTCTTAATAGTTTAAGATTTTCCAGGCTCTGTCTTCATGCTAAGAACAGCCCAACAAGCTTGTTTTACTTGTTAGCATTTACAGAGGTTAAAGCCATGCAAAGATCTGTGGACAAGTTCAGACAAGGAGATTAATTTCACCCGGTGCGAATACAATCATACAGAGTTTGCTCCTTGTGCAGGTGTGCATTTCACCATAATTGTGTTTATTCATGCAGAGATGTCTAGACATAAAAAGGTTTCCCTTTTGATCAGTCTTCTCTTCCCAGACACACTTGTAAACAATCCTGGTGATCTTTGAAACATTGTTGTCTCTTAGTGTGTCATAAGCAGGAAATTGTGTCATAACACACAAGTCAGAAATAGCATTTGAAGACTAATGGAGTCAGGATATACTAAGAATTTAGAAAAATAGGAACAAATATGCATGTGCTACAAGCAGGCTGTTTTGTTGTGAAAAGCACAACGGATGGCTGTTTCTAAAGCAGGAGCTTGACAATTACTACAGTTGATCTGACTCTGTTGTTGATTTATCTGTGCCACTTGCATGAGACACTGATGGGATTTAAGGCACTGTCATTGTGTCTCCCGATTGTGAGACTCTACAAGGTCCCTGCTGAGAATATTTATGATGGCTCCTCTCCTGCCACCTCTGCAGAAGTGGAGAGAGGATAGCACCTGGGGCCATGCCAGGAGGTTCCAGCCACTTGTTTGGAACAATCTTCTGCGTGTTGTCCCAACCCAGAGCAATACATGGCTCCTGGGCTGAGGCCAATGATCTGGACCTTGATGGATAAAGGGGTGAAGAATCTGAAGAAACAAAAGAATTAAATGTTAGAAATAGGCATGAATTGTTGTTGCTGTTGCTGGTTTTATTTTCCTCTCTTTTTTTTGGCTACCTACTTAATACTTGAACCTCATGTCTGCAATAAACAAGAACGTTAATAGCTCATTCCATGTTACTGTATTTCTGCAAGCAGGAGTGATGCCTTGGGAGGCTACCCAGAACAGGGGCTAGGCAGAGTTAAAGGAATAAAGTAGGTATTCATTAAAGGCCTTCAAAGGATACACCTTGGGCAGTACAAGAGCCCAGCCAAGGCTATACCCAAAATGGACCACTGGTCATGAGTTTTCACACTTTCAGAAGTTTCATTCCATTCACATATTGGGGTTAATTGTCCAATTACAGCTTCAGGTTATGAAGTCCCATCCTCCCAGATTGCTCTCCTCAATTTGCTGCTTTTTATCCTTTTTGGACACAATGGTGTCCTTGGTTCTCAGGCTGGAGAAGGATTGTTTGGTCTAACTAAACTGTGAAGAGAACTTGATAGCATTTATGTGAAGTTCAGAGTTATATGCTAACACAGTACACAATGAAAACATGAAAAGTACACACAGAAAACATGAAAGCTAAAACTTAAGGCATCATAAGGAATCTTCTTCCCAGTGCCAGTGTCTGCACATTGTGTTCTAGACTGATTATTCCCTCCTAATTTTGCCATTTCTGTGTATTTATCCTTGTGTCTGGAATGCTATAAGAGCTCTTTTAAATATTTATCTACTTGTTTGAATTAGTGAAAACTACAGTGACTTGAGAATCTGTAACATCTAAGACTCATATGGCAGAAATAGAGTATGGTATTTGTTTGAATCTTCCCCCTTTTAGACTGACACTACAGATCAAAAAAAGAAGCTCAGTTTGTAAAGGCTTTTAAATTAAATTGCACTTAATGATCTATCCTTAATATGCACATGTATGGCCTGTCCCCTGCTACAATGTGAGCTGCATGCTGGGGCTGAGTACTGCCTGACACTGTAGTAATTAGTGCTGGGGTAAGAGCTGGGGAAACTTGAGGATCTGGCAAGCCTCCTTTATTTTACCCAAATCATAGCTGTCAAGAACAGATTTTCAAAGGGTCTTTTTTAATTGTTCCCATAGTATATGCAAGCACATCTGGTTTTGGTGTTCACAACACCACGTTGGCATTCAGCCTTTTGAAATTGTTGCTGTTAAAATCAATGGAAAACTTGTGGAGTGAGGAAAACAAAGGAGAAGACAAGGAAACAAGCATATGCTTCCTTTCAATTACATTACAGTGACTAAAAGGTCTCCTTGAACCGTCCTGTAAAAAGCCACTGGCAGGTGGCAGACAGATGGACAACAGGACACATCCCAGACATAGCTGTGTAGGAAGGGTGGCCCCAGCTCCTCCCCAGCTGTTCTGGTGCTTTGTGCTATGGGGTGTGCTCAATAATGCTCCACTTCTTCCCAAAATATCTAGTGGGGATGGGACAAGGACCAGGTTGTGGAAGGGCTGGTAAGGCTGTGAGGGTGGAGCTCTGGTGAGTTTGCTGTTCACAGAGAGGTTGGGGTTGGGGGTCCAGTGGGCTTAGGGAGTTTCCTACTTTGGGCCAAAACCACTTAGAGCTGTGGGAGCGAGTGGGATCTGTTTCTTTCTGCATTACTCTGGAAGCAGCAGGAGAACAAGGAAGGAAGGGATTCAATGCCAAGACTAGAAACTTAATAAAAACAACTGACACAGCAGGCTTCATAACCTCCTTGTTTTCTTCTGGCTGTAAGTTAGGTGCTTTTACTGGGAAAACCCCATGTGATTTCTCTGCTGTGTGCTTGCCTCTTTTCATATGAACCGACAGAACAGTTGGAGATAGTATGTCTTCATAACCATTTTTAAAATTGCAAGTGGAGATCTTGAGGTGTGGAATCTTCTGTTCTGTGTCTGCAATTCTCTGCTCCAATTGCTTAGTGCCCCATTCTTCAGAGAACAGCAAAGGACTCGTGTCTTCCTGTGCTGGGAACTACAGACCAGTCAGTTACCTAAGTGGTGACATAGGATGTTTTAAAAGTGCAAAAAGTATTTAGTTTTGAAAAACACTTCTAATGTTTTTTGAATTCTTGAGGACCTTCAACTCCCTTTGAGTTCTAGAATTAGGAGCTGTCTGTGAGTTCCTGTGTGTTTCAGTAATATAAATCCGTCTTCTGAAATTCCTTGCACCATTTTTGTCCTGGCCCATGCCTATTTTCACATGTGCTACAAGTACTGAAATTGTCCACCTGAGTACCCATGTGAACATCAAACTGCAACCACTGTAAGCAAACCTGCACAATTGCCTGCCAGGCCATGTCTGACCTATAAAATTCAATTCATGGGAAATCTGGGAGCACTGGCATACCAACCAGTGGCAGTAGAGAACCATTTTCCTGAAGTAAAATGCATCAGATAGACAGATGCTGCTGGGAGTTTGAGGCATGTTCATCTGTTAGGCACCCAGAAGAGTGCTCCTTCCTGCCTTTGCCTACTGCAGCGACAATTCAGTTTTTCTGTAATACTATTGCCCCCCCAGAAGGCTCTAGCATTAATTCCAAAAGATGATTAACTACATTACTTATTTAATTTTTGCTTTTCTCTTGCAAAACAAGGGAATTAAAGGAAATGGCTTTATGAACTGGCTGCTCTTTAGGGAGATGGATGGCATGACTTAATGACCTCCTACCTCTTCAGCTTCCGTGGTCCTGTGAAAGTCAAATTGCTTTTACTGTGGAAATGTTGCAGAGGAAGAACACTTTCTTGTGTGGCTGTGTCATGCTTCATGAGCACATGCCAGTTCAGTTACTGCTACATGTCCATCTGGCAGAACCAATGCCTGGGATATTTATCCACATAGCCATCTCTGAGCCCAGCAGTGCCATGGCTCTGCTGCTACAGTTGGCTTCTCAGCTAAGTCTGTAATCAGCTGCCCTTACAAACAAGATGCATGCTTTGCTGAATTTTATCTTGTAGAAAACAAAGAATCTACAGGATTCCAGAGGAACAAAGCCCAGGCACCATTGTTGCCAATATAACAGCTAAAGATCCTGATGATGAAGATTCCCCCAGCAGACTTTTCTACAGCATCCAGTCATCTAACAGACACTTTTCCATAAATCCAGGTCAGACAAACAAGAATGTGACTTCTGACAGCTGAAAAATAATAAAAAAAGACTATCTACTTTGGAGAAATTATTTTGCCTTAGTTTTAAATAGACTTATTTTATTTAGTGGTTCCCTATAGCAATAAGGAATGCTCAGTCCCTTATTAGGGTGAAATTCGTTGGTCAGCTGACCAAGACTTGATAAGATATCTTGAAGAAAGTAGACCAAAGGTGACTTCTTGACAAATACTGACTTGTAGCTGGAGGGTGATGGTTGCTTGGGTGGAAGCAAGGTTGCTGATTTATTTTTAATCTTTGAGGACTGCAGTGACCCTTCTGGGGCTCCTGAAAAATCTGCAGGCAGTTAGACTGTGGTGTTCTCCCTCCTGTCTGAAATCCTCTCTAGCACTGAGGTGCTCAGCAAATCTACACCTCAAGTTCATTGTTCCATTCATGACCCTCCTCAGGCAAGGCCATCCAAAGGAGTCCTCTTTCTCGTGGTGATCCTATCTTCTTCATGCTCTCAGAGGTCTGCACATCTGTACCCCAGGGGTTTTTCCTCCAGGGCTGGCATTCCGTGACAGCTTTGTTCTTTTTCTGCTATTGCTTTAGAGCTGTTTATCACAGTTGTAAGAAGTGCCACCCAACACGGTGCCGTGGGGGATCAGGATGATCCAAAAATGCTTTGGATTCCCTAAGCCCTTTGGCCTTGTATTGCCACCTTCCTCCTCATTACACTCCAAAATGTGGAGCACGTATGCACTGTTCTTTAAACTCCTTTGTGCTCTGGGAATAGTACTGTGCCATCAAAATCTTCTATTTTTGACAAAGGCTAACAGAAGTGAAAAAAAAAAATATTAAGTGAGCAGCTGACCAGAGCACTTGGCACAGTCTGTCACATCTCTGTTGATGTGTGAGTAGATTTGGAGGTGCTGACAGATGCTTGAATGATAAAAGTGGAAAGAGAAGCTGTTTTACTAGCTAGGGAGCCAGGACAGCACAGGCATTAGCAGCTTGTTGTCCTTGATGCTCTGTGAATGCACTCAACTCTGGCTTGCACTAGAGGCTTGAGAGTAAGAGAAACCTAAATGTTTACAAACCCTCTGCTGAGGCCTCCTAAGGCATATTTTTCAGCAACGGTATCTAGCCATTAATCTTACTCAGAATGTTCAGAGCCATTTTGCATCACTTAAAAAAATAACAAGACCAGCCATGATTTGCACAGAACAGAAGATTTTTTTCTGCTATCTGTCTGTTGAGCTGTCCTGCCCTCTTGCATGTACACCATGACTGTTTGTCAGATTCTGGATGCTCTCTGACAGCAACTGGAGTGGTGCAGGTGGCCGGGAGAATCGACCGGGATGCGCTTCCGCTGCGGCTGCATCCCAACATCTCACTGACGGTCCGGGTGGAGGATGGCCCCAGCAGTGGCCATGCCAGAGAAATGGAGATCACTGTTGTTATTGCTGATGTCAATGACAACCCCCCAGAATGCAATCCTTCTGCCTTCAGGTATGGAGTCTCGTCCTTGCCTTGGCTGCCTTGCTGCCCCAGGCCTGTGTGCAGACCAGGGCACATCCCCAGACCCACAGCTGGACACTCAAGTGGACATTTGTCATCAGCCTGCCCATTGTACAGGGCTGTTGTCCATCACAGCACATGGGTCAGTGTCTGGGTTGCTTCCTCCATGGTTGCATATTTAGATGGGTTTCACTTAAAAAATAAATCAATGTTTTGGCCTGTGATAAATGAAGAGTTCAAAAGGAGAAATATAAGTTGCTTTGACGGGAAATGTGTTTGTTTTAAACAGGAAAGAAGAAAATGAAAATACAGCTCCTGGGACATTTCTTGTTGATCTCAGAAATTACTGTAAAGATATTGATGCTGATCCATCAAACAACCAATTTATTTTCACTGGATTATCTGATTTTGGAAGCAATTACTTTGCTCTGGAGTCCAATGTGTCTGGAAGACTTGTGGTCAGTCATTTGTGGCTTTATGTTAGATTACCCCATTAGAGAAGTCAACATGAAATATTAAAAGGGATTTTTAAAATTTATTGTACAAGAAAAAAATTACTGTAATACATTTCACAGTAGGTGTGATCTGCAGAATGACTGTTTTGACTGGTTGTGAACTATATACCCCAAGATAGGATGCTTTCTAAGGATTCTACAGAATTAGTGAACAGAGAGTGTTTTCTTCAGTTTTAAATAAATGTGCTAGATATGATTAAAAAAATATTCTTTTTTAGGCAGTGTGAAGCACCAACTTTGATATGGATAAACAGAGAAATTTGATGCCATTTCATACCCATTTACTCATGACAGACTGTGGAGGATCCTTGCTATTCAGCATGAAGAATTTAAATACTTGAGAAATCTCACACTCAGTAACTCAGTAACTGGTCAGAATCGTAAAATCACTTTGAGTGGCAAATTTTCACAAAAGTGTGGTGGGATTTGCACTTCTGTGATTTTACATGTCAAAATATGGATTCCTTATGCTGATAGCTGCTGGCAAACTGGCATTGGCCGGAGCCCCACCAGTTCCTGGACATGTGCAATGATGGTTGTTTTTTCTTTTAAAAAACCAAAAAACTGTGGGCAACTACAGAAAAAGGGAAACAAGAGAATATAGGCATTCTGTCTAAAAGACAAGAGTGTTACAGGAGCAGCTAAATGATTTTGTGTGGTTTACTTTAATTTTAGAACTGAGGTTTCCCTGTCAATAATAACTGCCCTTAGCTGCTTCATCTGCCAACATAAAAAGCATTTTCCTTCCTGCACAGGATAAGATTGTTGTCAAGCCTTTAAGCCGTGTGCATGTACAATATAACAGACTACACCAAGTAACCTGCTCCTCCAGGAACCTCCCTGAAGAGACAACCAGCAGTGGATGCCTGTGTGTTAATCCCCCTGCCCCAAAGTTTATGAGGCTTCCACAGCAAGGTAGAGAGCTCAGATTAGGATTTAAATCTGTGTGAGCTGCCATTTAGTAACAACTTGGTTCCTGGGCAAACACTCACGTCTGGACCTGATACCTTTTTTTTTTTAATGTCTGCAAGCATGAGCTCAGGTAATAGCTCAAGCTATTACTGTCAGCAGTCACAGATCCTTGTTGAGCCAAGAAAGGGCAGCATAAATAGCCAGCTCATTACACAAGCTTTGGTTTGACTAGGTAAAAGGTCAAGACCTTATTGTCCAAATGATTAAACTATCTACTCTAAAGGGGAAGAAATTTTGTTGGCAGAAGAGTGAGCATGTAGAAAAAGCCTGGAATTCAATCCTGGAATTGACTATTAGTCTGTGTTATTCCTATAGAACAGTTCTGTATATCCAAGGGGTAAATCATACTTACAGAATTCTGAAAAGAGTAATTGTCATCATGTGTACCGTGACTTAATGTGTGGAGGTGTAAATATGATTATGTTCCTTTCTATTTAGATGACTGGAACTATTGATCTAGAAAACCCAGCTAATCCAGGAGTTGAAGTTTATACTTTGACTGTCAGGGTGCAAGATACTGCCTATCCTAAGTACTCAAGCAAGTATCCCTTTTACATTTTTTTTGATAGTTTTCTGTGCTGTAACATCATGGAGAGAGGAATACCATATGTATTTTGAATATATGTATGAGAAAATTTCACAGCCATACTTAACTATGATTTAATCTTCTGATTTAATCTTCTGTTATATTTCCAGATATCATCTACATTTACATCAGGATAAAGCCAGTGAATGAATTTTTTCCAGTCTTCCGTAATTTATCTTATGTATTTAGTGTTTCAGAAATTACTAAAGGTACAGTAAGTAGCACCTAAATGATAGAAGTAATGTTGCCACGGTGTTAAGTGCCTTTTTGCTCCAAATGAATTTTCGCATATGTAAATGAGGCAAATGGCTCAAAGTTCCAGTTCAAATAGGGCCTCCACCATACAACCACCTACTACCCTTAAATAGACTAAACTGGCAAAAACTCCAATTGTACAGATGGAAGCTGAGACACAGACAAATTCAGCAATTGCACAAGAAATCTGTGGCAGTGCCAGAAGCTGAACTCAGATGTCTTGTTTTAGACTGTCTTTCTGCTCGTGCTAAATTAGCCTTTTGGAGGGACTGTGGTGGTGCACAGAACCCTTTACAGGCTGACACAGATGAGTGAGGACTCCCTTGGCCCAGCTGTGGAGCACTTCTGCTGACATTCTCTACACCCTCCTGTGTTTTGGTATTTGCTGCTAGCAGCCCATGTACAGGGGAGCCATTGCACACCACAGGGAAATAGTGCTTATCATTCCTTTGTTTAATACTCTTGGGTGAAAAACTCTAAACCGAATCTTTAGTTCCATTTCATCTGTACCTTCTGTTACTTTAAATATTAATGAAATATGGATTTTTCTGTCTCTCAGTTGGATCCAGCATTGGAAGAGTGCATGCCACAGACAAGGACTGGCCACCCAATGTCATCACTTACTCCATTGTAGCTGGAGCTGGCACCAGCGCTTACACAAATATCTTCTGGATCAGCCCAACGAAAGGAGATGTGAGGATTTTAGCTAGGTTAGACTATGAAACAACTCAGAAACATATTTTCACAGTACAGGCCTCAGACCAAGAGAAGTCTACAACAGCATCAGTGAGTAAATCCACTTTACTACTTCACCTGTACCTACATCTTTCTCTCTTTTTCCTAGCAAGAACAGTGAGACACTGGGCAAAGCCCTTTCTGTAAAAGGCAAGTGCAACCCTGCCCAATTATATATTACTCAGATGAAAGAGGTGTTGTTTACTCAGTCTTGGTTTATTTCTCACAAAAAGGATAAAATAATATTTCAATATTTTGACTGTAGTGTTTGCTTCTCAGATTTTTTTTTCTTATTTTACTTGGACAGTGAAATTATTTTCTGTGCCCTAGACAATTTAAGTTGTTCTTTATGGCTACAGAGATACTAGAAAATAGAAAAAGGACAGGGTCTTGAGGCCAGGTCGCATAGTCTAATTGTAGCCATGCTTAGTGGTAAACTCTTTTTGGAGTCTTTGTAGTGTTCCTTGGCACTCAAACATACTTTTGATTTTGTTTATCCTTTTTTTCCCTGCAAAGTATCCAAAGTAATGTGAGAATTGTGTTGCAGCATATCAGAACTCTGTTTTCATGGAGTGGTACAGAGAGGATGTGGATGGGAGGAGGGCTTGGGTGGCTTCTTGGGTTAGTGTCAGAGGGCCAGCCCAGTAGCTGTGTCCACTTGGCCTGCTGGAATTGTGCCTTGCCGTGACCAAGATCTACTTTTTTCCCTGATGGTGCTGTCTGTCAGGAGCCAAGACCATGCCAGGTACCAAGATAACCTTTAACAGCAGAGTTGGGCTTAGGTTTTCTTTTTTTTCAGACCTATTTTATTCAGAAGAAAAAATATAGATGCTAGATCCACAAAGGTATTTTATAGGAACTTTGTTCAAAGAATTCCAGTGTCCTTTACAGACAGGCTCCTTTTTGACTTCTTTTCACATTTTCTCCTCATGACTGCTTTACAGTTGATTTTTACACATCTGTTGGGGGTGACAGAGGTACTAAGCTTGCTTTTCATTCCAGCCAAGCACCGCCCATGGAGTTGCTATCTAGGAGGTATTTAATCTCTCTATCATCTATAATGTTTCAAGGTGACAATTAATGACAATTTAGCATCAGAAGCTTTTAGCAATGTCAAGCTTATCTGTTGCCTGACAAACAGGCATTAGAAGAAAGAACTTTGGGAAGGACAACCTTTTCTTTTTAGATAACTAATCCCAGATTATATCAAACACATCTGGTTCTACTCAGGGTGCTCCTAGCCATGCAGGAGGCCATTACCAGCATTTCTCTCTCACTGGGAACAGTCTATAAACTCTCTTCCTTCCATGGATCATACTCTAAATGATCATTAAATATGCTAAGAAGCATAACTAATGATTGTGAAGCAAACTGAGAGTTTTGGAAGGGAGTTTAATGATTAGGAGCTTAATGATTCTGTAGTACTATTATTATTTCTCATTTTAACTATAACACAATTCAGATTGTTCAAACAGACATATGAGCTTGAAAACCCTCCACTTTTGGAAGATGGCTCAGGTGACAGAACCTGTTCTCAGAAGAATGCTGATCACAAGAGGGACAAAGGATCACAGACATTTTCTGGCAGGAGCTAGGTTGGAAGGGCACTTCAGTGCTCTTCAACTGCTGTTGATCAAAAGAACAAAATGGGCAAAAGCAAACAGCTTCTGAAATTAGCAAAATTCTGTCTTAGCACATTGAAGCAGCTTCAGCTTGCTATTTGTCTTTTCTTCCAGGTAACTGTGAATGTTTTGGAAGTAAATGATGAAGAACCAGTTTGTTCACCCAATTTCTTCTCACTTCAAATCCCAGTCAATTTAGCTGTTGGGACCAATATTAATGGCTTCAGGATTGAATGTCAAGATCGTGATTCTGATCCCAGATCTTTCCGGTACTTCATTAATGAAGGTACTGTGTCACAGTGGGAAAATGGGAACAGTGGAAAAAAATACCAAATGCTGATAGTTCACTTACATTTATAAACAAATATCTAACATAGTTTGTGTGCTAATTTCATGGTGAGCTGGCTGTGATCCACAAGTTCTGCACGTCATTATACTGATCCTCTCCACAAGCTGGCTACTGGTGCTACAGGTGCTAGCAGCTAGAACCACTCCCTTGCAAGGCTGGATTGCCTGCCATATTAATTAATAGGCTATTAGTTACACAGTTGACAAGAACTTCAGAAGAATGAGGTGGAATGGTGCGCAGTGTCAAATTTCACTTCCAGTTACAGCTGAGTAAATCTTGAGAAACAATGGAAAGTTCTGTATTTCTGCATATCTCACCATCACATAGATGCTGGTGCGCTGTTCAAAACAGCTGCTCAAACCTGCATGTTGTAGCTCCATGCTGTATACAATAAATCCTCCTTTTAAAAATCCTTCTTTGAACCTTGTGATCAGCTGCATCCACTTTGAGAGCTGCAGTGTTATGGGATAACAGCTTCACAAAAAAGGAAACACACTCTTTTGGGGCAATTCCTTCTTTTGTGGCTGAGGTGACTGCTGTGAAGGAGGGAGCAGATTGTCCAGGTGCTGGTAAAAAGCTGTGCATATCAAAAGAGAGAATCTCTGTCCTACTCCAGCCCTTTGATGCCACAGAAGGAGCTTTGCAGACATGGTATTGACACATGATTCCATACAAATGGAATGGCTGTGTTAGTAAATCAGTGTCTGACCACAGGCCCAGTCCTGGTGGTACAGACCTGAGCTGTGTCATGCATTGGCCTCTGAGCCACAGAGCAGCTCATGGCCCTTTTTGTGCTATAAAACAGGCATGGCCTTCAAGGACATGCCAACTCTTGATTTCTGTGGGGCCACAAGAACAAAACCAAAGCACATTTGGTGCCTTTTCAAGGCTCTGATTTCCTGTTCATGTGGTCTGTCCAGATCCTAACAGCTGGAGCTGGTCTGCCTGCAGCCCGGGCCATGAGCATCTCTCCAGCCACAATGGACAGACAGCAAGGGGTGGGGAGCCAGCATTTCTGAACTGTCCTCCCTGCCCCATGGTGCTGACAAAGCACTGGAGGCAATGAGTGCCACTGAGCCATTAACTCCCAACAAAGGCCACTGCCTCTAGCAGATGAAGAATCCATGGAGAGGGGCTGGAACAGCACTCCAGGGACACCCCAGTAGTGGAATGAGCCCTGCCACAGTGCAGGGTCCTCACCCCTGCTGGGTGTTGTTGGGTGCTCCCCAGGTTGTAAGTTCAGGTCATTCAGGTGACCTCTTGTGTGCCCTATGGCTCTGAAGTGTCTCCACCGCCTCCTCTCTGCTATGTCCCCATAGAAGGTCTTATTCTAGATTGTAATGCTTTTATGACTGTATTGTTTGAAATTATTTTATATGGTACAAGGAAGATCAAGGAGCCCTTCTTGTCATTGACATTTTACCACACTTCACCACTTGTTACACACATTTACTTTAACATGGAATTAAAATAAATTTTTTGCATTTTGGTATTACCTTTTTGCAGGCAATGAGAACAGTCATTTCACCTTTTCACCAAGTGCTGGCTCCAACACATCTCGTCTGATTCTTGCCTCAAGGTTTGACTATGAGAGTGGACTTGATACAAACTGGGTTTACAGTCTGCGTGTCCACATAACAGACGACAATTTAGCATCTGCCAGGGACAAAACTACACACTTAACTAAAACTGGAACAGTGACTTTAAGCATCAGAGTTATCCCAAACCCAACTACTGCCACAACCACTACAGTAAGTTCACTAAAACTTATGGCCAGTTCTGCATTTCTTTTAGGGAGTAATCTCCACAGGAGTAAGGAGAAGAAGATAGATGTATGCAAAAGGAAAGCAAAACCCTAGAGTGCATCTAGTCCTGGGAGGTTCTAAGCCCTGCACTCTTATGATGAAGCCAGAGGTGGTTGATGTGCTTAGTGTCATGAAGGATTAGCCCCAGGAACAGAGTCATAACATGTGTTTTGTATTTCAGTTTCTAAAACAAAAAGGGCAGGAAGCCAAAGGACCGGGCATGCTGCCATTACCATACAACTGGGAAGTTAAAGATTTTGGCAGCTTTATTAATAAGAAAAGAGCAGGGATTAACCTTTGCCTGGAACCTTAAAATTACCTCATGCATTTTGCACTACCTCTTTTTTTATTCATAGCTATTCACTCGCCAGTGTGCCTTGCAGTTTTGTGTGCTTCTTTACCATTGGAGCACATTAATCTGTGGCTATCAAAGTTGAAACAGACAACAACAACAACAAATCCTCATTACTTAAAAGGGTCTCTTTTCCAGACCTGAGGTCACTGTCATGCAAAACTTGGAGCAGCATGTCAGGAAATGAAGCAGTTTTGCACAGCCTCAGTGGGTTGCAGCGGTTTCAGCAGGTTTCAGACAGCAAATCCAAAGGGGTGGGATGGATCTTTCCTGAGCTGCACACCCATGTGATGGTCCATAGCTGAGCTGAGTAAGCCTGCACAGCTTTTGGCAGCCCAGGTGGGATCTAACCTTGCACAGCCTGTGGATCTGTGGGCCTGTGTCCCAGCAATACTGTTCACCTCTCCACACAGCCATCCCAGTTGGGCTCTGTCTCACCAGTTCATTCCGAAGCTGATTTCCATCAGGCTGGTGCAGGATGTACAGAGAGCTTGTTTTTGTCTTGCCTGTAGATGCCTGAGGGTGCAGACCACTCTGGCTCTATCCTTGTATCAGTCACCCCTTCATACCTTGCTGTACCACCTTCCATCATCCACAGTCCATCCATTCCCTGCCTGCCTGCAGATGGCATTATCCTTTTCTCTTTTGCATGCAGGAATGAAAGTATGAATATCCAAATGAAGTGGTAAAAGAGGCCTTTACTTTAAAATGGTCTGGGTCTTCTAGGGGCTTCTGGTAACTGAGCCAGAACCAAAAGATCCTGCAAACAGCACAAACAAGTCTGGTTGCTTTGCTATGAACATGCTTAGATTGAAATTTTCAGACTGATTAATAACCCTCTTCTTATCTAATGCTCTTTTGGGAAGGAATAAATGATTTTTTTACTGACTTCTACTCCCTCAACTTGATGTGGAAATGAAAAGTTAAGATGAAAAAACTTATTTTGTATTTCTTTCCCATGCTATACCACAACTACAAACAGTCTCAACCACATACCACAGCATTAAATCTGTCTCCCCAGAGATATCAGCCTTCCACTTGCAGGCTATTTTCCAGAAGAGCACTTCCAATACAGCAAGTTCTCCCATCACTACTCTTTACATGCATTCAGTGCAGCAACTCGATGAGTCAGAAGCTGGAAAGCTGCTAGTGTAGAAAAGAAGCCCCATTACAAAATGTCACTTGTCACTTCAGTCCAGGTGAGGAGAAAGTGGTGGTGGTGATATTGAGATTGAGTGTTCCTCTAAGGACTGGATGTATCTTTTTTTTGACAAGACTAAATAGATTATTTTAAAATTATCCTTAAACTGGAAAGAAATGGATAGCCTGCTCAATTTCATACTCAATGTGATTACAAATGTGTTACAGAAAATTAAATAAAAACTTCAGTAGGTGATCAAAACTAATAGTACCACACTAGGTAATGAACTAGGTAGAGTGGATGAGTAATTTCTGAAATGTGTGAGAATAGTTTCATGATGGGACCTTAATGAATGAGCTGTTAGCACCAAGTGATATGCCAGCTCAGAGATGTGTCTCCTGACACTCAGGAAGATGTGGGAGATTGCAACTGCTCAGGAAGTGTGGTTTTTCCTTCTGGAACAAGTCACTGGGTAAAAAAGAAGGTTCCATTTCTTTTTATACAATAACCCAGTTCCTTAGGGTTCAACTCTTCTTACAAAGCAGTCTGAATGATTACTGCAGTGAAGATGACCTACTTCCAGTTTTGCCTTAGGTAAAAAGAAAACAGTATCTCAGTAATGGCAGAATTCCCTGAACTTGCTCACCCTCCACCAGTGTGCCCACAGTCTCTCAGGCAACCTGAGGCTTTTAAACCCCACCATGACATGCTTGCTTTGATATAAGATATTGAAACATGATCTGGAACCTCCCCTTTTCCTTGTGTTTTCCATTTCACCTGCCTTTGGTTGCCCCAGGAGCTCAGTGGTCCATCCCATCCTCCTGACCTTCCTTGGCAGTCAGCAGGCAGGCGCATGGCACAAGTCAGTGCCTGCCTCCACCTCCCTGTGCCCATCACCTGCCAGGCCCCGGGGCAGGCTGGGCTGCCTCAGTGCAGAGGTTCATCCAGATGAAAGGTGACGCTGGTGTCACTATGCAGCCCTGAGGAACTCTTCCTGTCTTGTTTTCAAAGCCTGGCTTCACTGTTGTGACGAGAAGGGAGAACCTCTACTCTCCGTCGGCGTGGTACGTGCCCTTCGTGCTCACGCTGGGCGCCTCGCTGCTCCTCGGGCTGCTGGGCTACCTGGGGCTCCTGCTGCTCGCCCGGCTCCGCCGTCCTGCACCAGGGAAAGCACGCAGCACCCCTCTGTGAGTCCCCCTCGTGCCACTCTGGGAGTCCCAGCACTGCCTGGCAGTGACAGAGATGGCTCAGGCCGTTCTGCCGTGGTGCTTTGAATCTTTTCTAGCAGTATGGCCTGTGCTGCAGTAAATGCTAATACCAGCGATATCGGGTGTTAATGATATGAACTCGAGGAAATGTGTCCGTGGCATGTTTTTTCATGGGTTTAGTAACATTAACATTAGGGGAAGGTAGGAGTGGAATTTGCAGTTATAACCTGTAAAGGCAGCTATGCTCATGAGGCTCAGTTGCAGCCTGTGCCAGACTGTGCTGACCACAAATATTTTGGTTTGTATTTGCCCCCCTCTCCAAGGGAGCTCCCATCTAGGTAGTTACTGGATGCATTTTCCTCCCTCTCAGCTACAGATCCCAATGTCCTTTGCAAATATTGGTGCTCATGCCAAATTCATTGCTCTGGCAAAACTTCTGCAGATTTCCTGGAGTTTTACCAAGCCAGTTACAAGGCTCTGGCCCATAAAGCTTACCTCTAAATGTTCATGCTTGGCAAAAGGCATGGAAGCACCTGGGACCAGCTCTGAGTCACTGTGGGAAGTGGAGAGATCCCTGCTGGCTGCTTTCTCAGTGGGCTGGAGCCAGCCTGCCTCTAAATTGACTTTGTGCCTCACAAAACAAAGATAAGCAGTCCTTTAAGTGGCCGGGATTTAATAAAAAAGGATTTCTACAAGTATTCTCAGGATTTGGACATCAATTTAAAAGTTACATTAAATGTAAAGAACTCCTAAATGACTGTAACTATAGTCCAGATCATGTGTGCAAGGCAGTAAAAGGTTGTGATAAAAATGACAAATGAATCTAAGATACTGCTATTATTTATTAATTGGGCAAATGATTTATTAGGAAACGGAGTCTCCCATTAAAAAGCAATTTCTGTATTTTCAAAAACATTTATAACCTTTCAAGCATTTTAAAAAGTATTCTCTGAGCACATCAGATCCAAAAAATTGACCTTCATCCCAGGATGGAACAAAATGACAATATCTGAAAACGTATTTTTCCAGATTGTATGAAGAACCGTGTTTACTAGTGCACCACAACAATTATATAAATCCATTATGCTATCATCAATAAGACTTTATTATTTTAAGAGATTCCTTCTTGAAGAAGTGTTAGAACAATGCTCAGGACTGTTTTCCTGTTTGAGAGCAGCATTAAATGATGCAAGCTTTCTGTGAAAGCAAAATCAGAAACCAAATAAATCAAGCAAATCTCACAACTCAAGGAAACACATCCTTCTTGCCAAGTGAAAGAGAATGAATTTTTTTTTTTTTGTAGGGAAAACCATGACATTTGTTAACCACACTCTTAATCTTCTTTTCATTACAGGATAAATGCTCCAGGTGTGTACCTCTTTTCTACATTTAATGCTTCAAAATAATGCTTCAAAATCTTGTTTATGATTCCATGTAAAACCTGTAAATTAATTTCTAGATAGAATTTTGACACAGTAGAAGGGTACTGAGATTAGATAATCCTGGCCAATTATGGGAGGCCTGACAAAGTGATTTCATGTCCTTTTTAGTCTTCAAATCTATTAATTATTAGACAAAACCCAAATTCAGAGTAGTCTGGTATTCTGGCATAGATGCTAAAGAATGACTGTATTTTTCACACTCAATTTATATGCTGTTATTTATCTGTTAAAAAATAATCCCAGCCATCTATAGCACCTTCAAGAGTCCTCTCCACTCTAATTCCCTGTTCTCTGATCACTTCCCTGATCATTTGCTCCCTTGGCACCATTACTTCACATATATAAAGATTTATTTTGAAGTATTGGTGCTTTCAAAAGGGTTTGTATAACCTAGCAAGAAGATAAATCACACATGGAAAAGCATAGGTTTTTTTAAGCAGTTTTGTTCTTTTTAGTCCCATTACATTTCTACCAGAAAGCACTGTTCATATGGGCTGAGTAGGACCCTGCTTTTGTAACTCCCCTTTCCTCAGTCAGTATCTCCCAACTGGAAAAAACACAGGACTAACAAACCCCACAAAATCAGCTGTTCTCTTGGTTGCCCAATTTGAGACATTTCAGTGTTGGGTGGTTTCCAATAAGTGAACACTTTCTGCTTTCTGAAAAACTGGTTCCCAAATGCTGGGCAAAAAAGGACAGACAGAACAGGTTTCCCATCAGTGCCCAGGCTGAGATCCACCTGCAGCACACAGAGTTCTGCACACCTGGTTGGAAAGCACATTTGTGGCCAGGCACAGTTCTCCAAAGAAAGGCCATGGAACAAATTGGCAAGGAGTGAGTGAGAAGAAATCATAGCAACTAGTTGGGTATCATCCACAAATCCGTGCTGCTGAGATGCCCATGGCACTGCTGCTGTGTTTGTTTGCATGTGGGATGAGCTAATAGTGTGGTAAATTCACACACAACCAAACTGTTCTTCAATCTGAATTTTACTTGACTGAAAATGCAGCTCTTCCATGTTTTGTCTCCAAGCTGATATTTGACACAAGCTTTGCAACCACAAACATTAGTGTAAAACAATAATCTGCATTTCCAGTTCAGATATTCCCAAAGGTGAATTTCTGTATTTGTTCATATTATTTAGAAAGGGAAATTTGTAATAACAATTACTATTCATTCATTACTGACTTTTCAAGGCTAGTCTTTTGATTCGTCACTGGCAACTGTGTATTCTCACTCAGCATTTGAAAATAAATAAGACTCATTTAAGATGTCTCAACATCTTGAGTAGAAATAATTTTTATTTCTTTGAGGAAATC
This sequence comes from Passer domesticus, assembly GCF_036417665.1. Classification (NCBI taxonomy): domain Eukaryota; kingdom Metazoa; phylum Chordata; class Aves; order Passeriformes; family Passeridae; genus Passer; species Passer domesticus. Next base: position 12,627,619 of record NC_087478.1, read on the forward strand.
TTGACTTTAGTGTCTACAGTCACTATCAGAAAATTCTGATTATTAACAATGTGCATTTTCCTTTCTGTAGGAAAGAAGAAGCCTAAGAAAGAAGTAGTTATGGTAAGTACTGCTGGCCTCAAAGGAAACCACAGTTTTGCCAGCCCCATCATGCAATATGACCATAGGACTCTTTCTATGAATGGTGTCTATTTTCCAAAGAGAATATAGAAATGATAGGCAAGGAAATAATGATTGCCCTCAAGTGCAAAACACTTCACTGTCCCAGCTGGCCTCTGTGTTTGGAAGCAACAAGGGGTGTGAGGAGTGCTCACATGCACTGGGGCCCCTTTGCTTCCAGGTGCCCAAATGCTGTGCTTGGGAGGTCAGGCAGGCTGTGCCCACAGCAATGACAGGGACACTTGCTGCAGAGGTGGGACAACAAGTGCCCCAGCTTCACTGATGGCAGCAGTGCACTGCTGAGACTCCACTGACTTGTGGAGCCAACTCTGATCCACCTGAGTGCAACCAGCAAGGTGTGCCAGCACACCCAGGCTGTAAAGAGTTAGGCCTTGATAAGCTGTTTGCAGCAAGGTGCCATAGATGTTTCCACTGTTGGAGATGTTTCTTTGCTCCTGGATCTCAGGGCTCCTTCCTTTTCATAGGCATAATTGCATAAAGACTGCACAATTGCATAGACAGACAGAATGCTCTCAGCACACGGTGTGGTTGCTGGAGTGGTCCTTTGCAGGTCCAGGAGCTGACTGTGATGACCCTTGTGGGTCCCTTCCAACTCAGGATATTCTGTGAATCTCTGCAAGGCACTTTGATTAGTGAACTCCCTCTCCCCAGATTTTTCAGGGAGGGGTTTCCCAAGCCTACTCTGGGTGGAGGAGATTGTCTTGTGGTAACACACGTGGAGGCATTTAGCATGTCAGAAGGTATTAATTCTCCTTTAAATGTCTAGTGAGGAAACCCTACACCACAAATGGCTCTTGTTGCCATTGGACTGTGGTCCAATGTGTTGCCATTGGACTGGGTTAAATAAAACCCAGCCTAAAGGAATGCAATATACAACTCACACAGATCCACCTCCATCCATGTAAATCACCATTTCCAAGTCACTGCTCCTCCTTCTGACTTAATTCCCAGGTTTCATTTTACATTTTGTGTTTCTTCACAGACAATGACAAAGCTAAACACTGTCTTTGATGGAGAAGCCAGAGACCCAGGTAATAAAAAGCAATTCACAGCAGATATAGACATTAGGCTGGAAACAAACTGGATTAGTTGATTTAAATATGGTTTGACATTGGCTTTTTATATTTCCAGTTTGCTATTTCCAAGGAGAATGGGAGCTACATCTCAGATAGTGAAAATCAAGACAGTGCCTCAGTAACATTTGTAATGGTAGAATATATAGAGTGTATATAAGAATATACTTATAGCCCTTGAAAGCACACATCTGATGGTCAGACTGTTCACTGCTCCTCTGCTAAACTGGAATGTGTGGATTAGGAAGGTGGGGGAGGAGAAGGAATGTGTTGCAAGTCTCCTGCTTGTTGTGCTCTGGTGCTGTCATAGCTACGTGGTCTCACCCATCTCGTTTCTGGGAGATGGCCAGGAGATTAATGACGCTGCAGAAGTGCTGCCTTCACCTCCTAAACTTGTCCCTGGGGAAGTGGGTGGGTGAGTTACTGGCTCCTGCACAAACCTCCTCCCTTACAGCAACAGTGTGTTGCTGCTGTTTATCCAAGGCTCAGGCATCCCTTGTTGGGGAGAAAAAGGAAGGCCATCAGCTGGCAACAGCTACTGTGCCACCAGGGTCCAGCTAGGCACACTCTGGGCATATCTGTTTAACCAGCTGGGAAAAGCAAAAATAAGGTGAAAGCTACAAACCTCTGGATGAGCTGGGAGCTCATCCAGCTTCCCAAGTGACAGCCACTGTTCTGCAGCAGGGCTCATTACAGGAAAAATATTTTTGTTTTACTGAGGATTGATCTGTCTTACCTCATTCCCCTGAAACACAGCCCCTGCCTGAGCCCCTTAGTTTGATTCTTGGTCTGGAATTAGGGTGCCCAGCCCTGTGCCTGATGGCTGAGAGCCCCAGCACGGAGATGAGTGGCTGGTAGAATGTGACAATCTGAAAAAAAGTTTTTTTAAAAATAGATTTGAACATAGGCCTGAAATAATAAGTCTAGAAATCATCCATAAGAAGGCAGGCTTGTTTCAAGGCTTGGATTCATCTGGCCAATTTCCACCAAAGTGCCTGTTACTTGTGTTTCTTATTAGCTGGCTCAGAGCTGTTGGATGTGTTGAGCTAATGGGAAACACTAGGCATGGAGACTTCAGTACAATTTGGGCAAACAAGTGGGACCCTACTGTGCAATTAAGTCCATCCACAAGGCTGCTCAAGGCTGGTTTGATCCAGGTCCAAGCTCACCTGCTATTTATAAAGAGATCTGGAGGAATGGGCTCCAAAATTCCTGTTTTTTTCCCTGTGCAACTGCATTTGTAATATATTAAACATGGGTAGTCTCTAGGTTGCTGCAAGAGCTGTTTTCCAGTCTTGCAGGACAGCTGGGGCTCCCTTTCTCAGCAAACCTGACCATACTGGACTTGAGGATAGCTGAGCCCATCCAAACAGTCATCCAGAGCCACAGCATTTGTGTCATGCTTGACACAAACATTAAGCTCTAACACAGCTCTGTGGTGACAACAGGGAAATGTGTGCTCCCCTCTCCTCCCCTCTCTTCTCCACAACTCGTTGCAAACCCTAGAGGATCAAAGGTTGCTGGTTTGGAAATGAGATTTAATAATTCCCAGGATATCATCTGTTGAATATGATTAAGAGGGATGGTCAGAAGCTGTTTCCTGATCTGGGCTGCTTTAACATGCCTGACTTGTAAGCAGTCAGAAAAAATAACATGTAAAGAGGTCCACTTTCATCTTGAGTTGCTAAAATTGTGTTAACGTGTCACAAACCATTAATTCTGATACAAACTGCAACATTCAGTAACACATAACCACTCTTTCTTTCCAAGTCTTAATGGCCTTTTGTTTGTCTTCTATTGTTTAATTACAGAAAGTGCCATTATAGCTCCTGATTCTCTTTATAGCAAGATACAGTGAGTTAGACTGTGAGGTGATCACACTGGACACACAGCAATTTTTTCACTTATCTCCAGGTAGCAATGAACTGAAGGAGATGATACTTTGCTTTTAATGTACAAGTAGAAATTACCCATAAAACATTAATAGAGACAGAAGTCTTTCTGACAATGAGAGATAACCATGTGTGCTAAACTACACAAATGTAACAATATTTTATCTGTATGAGAAAATCATGTACTTGTATGAAACACACAGTATTTCACTAATGGCAAAGTGGACAGCAAGCCTGGAAAAAAGGATTTTGTGTAAATGGAGAAGGAATGTGTGCAGCCAAGGTTCACTGGGTCTCCAGATCCTGGTCAGTCCAGATGAGCTGACATGGTCTGGAAGATGTATGTAGCATACTGTGCTCCTAAGCAGGGTTTGCTACCTGTGGTAGGCAACTCTACATGACAAAACAGGCACAGACATATACAATGGTCTTGTTCAGTATGGCTGAAGATAGAAGTTTTGTCCTTACAGCTATGGATGTGTTTGCTACACTGGCCATGTTAACCCCTGGTAGCTGGAACTTGGATAGATTTATAGGGTGATAAGAAATTTATTTTTATTGGAACAGGAATGTTTTAAATATCCCTGTTCCCCTAGCTGCAAAGACAATTCTTATAGTGGCAGAACAGCCAGAATCTCCTCTGAGCAGCCACTGCAATGCCCAACTCCCCACAGAAATGAGGATTTCCCTCTCAGGGCTGCCTCCCCAGCTCAGCTGAATTCCAAGTGCTTCACGTTTCTCATCTCAGTTCCATGCTGAGAACTGTCATGCCTTAATCTGCTAAAGGAAGAATGATTTTAATCTGTTGTCTTTTTGTTCTTTCAAGTTACTGGCAGAATGTATGAGTTCAATACACAGTCGGGGGCCCGGAGGTGGAAGAAGAGCAATGAGCCCCTGCAGCCAATGCTGGCTATGCAGGTAATGTCCAGTGCCACAGAAAATAGTGGCCAAGGGGTGGATAGAGCAGAGGCACCAAGCAAAAAAGAGTCTTCAGAGAAGAAGAAAGAGCTGACTGCAGCAACAAAACCAGCTGCCAAGCCCTCAGCAGGGCAATCAGAAACACGAGGCCAAGCTGGGCTGAGATTGCAAAAGAAGAAGGAGGAGTCTGAGGATGGAGGCTTGTCCTCACCAGCCCCTTAAGGCAGGAACTGACCTCCCCTCCCCACATGAATTCTGCTTTTCTATTAGGCCAGAGTGCATGAGACTCCAAGGCACCTCCCAAGTGACCCCCAATCTGAACAGCCAAAGAATCAGATGTGATTGTTCTCTCTCTCTCAGCTGTAAAACAAAAGGTGGCCACAAGATGTGTAAACCAGACCCAAAGGCAGGATGAATCTGGATGAACCTTTGGCAGGTGCATGTAAGAGCAGGAGAGAAGAAGAGGAAACAAAGCAGAGTCATGGACAGAAGCATTCAGTGCCCACTGCCTCCTACAGACACTGGTAACTTCCCCCTGGAAAAGTCTGCACCTTGGGCAGGCATGGCCCCATCCTCTGACTGCCTTTGGGAATGGCAGCATACACAGATGTGTTTTCTCAACAATGAATGGGGTCTCCTCTCCCTGCTGAGCAACCAAATCAGTGAAAAGCACAGCAGGGTAGAAATGTTTGCTGGTAGAAGCTAAAAATATTTTCTTTTCAGTCAGTATTTTATTTCAGCCCTTTCTTGCCCTCCCATCTTGCTGCAGAAAAGTCCATGGCTTGAAAGCAGTTCTGGAGTAGAGAAAACCCACAGCTTCTTGTGGCATCTCAGGCTGTCAACACTTTCAGCTTATTTATCTTTTGCAACACTAAGAGCATTCAATATCTTCACCTTTGGTATTTCCTCTGGCACATTTAATGCTTTACAGGATCAAGTGGAATATACTCAAAAGAATAATGACAGTAAACACATGGGATGAAATAATCTTTTCTGAGTGTGAGTATATATAATGTAAGTGCTGTCTAAAAACCTGATATAAAACAAACAAACCTGACAAGATTTTATAAAATTATTTTAATCTGAAGAAAAGTAATTATAAATGATGACTTAGTACTCCATGGCTTGTCTTAGCTTGTTTTCTTTCCTGATTGCAGAAACGTTTTTTGACAGCAAGGGACTGATAACAGGTGGTAAAAGAAAATTTCAGTTTAAGTTGAGCAGTGGCAGTCAATGAAGATTATATTCAGTCTCTCACATACATCATGTTTGTCATACAACAAAGGATCTGGATGGAGAAATCCACAGTGAAATTACTGGATCCTACACTTCACAAAAATAGCTGTCATGGTGCTATAACTCTTTGCTGTGCTCCAAAGGAGTGGCTTGGCTTGGGAGCAACTTCCCTAACAAACACAAATAATCTTCAGTCAAATGTTGTTTCATTGCACAATCAGAAACCAGTGTGCAATGAACACCACGACGATGCAGATAGGAAAGACTGATTTATACTCCCTGAGCACATTGTCACTTTACTGTGTCCATGGCAGTTGTCATGACATTGTTTGACCCTCCAGCACCAACAGGGGCAGCCACACATTCAGTGCTCCAACCCACCACTGTTTGCATATTTTAGCTGTAAATACAGCACATTCAGTTTCTATTCAAGTGGTTTTCTAGTGACATAAAGAAACTCTGCAGTAGCTGGTAGTGCTGCTGTAACTCTGATCTTCATAGCACTCTGACACCAATCTAGCCATAGGCACACCTTGCACCTCCAGACATTAGATTTTGTTACCTGAAGAAGTTAACTGCATTATTTTCATGACAGAAAGACACACAGGTTTTTGTATTTACTTTCCTGGGCATTTCTCTATGGCAGCTGTTTTGCTTCCTTGATTATTGTAGCTCTATTTCAGTGATTAAGGGATATATACTTTTTTTTTTTTTTTTTTTTTTTTTTAAGGCAAGGGAGACACAGGCTATAGTTTCAGCCAGAAAACTGGCAAGGAGGCAAATGAATACTCATCTTTTTTTTTACTACTGCTGCTGCTGCTGAACTGCACAAACTTATTTCCTTCCTTCTTAGGGAAAAAGCCCCAACAGCAGTATAACCTGGTACCAGCAGGGTCTGAACTCCATGCATGCAAACACAATGTCATGGCCAACACTGCTGCTGCCATGGTCTCCCACAGCTGGGCAACAGCTGGGTGAAAAGCAACTGCTCATGGAGTGGTGCTCCTGTATTCTGGTCTCAGAACAGCTGACAGCTGAACTAAGAGGAGCCATGGATAGAAGAGCTGCCAGATCCAAGCACTAACACTGCCCAGAGTGCCTGCACCCAGCTGAGGTGTGTTTAGCTGGTGTACTCAGCATTTGCAGGGGCAGGTTTAAGCAAGGTAAAGCATCCTGTGAGTCCCATGCAGCTCCTGCATGAGGAAACCAGTGCTGACCACAAAGCACAGCTTCACCCTTCCTGGTGTGAAATGGTGATCTCCAGCTCCAACTCAACTTCATCTTGATCTTTCCTGTAAAACCTTATTTTGGACATGCATAGGACTACTTCCCTTGCTTAGGATCTACAAAATCAAGGAATAACAAGGTTTTACATGGGCAATAGCTTTATGCTAAAGAGGCATATTGTCCTGGCAGCTGCCCCTACTACTAACAGTGCTCTTTCCTGTGAAGGAATCAAGAATGAATTCTTGGTCTCAGTGAGCCAAAGCACATCCATTCATGTCTCTGGCTTGTCTTTGCTAGGACAAAAGCAGAGAAGGTGGAAGTGACTGACCCAGGTGCATGCTTGTTACTCATTGTATCAAACAATATGTGAAAAGATACTTTGAATATAAAAACAACACATGTTTTTTCATAAAATAGAGATTATAATACACTGTGCAGTATAGCTTTAAGTGTTAGAAACCTCTTCTAATTGTCAGAGGAGCTTTTGTGCTTTTTTTATTCAGAAGTCTTTTGAGAACACAAAGTCAGCATCTAGAACTGCCACTAGATGGACTGAGAGCAAAGATTAAGTGCAGCTCTACACAACAAAAGCATTTGATTATTGGAACAATTAGCCAAGACCATGGGCCCTTTCCATCATTTGAAGCTTTCAGAGGTCAAGAACAGCTGCTGTATGCTGTAGAGGGTCAGACTAGATGATGAGAACAGCCTCTCCAGTCTACAACAGCTCTGTTAGTCTCTGTGAACACAGGAACAAAGTGTGAACTTTGGTGCCATTTATTTTAGAGTGATGACACTGATAAGCTGAGACTAGAAGAGGAGGAAAGTCACCTGGTAGTTCAAGCAGACTGGCTGGGGCCAACAGCTCCTCACCTACAGCTGCCTATCGCATGTTATGCAGTAATTTTATCTGAAGTCTACAAAAATCAGTGTGAGTTCTGCCACAGCTTTTAATTGCCATGTCTCTACCTATTACCCATCTCTGAAGTGCTTCCAGATCTGTGGATTGACATTGCTCTGAAAGTTTCAAGTGTGATTAGGAAAGAGCACAGGTCACTTTTCCTGCTGGGGTCTAATTCCCCCAAGCAGTTTACGTGTGATCATGTTACTGGGGTTTTTGTGCTTTTCTCCAAAGGCTCTGCTTTCATGCTGGTATTATAAAGAGCACTTGTAATAAACATCAGAAGTCTCAGCTTCTGGCATTTATATCAAGGAATATAAAAGTGCTGATACTACATTTCTTCATGATCTGAGAGAGACCTACACATGAGAACAACTTCAGCTGCAGAGATGGAGAAGGTCTGCCCAGGAGGCTGCCACTTTGTGACTGCTCACTGGGAGCAGGAGATGGTGTTTGGATCCCCTCACAGAAGGAGGGTCAGACAAGGGGAGCAATCCTTCTCCTCCTGAGGAAAGAATCTGGCTGCTAGCTTATTTTATGACAGCCAGATTGCAACACCATAATGCAACTAACATTTTAACAGCAAGCAGCCACAACTGCACATTGCACATGCCCCAGCTGGCTGGGTGTCTGACACCCCCAGCCACAACAGGCCCTTTCCAAAGCTCCAGCTGAAAGGCTGAGCACAGGCTCATGCCTGGTCTGAACATGTCCCTGCAAGCTCCCTATGTTGTCACAGGGGAGAAAGAGACACTGGGGGTGACTTGTTAAAAAGCAGACATCTAGAATAGATCAGATGAGCTGTGCCCTGAAAGCAGCTCTTCCTGGATGCCTAGATCAGATATCAATGCCTGCAGAGTGCACACAAAGGTAAATCAGCTGAGTCTCAGGTGAGGGCATGTCCATGCCACTGCACCAGTGCCTGAGGAAGCTGAAAGCGAGAGAGAAACCGAGCAGGGAGGTCAGTCAGGCTCTGCTGCTGCCTGCTCAGATCCCAGGGGAGATGGAGCACCACCCACGCTTTGTCAGTGCTCCAAGGTCTGCTTTCTGGGACCTGTCTTGGGATAATTCTGCATCTAGAAGCAGATATCACGAGATGTGCATCAAAGCAGCCCAGTAGAAAGTCATGGGCCTGGACAGGAGATTAAGGAAGTCAAATACAAGCTTCAGCAAGTTTCTGCATCAGGCTCATTACTGAGTGAGAGACACAAACAAAACAGATGAATGCATCTGACTGTGAATTGTATTCATGAACGGTACCACTGCAGTTCTTTGGTACCAAACTCCAGCTGCTGTGGGTCAACAGATGCCTGGGATTTCAGCTGTTGAATAACATGTGCAGGGCACAGCTTGGTCTGGCCATGCAGTTGTGCTTCATTTTTGATTCCTGCTTGTGGACAGCAGCTGGGGCCATGCAGGCTGGAGCAGCAGTTCTGTGTTTGCACAGGATTGGCCCCTCTGTGGCCAGCACTGCCTGCTGGGCAGCTGTGACAGCAGCTGCTTCCAGAGGGGCTGTCTGTATCCCATGCACATGAACCCCACTCTGTCCATGTAGGCAGCAGGGCTGGGGGACTCACAGGCTGCTGTATCTGCACGTTTAGCACAGCTCTGGGCTCAACACCCTGTGAGGGGACGGTGGAAAGTCAATTTGCTCCTGGAGAGGGTCCAGCAAAGGGCAACAAAGACAGTGAGGGGTCTGGAGCAACTCTCTTATGAGGACAGATGGGCACTGGGCCTGCTTAATCTAGAGAAGACTGAGAGGGGATCTCAACATAAATATTTCAGTGATGCCAAGAGGCTGTGCCAGACCCTTTTCAGTGGTGCCAGTGACAGGATGAGGAGCAATGACCATAAAAAAAATCCAAAAACCCACAAGAAATTCCACCTCAACCTTAGGAAGAACTTCTTTATGTTGGAGGTGGCAGCACACTGCAACAGCTGCCCAGGGCCGTCATGGAGTCTCCATCTCTGGAGACATTCAAAACCCACCTGGACACGTTCCTGTGTAACCTGATTTTGGTGATCCTGCCTTGGCAAGGGAGTTGGACTAGATGCTCTCCAACAATCCCTTCTAACGCTAATTCTATGATTCTGTAACAAATGGAGCACCCCTGGCCGCATCGGCCTCAGGCGGAGGAGAAGCCCCAGCACAGCGTTCTCTGGCCTGGTCCCAGTTCTCTCCAGCCATTTCTGCTTTCCTGCAGGTACGGAAAGCGCTGGCAGAGAAGGGCTCTGTGCCATCCGGCCAGCGGCTGCTCAGCTGAGCCTCTCCAGGCGCTGCCGGCAGAGGCAGGCAGGGGATGGGCCTGAGGCGGGGAAGCGGCGGCTCGGCCTTCCCTCAGGGCAGCAGGGCTGCGGGGAGCCGGGGAGCCCCGCTACTGCCGCCGGGGCTCCCGCAGCCTCCCGGGGCTCTGCTCCTGCCGCCTGGGCTCCCGCAGCCTCCCGGGGCTCTGCTCCTGCCGCCTGGGCTCCCGCAGCCTCCCGGGGCTCCCCCTGCTCCACTCCCACAGCGCCCGGCCGGCACGGGCGGCCCCGGCCCCGGCTCCCTCGGGCTGCCCGCACCGGGGCAGGGGCTGCAGGGCCCGTGAGAGAGGGTCAGGCAGAAAGGAAAAGTGAATTGGAGAAAAACGAGGGAGATGCAGGCGTATCCGGAAAGAGATTATCCCCTTACAGGATTTATCCGCTGCAGAGCGCACTGGGTCGCTCCAGGAACGATCAAATGTCCTATTTTCTGTTTGCTCTGAGCTCTTCCCTTTGCCACGCTGAGCTGAACCCGTTCCTTGCTGTTTGGCTGAGACACAGGATGGGCGCTCCTGCGCTTCATCGCCTGCTGCTTTGTATCCGTGCAGACGGGATGCAACCGGCAGGCAGGCAAGGATGCTCCGGCAGTTCTCCGCACAGCCATGGGCACCAAAGCAAGGAGGAACCATATTCAATCCATTTTCACGCTGAATTTCTAAATGCTCCTCCCTGCGACATCCAGCCTGGTCACATCTTCCCACTTCATGCAAGCAGTATAACCACACTGACACCTAGAGAAAAGGCTGAGGTTTCTCTGTTAACTACCAGCACCAGGGCTAGCTGTCTAATACACTTTGAAATGCCCTTAGAGATGTGAAAGCTTGCAGCCTGTGGCAGAAACTTCTATGAGATTAGACATCCGCAACATTTCAGGGCGGGGTGGGGGGAAAAAGCAGTTTAGAAAAATGACAGCATTCAAAGACATCAAAATGGACACTAATTTGTGCCAGTGACTTTCTGCCAAAGGGTATTTCCTAGTCACTATACCAAAATACAGCAGTATTTGCTTGCCATGAAATATTAAAAAGCAAGGACTAAAATCCACATATGAAACCTCACCTATTTAGCTGCTACCCAGCTATGAAAGTGTTTGAAGAGGTTTGACACCTTGTTCTGTCAATCACTACCCCAAAAGCCTCCCCAGATATCTGAGCACCCAATTTGAGCCTGCTCAGGGCGATCCAAGTCCCACCAATGTCTGACAGCAGCATAACAAGCTCAGTGAGACGTAAACCTCAGTGAAGAATTTCCCAAACTACTGGCCTGATGCCAGGATGTCTTTTGGCATCCTACCACCCCCACTGGTGCTGGAGGGGATGAGGGAGAGGGGGGAAGTGAGCAGAGCACTGGTGCAAGCCTGTCTGTCTGTCTGCACACGGTGGTGGTGTCCGTGGGACAGCTGGCAGCTCACCCATGGCAGGGCACCTCCAGGACAGCAGAACTACTGCTTGTACCTTACACCCTTCTGTCCCTCCCCACCGCTGGTGCACATGCAGTGAGGGAGCCAGCTTGGATGATCAACAAAGAACTAGAGAACAGACATTTCAGGACAGCATTTTAGTGCTGCTCTGACACATGAGTCAGGACAGGGATTTCCTCATGCACAGCCAGGGCTGAACCAATACCATGCTCTTACACACTCCTGGAGAGATCCTGCCCCATCACTGAACCAGAAGCTTTTTCCACAGAGTTAAAAGGGCATGAACTTACCCTCTTAACAAAATAAAGCAGCAGCCAGCCCCAGGGTGCCTCCAGCCAGAACTTGGCTGTAATCATTCTGCTGGCTCTTCTTGCATGAAAGAATCACTGTCCTTTCAGCTTTGTTAGCTGTAGGTCATGAAGGTTGTTGCAAGTGAATGGTAGCTCAAGAGATTAATCCAGAAGGGACCGATCCTGTCTGCCCATTTTGGGGCACCAGCACTTATATATGGCACTAAAACTCCATCTCTCCAGCCTGGAGACCTATTGCACTTGCTGTAAATCCATACAAGTAACTGCCCAGCTCATGGAAAAATAAGTTCATGGTCTCTTGAAGAAGAAAGTAGAGGTCTTCCAAGTTTGCAGCAGTCCTGCTCTACTTCCAGCAAGAAGATGTTGAAAGCTCTGAAGTGCCCACACTGGCCACATATTAAACCAGACAGTCGGTAAAGTTCAAAATTAAATTGCTTCCTTAATTAAGAGCTTTCAGGGCCCCAGGACAAAAAGGAAATAGAGGCCCTTTGGATTTTTTACTTTAGCAAAACATTTCTCAAATTCATTTCTTGGTCTGTCTTCATTCTCGAGATGCTCTTCACGGAGCTGAATACAAAAAGCCTCCTGTGCCTGCCAGTCCTTTCTCATTACTTTTGATGCACAGTCTCTGTGGAAACTAAAGCTAAAAATAATCACCCTCATCTCCTGCACTAGCACATACTATTTTATTCTCTAACCATGATTGTTTGATCTACTTGCACTCATGATCTTCCAGGAAAAGACCTTCCCAGTATCATGCCAGTTTCTGTGTGAGCCCTCTCCAGGGGTGCTGCTGGTGTTGTGCCTGGGATCATTGCCTGCACACTGTCATAAAGATGCCTTGCATCCACAGTCACTACTGGAAACCTCTGAAAACCCCAAATTCAGCTCTGAGCTGCTGCAGCTTGAAGGACTCTCTCCCCATTTTTCTCCTTTGGACTCATTATTAGAATATTGTGCCCTCTCTTTGCTGCTGATCAGGGACCTTTGCTGGTCAGCTTACAGTGAAGGTCCAGTTGAATTGCAGGCTGTTTCCATGGTGCAGACAGGACCTGTTCCAGGGCAGTAGAAGCACATCATGTCAGTAAAGACCTCAGAGGCAACAGTGGCCCTTCTGAAGAGAGGGAAAACTCCCAGTGCAAAACTCCTTGTGTAAGAGTAGGTCAAATTCAGTCTCAAGGTATCACAGCCTCCTTTTGCTCTGTGCAGACTAGGCTGTTGCATGGTACCAGAAAAAGATTTTTTTCATTAGATAGCCAATATCTGCCCTTTACAGTTTGCCCAGTCTTTTGTTTCTTTTCTGGACAGCAGTCTTTATGTCACTGCAGGCGGAGACCTCAACAAGCCACTAATGCCACCCAAATGCCAACTGAAAATCGGAGCAATATAAGAGAATCTACAAAAAAACACCCCTGAGATCTTCCATGCTACAGCCACCTCTCTGTGGAAGAAGAGGTGTGCCATTTCAGTTCGTAGGAACAGGCACAATATAAAATAAGTGTTCTCTAGCTATTTTAGAGTGATTATGAAATGAAACCTGAGGATACAATTCCTGTATTAATGTGGCTGTTGAGGGAGCAGCTAAAACATTTTGTTCTGCTAGAGCCAGTGTAAAAGCAGAAAATAATTTCTCTGATCTGAAAGGTGTTTAAAAAGAAAATACTACAAAGCTTGAAAAGGAGTAGAGTCTAGTGGCTCATAAAGGTAATAGTGAAATATAGTATTTTCAATTCAGAAAAAGGGAAAGAAAAGCCACAGAAGCATAAAGCAGGAGAATCCAACAGAAGGATTGGCACGCACAGTGCAACCATTCACCCCAGAGCAAAAGAGAACTCCAAAGGAACATGATCATATTAAACATGAAGCTAAAATTAGATGCTTGCAAAAGCAGGTTGAGACGCAAAAATTAAAAATAGCTGCTGTATCTGCAGAAAGTAGTGGAGAATTAGATTTGAAGTCACTAGAGGAAGATGATTTAGGGGATGTTGTATATAAATGAGAAAATAAAAAGGAGCTAGGAAGATCAACATGTACAACAACAGATAGAATGACATCCCAAGGCAGGGCAGGTGCAGCATATGAAATGACTACTGCTTTACATGACAAGAAATAACCCCGGGATTCAACTGCTGATCTTAGGCCATAGAAAACAGCAACTCTGGATCGGAGTGCAGGCTACTTCAAACTTTGAATTAAATTGAAACAAAAGAGATTAATTTATTAAATCTTGTGCTAATACCAGTTTTTACTCAGATTGCAAGTTAAATATCAGCATGCAGCCTCCTCCATGCCTGCATCAAGTCAAAAGTCTGCACAGACAAGTAAGGAGGAAACGCAGCTGGCAGTGAAGGCACAAGCCAAGAAAAGACAGCAAGTTTTATGAATAAATGAGGAGTTGCTCAATTGTTGACAGGATGTAATAGCAAGCACAAGCCACCCTTTGCTGATAGGGCACAGGTACCTGCAAGCAGCAGGTACAATCTCCTGGCAGCAACGGCAATCAGTTGGATTCTATGGCCTGATGGATTGTGCAAGCCAGCTGTCCAAATACACCCCTACTGCTTGCCACAAACACTGATGTAGCAGAATGAGAGGGAACCTCTTAGAGAGCTAGAAGAACACTCTTCTAGAAGAATACTCTGCTGAGTATTATGGGTTTTGTCCAGGAGGTTAGGGGGGAAAAAAACCTGAGGAAACATTCCTGTGTCAGCCAAGCAGAACACACAGCGTGAAACATTAACTGAAAACATGGATAACAGAGAATAAGATTTCCTCAAAGAAAGAATGAAGGAAAACATGGTCAGGGTTGGCACATATTTCCCTAGCCCCTAGAATGCTTGCCCTGAAACAAAGGGCAAAACCTTTGACTGTGTCCATGTGGCCACAAATATTAAGGATGGCACAACACAGGAAGGCAGCAAGATAGAGCTAAGTCAGAATGAAAAATGAAAGATCCAAGCAGGAAGAGTGCTACTGAGGAAAGACATTTTTTTGCAAGTTAGAACTGAATATTAAAAGGAAAATTTGTAAAAAGACAAGGCTAAAATTTTAATTTCTTCTCCCTGCTCTAAATACATAGTGGCTGTAGAAAAGCAGTGTTTATAAGGGTACACCTGGATTCACTTGACATGACAGAAGGGAATTCCACATTTCAGTCAGTCTCTAAAACACAACTCTGGAGTGTTGCTAATATACAGGGACTAGATCTTAAACTTGAAGAAAACACCCTCATTCCCTAGTATTTAAGGGATGGGGATGTACTCCTATCCTGTACCATTCTTTTCACTAATTATTCAGCTTAGTATTTCAAGGTGATTAAGCAGCAAAGTCTTGCTTCTGACTCTGGTCTCTGTGACAACAGTTTTGCTTTAGGCAATACAGCAAATCTGTTAGGAATGAACACACACTGAGTACTCCCACAAGAATAGGAGTGGATGATCCATGATGATCCAGAATATTTGATGTGCTGTCATGACTTGCTCAGGAGTGGGGCCTTTGTGGAAGCATGAGGGACTGTCTTCAGGCAGGCTCCAGGAGTGAGGTACCCTACCAGCTCCCCAGGAGTTTGCAGTAGGGCAGGCAGCCAAACCAGCACAGCATGGCCCCAGCTTTATGTGCTGCTCAGTTCTAGGCAATAGGGAAAAATAAACAGGCTGCAGCTACCCTGTGTGCAGGGGAGCAGGTGATGAACCCACAGTCTCACAGCTCTTCACATCAAGGTGGCATCTGTCTTCTTTCTTCCCCTCAGTGGCAGCTCCACACCCGTGTCTTCCACTGCTAGCCAAGTGAGCCTTGAGGAATTCACCACCCATCACAAGGCACTGTTTGGCTCCTGTACAACCAATTCTAGCAATGGTGCTGGCCTGTCAGCTGTGTCCCAGCCCCAGCCTGTGCTGCAGATGGGTTTGCTGCTGAGGTGACAGGGCCAAAGTGGTACAGACCACTGAGTAACTCCATTCTGCACTATTGGCACGGGCTCTTGGGGATTTGACAGGATTGCCAGGCCTCTCTTGGATTTAATTTCCTACTGCTTTTCCTGCAGGCTGGTGGCAAAGCTCTCAGCCAACACTGACACCATGCCAGCTCCCACTGCAGGGACACTCCCAGGAGTCAGCACATGCAGAACATACACTTCTCAGCATTGTCAGAGAGCCCCAGATCACTGGCCACAGGAGCCTAAAACACAATGCATTTGCTTCCTTAAACACCTCCTAATGCTAATGGATTCTATTCTTCACTAAGGAGTTCTCTATTGTTGCCCCATGCCAACTCCTCAGCTTTATTTTCCTTCACCATCACCTCACAGCCTTTCTCCCCACTGTGGGTTCTTGATCAAAATCCCCCTCTCTAGCATCACACCAGGGATCACACAGCACCTGACTTGCTAGGGCTGCATAGCTATAGGCTGCTACCCAAATAATTCCTGCAGTATGAGAGGGGATTTTTATGAGCTTGCTCCACTGATGGCTGCAAGTGAAATTGCTGCCAGCTGAGGATTACAAACCTGTAGAGAGCTGGCAGAGATCCAGGCCCTTTGTTCCCTCAGTACAAACGGATCAAGCACACTGCATCTCCTGATGGCAGTGGTGACTTGTGCACTCAAGATAGAGCTGGAAAATCAGACAGCTGTCCCCTCCCCTGCCATGAGTAAATAAGACACTGAATGCTTTGGTGCTGCCAGCACAAATATGATGTTAATGCAAAGGCAGAGACTGCTCAGCCCTTTGTGTGTGTCCAGGGTAAATGAGAGCAGCTGCTTGCCCCTGCTGCATGATGCTTTCCACTTCATCTCAGCTGCAGGACCCCAGCAGCCATCAAAGCCTGCAGTGTTCTGCACCAGTCCCTCCCCCACAAAGGGAAACAAGCTTTATCCTCACCAGCCAGAAGTGCACATAGGGTTACTTTTCCTTTTTAAAAATCTTGCTTGCTGTGGATTACATATCACACTTACCTTGGCCTGTTAACAGCAACCTGGCTCTGCATTCAGCTCTGTGGAACAGGCACACATGCAGCCTGAATTTGTACCAAACAATCCCTTATTTGTGAATCTCTATTTTACCAGCTACAGTCCTGCCTCTTCCATCTCCTCATCTTTTGAAGGAAAGGACTCTGGGATGGGACTTATTTCTTCTATAAAAAGCATAAGGGTAAATTTCAGCCTTAAGGAAACAAGGGATGTCTTTTTGAGGGAGTATGAAATTTAAGTTTTTGTTGAAACAATCAGTGTGCTAAGATTTCCAGCTCTGTTTCACCTGTTGGCCAGACCTCAGCCATCAATAAGGCCTATACTGATCTAATCTATTACAGCTCTCATGTGTGCAAAAATACTCACTATTACCATTTCACAACTAGGCCATGCCAATGACTAACAGGTCTGTTTGTGACAAAATAGATAAGCACACAAGGAATAGACAGGAACAAAATTCTGTTGTAAATATTAAAGGTTAATAAAATTTTTGCCACATCATATGTAACCTTAAGTCCCAAACACTGAAAAACTTAATGTATAATTACCATCTCTTTTCTTAGACACTATGAAAACAGGAGTTTGAGATTTTAGGATGAAATATGTATTTTTAAATGAATAAACCTGCACAGTGATGCAAGCAAGTGAAAATTGCCCTTATTACCTCTTCCAAAAGGCAATTCAAATGAAATTCTGGATAGTTACCAGCTACAAAAGCCCCTGCTCTGAACCGACAGAAAGAAGTGCTGACCAGCATTAGCAGGAGTGATACATAGCCCTCTTTACCAAAAACCCCACAGGGCCCCAGTGTAAAAGCCCCCCCAGCCAACGCAGGCACAGCTAAAGCCATGCCCCAGAAGCTGCAAAGGCAAAGCCTCTGCATCCCCTGCTGCAGCAGTAAAGACCCAGGGCACATTCCTTCAGCAGCACTCATACTGACTTTATTACACTCTTTGACACCACAGTTTACTATCAGAAGGTCAATAGCTCTTGCACACCAAACAATTACAATTTGCATTATATACCTCTATGTCCATTTTCATCACAAACAGTTTAAACAAACAAAAAAACCTGAACAGCCTTTGTATTAAGTTTGTCAAAACATTCTTTCTGGGCAGTTCACAGGGAGTCAGACACCTTAATAAATAAGGCCACATGAGAAGACCCAAATATTTCCAGTGAATGAGCTGAACATCAATGAAGAATTTGTCATATTCAGACATCTCCCCTTACATCCTTTCATGCACAAACTTTGTTGATGCATCTCAAAAGTAATAGAGAGAAGCCTAAGCAGTAGCAGACTATATCAACTTTGGTTTCTACAGTATTTGTCAGTGGTTTCGGGCCAAACTTTATTTTTCCTCCCGCCCCACCTCCTTCAAGTGTTTAAATCATCTATTGCATCCATATACAAGCCCTCATATTAGTAAGACTAGAAGCTATGAACTCATTCAACAAATTTCCTTGTTCAGAGATTGTCTCCAAGCCATTAAACAGTAACAACATTAAACATAGAAGTAATGTCCTTCCTGTCAGGCCCAGCAGCAGATCTGATAGTCCTTTCAGATCATGGTATCTGGAAACCTACACATCTTGGCTGCAACTTTGAGCAAGCTATAAATTCTACTCATGTGACTTTGCAAGGTATCTGTAGCAGGAAGAAACTAAACTGCATTTTCACCTTCCCTGGATGAATTTACTTTCCATTTTTCAGAGAAGACTTGGCAGAGCTAAACAGGATGCCATAATAACCCAGACAGAGCTCTTTCTCAGCCATGCCTCCTATAAGGCTTATTTAAGAAACAGAAAGGGTCAGCATCCAGATAACCTCTTCATTTCACTCTTCAAAAACTGTAATACAATGCTGCACAGCCTTGAAAGACACAATGTATTTCATGATAATTAAACACTTCAGTTGGAGTACCCAAGACCTTGCATCAAACCACAGTACAAAATACAAGTTTGTATGAATTATCAGTCATTACTGAAATGAATCATAATGGGTCCATGCTCTTGGTAGTGTGATGTGCAAGTGGAAGCACTTCAAAATATCAAGTTGTTTTTATACCCTTTCAGCTGGACTTTCAGAAATTCTGTTCCATTGGCTGTGTAAGTTGGTGTCCTTGTATATAAGCCAAACATTTCCTGCCCATAAAACTGCATTAACCAAGCCAAACACCTGTAGGTTAAAGAAAGAAGAAGGGGGGACAAGAAATATAATATTAAATTTGTGTTGTGTTTTATTGGGTTTTGTTTTTCTTTATTTTAAAACAAGCCAGAAAGTACTTGTTACTGGTTTGCCTTGAAGAGACAGTCTTTGGCACTCCTTTCATTTGGACAAGACATTTCCAATCTCTACAGATTAATATAAGCTATTTTAGCCATTTAACAGAGCTCTTTGTAGACCAGATAGTTAAATTTGCTCTATATTTTGCACAGTTAGACAAATTCTTTTCAACCACTGAGCACCTCCACATATGCACTCTCATACCAAATGACTGATTATTATTAGGCCAATGAATAACAGCATGAATTTAGAAAAGTAGGATTCAGTAGGAAGATCATAAAATAAGCCTAATTTGCTCTGTTATGAAATGTTCTTTGTATGAACATGAGTTTCATACCATTATGTTACAAGGAACCTCAATCTGATGTGTAAAAATGCTCACAGTTGAGTAAAAAGCTAGGTTCAGCACCAGCGCAGCATTTCCTCTTTACTTACATCAGTCATCAAACCACTTGGGTGGCTCAGTAAGATATTTTAAGTTGCTCTTGGCTAAAAGCATAAATAGACTCAAATGTGTCTAGAAATGCTGCACGTAACAGCTCTAGAGGCAGATTCTGCAGAATGTTTCTCCTAGTTTCCTTTAGAAAAAAACTTGTTTCCTCCAAGAAATTATTTGCTCAGTGTTTTACCACGGTATTAATGGACCTAAATGACAAATAACCCATAAAGAAATCTTAACACAGAGCAACTCATGCCATCAGTAGAACAGCACTCTCAGGTACCATTTGTTGTTTCCCAACACATTTATTGTACCCATATGGTGGAAGGCAAACATACCACAGACACATTCAGAATTCCCATGCTGGTCACAGAAAGAAAATGGCAAATTGTTCCTGGTGCTTTGCAGGATTCAATTCCTGGAACAATGCTGGCTCCTGTGGACACCTTGATGTCAGCAAGCGCCTTTGCCCAAACAAAAGTACTGACCAGCCACAGAAAGGCTATCAAGACACTGATTGCCAAGTCCTACACAAGAGAAATACTCATTAATAGGTTTAAAAAAATGCAGGAATATACATGAGAGCAAGGCAGAGGCAGCATCAGTTATATCACCAAGATAACTGCATCAGTGCTAACAATCACAAGGAAATTTAGTCATTAACAATGTTATAGTTACAACTCAGTGTTGATAACCAGCTACAAAACTTTATGCTTGAGCTTGAGAGATACAAAAGACAACCTTAACCTAAGAAATCTGTTTCTAAAATCAGATGCATAGCACCTACTTTATGAGAACTTAAACCAAAGTTAAGTAAAGCGAAGGTGATGGGATAAGGGCAGAGGATTTAAATCTGGATGGCTGATAGGCTAAAATTTGGTTTGAAAAGTCGCTAAGTCCATTTTCAAGCATGTTATGAAAGTTCTCATTCAGAATTTCAATATTGAAGGTGACTAAAATTCACAGTGCAACTATTTTCCTCTGCCAGTTGCAGCAGGTGCTCTATACAGAGAAATATTTCAGATTAAGAGAGGAGGTTCCACCTATGGAACAATTGTATGCTCAAATGCATAATACAAAAGAAAAGTTGTAGTGAAGATACTGTTCACCTGAAAAAGTGAAAGTTCATTCCACTGCTTCAATAACTGCATCAGGTGTGATGCCTCGGGTGGCCAAGGGCTTTGGGCCTCTTTTCTGCTCAGGTGCTGTAGGGACCAGTCTGAGATACTTGTGTTCACACTCCATTTAACTTTTGTAACTACTGGATATTCACCAATTATTCTTGCATTAGCAATATTTCCCATCTCTCTGCAGCTCCAAAGTCAAAGCATTAAAATATCTCAGTATTACTTACAGTTAGTGGAAACTTGTTATTTTGCTGATACACATGGTTATACCCAATATATACCACAAGGGCAGTAACAGAGTAGAGGAACACCAATGCTGCCAGTATAACAAAGAAGTGTGCAGAAGAGGAGAAGTCACCCATGAGGTAGACATCAGTCCAAGTACCACCACAGCCTTTTGGGTCTGGTGCACTAAATGCAACAGTATTCAACCTGTGAGGATTATATCCATGCAGTCAGAGTTTGCTATACAGTGGGAGTTTCATTATTTATACTTCATTATTATTATACTTTATTAATTCTACTCCATGCTTCACAGGAACAGAGCTTCAGCATTCTGATTGTATAAGTTTACTCCGAAAGATACACTATAGATATCCAAGTAATCAGTTATGCAACACAAAGGTTTGTCAAGCTCTCTGAAGATTGTATCCAATCCTACACTAAGATATACAATAGTACCTTCAGGAGAAGAACCTTAATTGCATTTTTAGAGCAGTTGAACAAAAAATTCTCCATTTGGAAGCAGACATAGCAACATTACTTGAGAGACTTGCAGTTAAACAAGGTAATAAGGACTTAAAAGGCATTATAGCTACAAAAAACACGAGCACTGAAGCTGAATAAATAAAGCAGTGTGACAACAATTGACCACTCTGTGACCAGCACAGAATTATTTCAGATCCCCACTCTCCCCTCCAAATGCTGTCACAATGCTGGACTTTGTGACCCAATTCCCTACTCTTGTAGGGTTTTTTACTGGCTGTCCATTGAATCAATTTCTATATTTATTTATGTTATCACATTTATTGAACACACATGGAACACCAACCACCCTGCACTCTTCATAGTTGTGCAGCTGCAAGAGCAAAGAGGAATCCTTCTTCCTCCTGCTCCAGGAAAGGAGCTGGTCTCTACAAGAGCACTGCAATGACACTGAAGTATTCAGGTTTTTTGTGCCCAACATCCTCACCAAGATAATGCTGGAATAAACTGAAAATAATTTTCCATTCAGTCTCTGAACAAAAATAGGATAATGGCACATTCAAAATAATCTTATCTGGACCTCCAAAGCAGCTACAAACTGACAGAGAATTAGGCTGTTAAAATGGATTGTGTTTTTTGTCTTACTAATTACTTTCTGTAGCATTCATACACTGCTAGACTAGAGCTTAAGATAGAGTAATACAGAGCATAAGAGCCTACTGCCATTACTAACTACTTCTTTCTATAAGGCACCAACAAATACAGTGCCTTGAATGATTTTATTATTGCTACAGAGCAAACCAGAAGTTTCACATCTTCACTTATACAGTAAGCATATGATCATAAGGAAGCAGATAGGGAAAGGGCGAATAGGAAATAATTATCCAGTAATAACTGAAGAGCTAATGCTCACCTGAATGGATAAGCAAAACCAGCTGTAACTGTTTTGTTTACCACACCTTCACAGGAAACTAGAAGAGCAGTTTCACCTCGAAAGCCTCCACATGTGGCAAAAGCAAAGATGGCAAGAATCTGTAGGAATTGATACACAGACACATTAGTTCACACCACTAGAGCTCCAAGGAAGCAAGCTCAACATTTAGCTGAAATAGCTGAAGACAAAAAATAGCAACAAAGTTAGCAAAGCTGAAGTATGAAGTGATGTCAAAAAGAAAATGCCAAGTTTCTAAAATCCAAAAGCATAAGCAACACTGCTAACCAAAGCCCATTTAAAAGTGCTTTCTGTATATTTTATTTTCAATTGCACAGAATTTTTTTGGGATTTGTATTTTGTCAGGTTTTTTGTATGCTGACAGCCAGCACAGTATTTCTTGCAGGTGATACAGGAAATATTTTTACAAGTCCTGCATATCCACAACTATGAATTCAAATAGAAAGTACATGCTCAGAGTATCACACATCAACTTGACCCTCTGAATAGCTCTTATGTTCCCTTTTTTCACTATCCAGACCTTAAATCTCCAATCATCAGAATGCACAACACAGAGCAGCAAAAGCTGCTGTGACACACTTGTAATTAACACATCAAGTTTATGTATCTGCACTCCCAGGGTGGGGCTGAGGAGCAGCCCAGTGTTGGACACCCAGCAGCAGCAACCTGGGGCAGCGTCTGTCAGCCCAGGGGCTCCCACCTCCCCAGGGGCAGCAAAGGAAACAGCCCCCCCATCCCAGCTCCACTCACCCATTCAAGGACCTTAACAAAGCCCAGAGGCTCCAGGAGCATGCTGAAATCCATCCTCAAGTCCACCATCATGGGAAGAGACCAAGGCAGCCAGCAGGAACCAGCCCCAGCCAACTGCTGCAGCATCCCTGGCAGCTCCTATAAGGGCAGCCCCTGCCACACCCCTCAGCTGGAGGTGGGCACGGAGCCACCCACACTCACCCAGCTGGGGCTCCTCAGCCCCAGGCCTCGGCTGGGGACATGGTGCCTGTCACCAGGGGGAACAGCATGGCACTGTCACCCTTGCTCCAAGAATGACACAAGAACAGGTGAGGGACCCAAAGCAAGAGGAGAAAAGGAGGGTTTATTACAAAAGATTCTTCCGTTTTTATAGACCGATACATTACATTTTACTTGATTGGCCAGTTAATAAAAAATATCTTTCTCACACAGTCCTTGAGAAGAACTGGAAAACAAAGTGGAAGAACACCACCTGCAGATTGTTTATACAAACAAGTTATCACATTCTTACAACTCCCTAAAAATTCTCACAAGCCACTGTGAGAAACGATTGCAGTTTCTCTCTCCCTGACTGACTGGCATCCACAAGGCAGCAGTGACTTCTTCCTCTCCCTCTTCCTCTCTCCCACCCAGCACACTTTGGACAATCATATGTGCTGTACCTTGAGCTTGATGATTTGATGGCAAATAAGGCACAGGTATCTGACAGTCTATGTGCTTGCCAAAATCTCATTGACTGCCTTTGACTATTTAAGCTTTAATGTGACTGCACTTTGTTGCTGATATGTTAATCATCAGTAAAAGTGAAGGGCTAAAACTCATGGTGAAGAAGGTTTGAGGACTGTCAGAGGGGCTGCCCTCTTCCCTGGCCAGAGACCATGGATAACCAAAGGTGGCCATGGACACAGCATTCACTGCCAGTTTCCTGGCTCTGATTCAAGATCCTGTAGGAATTTTTTCTGGGATTGCTGGGGGCCTTTGAGGACCATCAGAGTGTCTGGTTGCTGCTCTTGGGAAGGGGTGGCTAAGGGAGGCCGTGGCTGCTTCTAGCAGGATCCAGCAGATCTGGCAGTTTATAGCAAAATCTGCAAGCAGACCCTGGCCAAAGGCCCTGGTCCCAGCTGAGTGCCATTATGGATGCCAGGCAGCCTTGAAGGAGGTGCTGAGGAGATGCCAGTGGAGGAGTTGGCTTTGAGTCCAGCTCCTGGGTGTAGTTAGAGGCTGCAGCAGCTTGTGCCAAGGGGGGCCTGCAGCCTCCCCAGGGCAGCAGAGGCATGCTCAGCTGTGGTGGTGGTGGTGGTGGTGGTGGTGGTGGTGATGGTGGTGGTGGTGATGGTGATGGTGATGGTGGTGGTGGTGGTGTGCTGAGGGTCTCAGTCCCAGCACTGCTGGGATCAGCTCTCCCTCGGCTCAGATGGAGCTGCTCAGGGGCTGCAGCTCTCCAGTCCTGGGGCTGACAGGTCTTGGGGCTCTGTGGACCTGAGACCAGCAGGTAAGGAAGGACTGCTCAGGGCTGTGGAGGCTGGGGGCTTGGCTGAGTCTGCTGTGTAACAGATGTCCTTGCTGTGAATGTCATGGGAGGCCAGCCAAGGGTGGCAATACAGGAGGAAGCTTCCAGGCTGGGGACTACCTGTGAGAATGACAACAAAGGCAGTGCTCAGCTGGCCCGGGGCTGTGCTGCTGCAGACTGCCTGAGTGGCTGCAGGGTCTGCCATTCTCACACAATGCAAGGAGAATTTTTCTGTGCAATGACCAAGAGAGGTGCTGACATCTGCCTGCTGCTGCAGATCCTGGAGGGAGTACAAGCTAAAGCTGTGAAAAGGATGGCTCTTTCCTTTCTTTTGCTGCTTTGTTAAATAGCACATAAATCTCACAGAAAATCCACCATGATCCAGACAAGTATGCTGAGGGTTCAAGCCACCCTGGTTAGCTTCACTGCCTGCATAGCCAGTGCCTTTAAGGAGTAAAATAGGAGTATAAAACCAGGGACAGACCCAGGTGAAGTGTCTATTTGCTCATCTTCTTGACATGCTCCATGCCAAATAAAATCTGTTCCATCTATGTGGCATATGCAATCTTAGTTCAGCCTAAATGGACCAAGTAACTCTCTGTCCTCTCATCCAACGTGACTCTGTAATTTTTTCTCTTTTCTTTCTTCTGCATATTCTACTTAAACCCTATAAGCAATGTATCTCCCTAAAAATACATATAGACATTGGTTTGATTACTCTGCTTTTCCACTTGTCAGTTAATGAAAACAATTTCATTATTTAAAGCATTTTTCAAAAAGGCTCTCAGTCCTGATTTCTATGCTTTTTCTTCCTCAAGCCTTCTCAGATGTCAGATGTCCAGTGTGGATGTACTCTGAACTATATACAATGTTCTAGCTGTGGGCTTGTTAATTCATAATTGGAAATGGCTCTTAATTTTTGACTTCATGTAACTTATCTTTTCTCTGAGTTTAAAAATATTTTGGAACGTTTCTGCTTGTGGATTTTATTCCAAAGTGATACCAAACATTTTAAATGCAGGTGGTTCTTCTAAATGGCTAATTTCATAGCCTGAAAGGAATTCTGGATCAAGTCTCTGCAAGGAAAGGTTTAGGCAGAAATAATGTATATTTGTAAGGAGCATTGAAAAAGTTCATTACAAAAAAAAAAAAAAAAAAAAAAAAAAAAAAAAAAAAAAAAAAGATTGCAAAATCAGTTTGGCTTATTTGGCTTAGAGAAAAAGTGACCAAAGTATAAAAAACTACAGGAAAAAAAAATTAAGCAGGAACAGCCAGTGTTGTATTCTGTATTTGGGAAAAAGCAGGACAGTATTAATATGCTAATCATGTAATAAATCCTTTCCACCCTGGCAGGGCTCAGGGGAGTGCTGAGTCACATCTGCTAAAGCTTCCATATCAGCTGTCAATACCCAGCACCCCCAGTTTGGACAGGGCTGATAAAGGAGCTCTGTTAATATGGACAAGGATTGGCGGTCAAATCTGAAACCCTGAGATCCAGCTGACTGCTGTGGCAGTACAGGCCCATCCATTTATCTCGGATCCTGAGAAAAGAGGTGGGGGGACTGATGCAGAACCCTCTTGGCAGGGAATTAAATTAGAACAATGCAGTTAATGTCAAGCTGCACGGTTGTTTGGGAGTCAGTTTTTGCTGATTAGCCGATGCTTAAGCTGATCAAAAGACTGGGCTGATAGATAATATTTGACACTGTAATGTAGTGTCAGGTTCTGTGAGGTGTTTGGCCTGTTATTTGATGACTCTAGAAGGATATACAACTCATGTAATCACTGATTTAATTAGAAAACAGGTACCTAAATGCACTTCAACTGAAAATGAGTATTATTTGTGAAAAGAAATTATTTCTCAGAATACTGAAGTCCCATCCCTTGGAAATTAAAAAAAGGACAAAACCTGTGGCATCTACATATCTGGTCTCATGGTGTCTGACAAAGCTGTGGGAGAGACCAGTGGGATTTCTGGCTGTCCCAGAGATGTGTGTGCAACAGAGACAGCAAAGTGAGGAGAGAGGGGCTTCCCCTGAAGCATGGTGCAAGTCTCCTTTACTAATGCCTGTGGAAGATAATTCAAACTACCTGGATGGTTAAGAGTCACAGAGAGCTCATTTTCTAAGAGTGAAAGAACTTGGGTGGCTTAGCAAAATGAAGGGTAACTAGCAGGTATTCCTGCTGGCTTACAAGGGAGTGCACACAGGGAAGACAGAGGTTTATAGTGAGACAGTTTTATCAAAAGGATCCTGCATGTAATCAAAGAATATAATTTATATTGAACATAAAGTGTGAGATTCTGAAAATATCTTCTAACAGAAGACAAACACTGGAAGTTCTTTTATAGGGAATTCAGAATATTTGCAATATTGTTGTTTGTGATAGCAGTGGAAAAACCCCTGATGGTTCATGGTGTTCTTTGCCCATCAAATCCCCTATGCAGTCCAAACAAATATTAATTCAGGGAAGTCCTGAGCTCTGTGTTTGCAGATAAAGAAAAGTGGGTGATTAAGTGAATGCTTATCTGTCAGGGGAGGAACCATTGCCCAGGACTGCTCTGTCCCCAGCACTGTCCACTCAGCAGGGCTGGAAACACCAGGTGAGGAAAGTGCTTTTCTTTCTCCCATAGTAAATAAAGCTTACTTGCCACATAACTGTCTGCAAATAGCTCCTTGTCATGTAATGATCTGCATTTTGTTAGTTATCTGCATGTTTTCAAGTATCTGCATAACTATTTCTTTGTACACTCTGATGCTTTAAACCTTTCCTCTTTAGACCTGCAAGAATATTTACTATTCAGTTTATTTCCTGTTGGCTCTCTAATAACAACATTAAGTTATATTGTTCCTTTTCCCTGACTTCTGTAGCACACCTCTGCCTTTAGTCCAAAACTTTGGAAATCACTGTTTAACGTGTTTGATCTTTGCTGAAAGTCCTTGAGACATATTCCACCACATGTGCCAGTCATCTTTCACATCCAACCAGGTTTTAGTTCTGTGTCTAATACAAGTTAGATTTTACAAGATATTGTACAATTAAAAAAAAAATCTAATAATTTTACACTGCCTCTTTTTCATTTACTCATACCAGCTTAGCTATTTCTGAGCTATTACTGGTATCCTCGCTGCTTTGAATTTAAATTTTCTACTACTGCACGTGGAAAAATTCTCATTATTCTCCTCGATACCTGTAGAAGAGCAGGTGGTCGTGTCCCCTACCCCCCACACTTCTGTGCCCATTTCCAAAGGGCAAGAAGGCACACAGCCCTGCCCAGAGAGGCAGTGGCTCACCTGGAAGACGATTCTGAGCAGAATTTTCTTACAGCTGCCCTTGCCTGCCAGGCAATGCGATTTACACAAGGGATCAGAGTTTACAGACGAACCCTGTGGTTAATTTCCATACCTTATCACCCTGTGGGTGTTGGTTGGGTGCCATGGGACCTGCCCTGGGCAGTGTGCTGCTGTGTGCCTGGATCTCCAAGCACTCCTTGGAAAACCATCACCAAGGGAGAGTTCTAAAAGATATCAATTAGCTTTAAGGGACAAAGAATATGATGTAGGCAGCTGGAATAAAAACTCTAAGTTGC
The DNA here is from genome assembly GCF_036417665.1 of Passer domesticus. Lineage (NCBI taxonomy): Eukaryota > Metazoa > Chordata > Aves > Passeriformes > Passeridae > Passer > Passer domesticus. The sequence continues at coordinate 12,655,403 of NC_087478.1, forward strand.
ACTGTAGAGCTGTGACTCTTCAGGCAGGGTTGACCCGGCTGCTTTTCGGCAGGGTTTGCCTGGGGATGCGGGGCTGTGCGGAGTCCTGTTCCACCATCTAGCGGCGCCCTGAGACAGTGCACGCGGTGGAAATGCCTCTTTTTCAGGAGAAGGAAGCCTTCATTAATTTAATCAATTATCACCGGTTTATGTTTGTCATCTCTGAAAGCCAACAGGATTTCCTGGATGAAGGTAAGCCATTAAGAATGCCAGGGTGCTGATTTCCACACGATGGAGAGGGGGTAGGAAGCATTCTTTGCTGCAGCCAGGCCACTTAAGCTCAGTGTGGATCTCCTGTAGCATCTCTGAATACACACTGGTCTCACTGCACTGCACATGATCTTACATGCACAGCTCTGTATGTTACTATTAATTTACTTTTTGATGAATCTAGAAATCAGAAAAGCCCTTCCCCTTTTCCTTCTCTTCATCTCTTGACAGTAATCTCTGAGAACTAATCTAGTAAATTAAGTTTTGACCACACCATGGCACTTTAGGCAATATCTGCCCCTCATGCTTCAGCCAACCTCTGGCTTTTGTGGTGTTTTATGTGTTCCTTGGGTGGCACTGACAGCTAAATAAACATGTTCCACCCATGGCTGCACTTTTTTCTGCAGAAGGTTATACTGTCACACATTGGAACTGATCAGGACAAAAAAACAAACCCATAAATAGTTTTTGGGGTTTTTTTGTACCAAATGGATGCAAAAAAGGCTTGTGCATGCACAAAGCAGAAGGTGTTTTGCGGGAACATCCCAGGAGCATGTGAACACAAAGAGTAGAATTCTGCTCCAGCAGAAAATCCAGGCAGGACAAAATGCCTTTGGAGCTCCCAAATGTATCAAACTGGACTCCTGAACTGGAGCCAGGATCAGCTCAGGGCCTGCTGCAGCACTGACTCTCAGCACTAAAGAAGATTTTAAATGTGCCCGTTTATTTGATGGATGGATAAAACACAGCATCCACTGCTGCTATGCTGCTGTGCAGCAAATGCTGCTATAAAATTGTTTGTATTTTTAACCAAACCTCATTAAAAGTTTATGTATAATTAATTATACAACTGAGCTGAATGCATTACTTTTTTTTCCTTTATTTTTCTTGAATTTTCTGGATTTTCCAACTGTTGACAAAGTATGTGCTAATGGCATCATTATGAAGTTCTGTTGTTTACTATTTTCTTCAACAAGTATTAATTTTATTGACTTTGGCAGAGAGATTGGTGTTTTGCATGATTTCAATAGATTTTGTTACACAGAGGCATAATATAAACCAAGATGTTCCAGAATAAACAAGACTATTACTACCAGATGGAAATAGTTGTGAAGCATTATTGGACTTGAAAAAACAAAAAACATTTTAGGAAAAACATTCTAGGAGTCAGCTTAATCATTTTGAAAACAATGTCTAAGTCTAAAGTACTGTTTTTGGAGGAAACAACGGAAGGATATAAATAGTAATTATTTCAGATCTTGCTACTTTATCATCTATGCACATATTTAGAATATGAGAGTCTTTAAAAGACTTGCCAACACACTTGAGCTAATGCTGTAATTTGAATCTGAAATGAGATATTTCTCATTATAACACAAATCAAGGCAGCTAAAACAGAAGACAGTCTGGCAGCAAACTTACTGAACTTAGGGACAGGAGATGTTGGCTGAACTTATTTGTAGAGCTGGTCAGTTGTTTAATTGGGATTTTCAGATGAATTCAAAATTTATCCTGGTAACAATAGCTTATGCAATCAGTGGATAACGAGCCCTGGCAAGTGATAGGTTTATAACTCAAATCCAGGTCATGGACATCAGGCCACAAAATAAAAATTAATCTATTTAACAGTACAAGTATTTCTAATTCTAAATGGTGAGAAAGGAAGTCTGTGGAGTTGGGTGGAATAATATACAGGAATTCAGATGGTCAAACAGGTAATATTTGTCTGCCAAATGAGACACAATAGATATTGTTGCAGAGTCTCTTTAGAAATTGAAAGCAATGAAATGCACTGAGTAGACCATATATTTTAGGTCATAAATTGCAAAAATACATACAGGTTAAGTAAAAATGCAAACAGCTGTAAGAAGTAAAGTGAAAACTGAAACAGAGGATGTAAGAAGACTAAAATGTTGCTTTGTAGTTAATTCAGTTATTATCTGACTGGACTAAATTCTCTAGAAAATGAAACACAAACTAAATAAGTCTCAAGCAGCCCATGTAATGAAAAAGCTTTTCTTAATGTCATTAAATGCAAATGCTACTCAGTTCATAAATCCTTAGTCTAAAAGTTCATAGTCCTTCAACTGCAAGGGTGAGCTCGCTTTTGGTGCAAGCCAAGAATTTGGCCAAGATCATCTTCAGGTAGAAAAAGCAAGTGGCACTCTTGGCACTGCAGTTTGGCAGCTGCATGTTTAACATCTTTCCTCAAGACTGCTTCAGCACCTGACATTTAGCAGAAACAAATCAAGCAGGCACAAAGTGCTCCTGGCCTTTTCTTGCTGCTTTGAGTCAGGGAATAAACTGAGCCACTACTGGTACCTGCCCGTCACACTGCAGGGCTCAACAGGAGCATGACCTCTGTCAGGAAAATTGAGCCAAGAGATATTGCAATGTTGGCAAAATATCCTAAGAAAGCAATATCACAGGGAAAACAAAAGGAAAAAATCTCCTTTGTGTGACCTGGCAAGGCCAGATTTTCAAGTACTAGGGCTGTAAAAGGCTGGGCCTCAGAAAGAATTTAGAAGTCATGTATAAGAGTTGATTTAAGACTTTTCAATTTTAAAAAAAGTTTTCTTAACTTTCTAGACCTTATTAATGCAGCATGTGCCAGTATGAATGCAGAGTAAAATGTAATATAAAAAGCAGCAGAAAATCTTCATTTCCTAAGACGTTCCAGCTACAGTAACTGAAATGTGGCCAGGGGCCTGCCTGAGCTCTGAGCCAGCTGCCATGGTGTTCTGTGACTTCAGCTCATAAAGCCTCAGCCTCCAAACCCTGGTGGCTCTGTGTGCTGTTGTAACCATCCCTGGACCACTGTCACTCCTGAAATGTGCCTGGGAATTATTTGGGAGCATGTCTAGGTGGCCAGCTCCTGCCCTGGAGTGCCTCACCAATCTGCTGACTGACAGCACCCGAGGGCAGCTGCCTCCCCTTGCCACTCTTGAATTTTCCTTATGTCAAAGCAGCATTTTTGTGGGAGGGCTGGAACACGGGAGAAGTTGCCTGGGATTTTCTTCTCATTCCCTCTTGCAGAGACTCTCATTGCTCTCCCACTGCTCCAGGCACTTGTGTCAGTGCTTGCAAGCCTGCTTTCTCCCTCCAGCCATCACCTCCTCCTTCGCACCACCTCCGTTTCTCACAGGTCTCTCTCATGCTCATCAATCCTGGGGGAATTTTTCCATCCTCCCGTGGTGGGAGATGGAAGGCAGCAGGAGGCTGGCAAGAAGCCAGCCAGGCACGGGAATAATAATAACAACCCTGCCTCTTATGCTCCAAATCCATTCTGTCGTAGCATCCTGCTGCACAAGCCGTCTCACCAGCCATCCATCACACTCGTAAACGAGCCCTTGCTCACAGGAAAGTTTGAAGAACAGAAAGCTGAGAAGGGAGATCTGTGTTTCTTAATTACGTGCTTACTCTGGGGCCACTGACACCTGCCGGTGGCACTGCGAGGTGTCTTTGAGCAAACGCGTGCCTGGCGGCAGCGCCCAGCTGCGGGACGCGCCCGGCTGTGCCCCGGCCCCGGGCTCTGTGTGACCGGGACGTCAGCCAGCCGAGGCCCGGAGCCGCCTCTGGCACTGACACAGCTCGGGGGATTTCCCCAGTAGCTGGTTTAATCAGTTCTGCTGGTGGTGTCACCCCAGGCAGCGTTTCGGAGCATAAAGCTGCAGCAACCTCTGAGGGGCACAGCAAGCTGCAGGGCTGTCCCGGCTAGGCTGGTTCTCAACGCCATAAATCCACTCGTATTTCCTCCCTTCATCCCTTCTGCACTGAGCATGCACCAAATTCTTGGTTATGCATAGTGCCTAAAACTTCTACCTTCTCTATGTTCTCCTGTTGACATCCAAAACAGACGGTGTGGGTTTTCATTTCAGGCTTGGCATGAAATGTATGTGCACATAATCTGCATTAAGATACGAACTTCAAGCACCTGTTTAAAAAGGATGTTGTTAATAGAAGGCAGAATTTAGGCCCTAAAAGTTTTGACAAAACCTTCTGTAAGATAGATTGGATTTTTTTTTTTTTCATCAAGTTGCTATAAATTAAAAATAACAAATGGAATAGCAAATAGATTCCCTCACCAAATCCTGTGTGTCACATCTCCTTTAAGGCTGGGACAAAAACTTCCGTACTTGTAGATGTCTTTCCCCCCGTTTTGAGCACTGCCAGAGGGTATGGGCATACACAGGCAATACAAATTTAAAATTTCCCATACCACACTTGCACTCACGGTACATAATTACTCTGTAGCCTCCTTTTTAGCCTCCTTTTGCAAACGCCCATTGCCAAGTGAGAGGGTTTAATAGCTCGCCACAAGATTCAAGCGGCGCTGGGACTGTCCTTGCTGAACTGTGATGGAATGTCAGCAAGCCATTTGCTGAGATTGTTTATTCCTTGCGGAACACTTTGCTTCCACTTAAACTGTTTGATTACAAGGAAAGGCTCCCTTCCGAGGGCGGGCGGGGCGGCCTCGCTCTGCGCGGAGCCCAGCAGCTCCCGGAGCTCCCGGAGCCCGCCCGGCCGGGAATGCGCAGCTGGAGCAGCTGTGCCCGGGAACAGCCGGGAATGCGCTGCTGGAGCAGCCGTGCCCGGGAACAGCCCGGCCGGGAATGCGCTGCTGGAGCAGCCGTGCCCGGGAACAGCCGGGAATGCGCTGCTGGAGCAGCCGTGCCCGGGAACAGCCCGGCCGGGAATGCGCAGCTGGAGCAGCCGTGCCCGGGAACAGCCCGGCCGGGAATGCGCAGCTGGAGCAGCCGTGCCCGGCAACAGCCGGGAATGCGCAGCTGGAGCAGCCGTGCCCGGGAACGGCCGGGAATGCGCAGCTGGAGCAGCCGTGCCCGGCAACAGCCGGGAATGCGCAGCTGGAGCAGCCGTGCCCGGGAACAGCCCGGCCGGGAATGCGCTGCTGGAGCAGCCGTGCCCGGTCCCAGCCCCGTGTCCTCGCACACTCGCAGGACCCGGCGTGCCGCGGTCCAAAGAGCTCTGCATCCTTGGCAGCCAGCCCGCTTGTGATTTTCCAGTGGCACGTGTTCAGCGACGGCTGCAGCTGGCTTTGGCAGAGGCAAGGAAAACTTTTTGTAAACCTGGAAAATTCCCAGTACTCACACTCTGTCTGACTGGCGTCCAATGGCAGCTCCAGACTGAGAACAACCAAGGAGAATTAGAAACAGGATGGAGCCTTAGAAAGGAAGGAAGAAGTGCAAGGAGGGAAGAAGAAAAAAGCAAGCAGCAATTTTTTCCCTCTTCACGAAAATTCCAACTATTCAAAATTTAACAGTTGGTCCTCAAAATGATGCTGGTTTTGAGCTATGTATTTAAAACTCAGGTGCTTGATATAGCTGAGATCCCTTTGATTTGTTTTTTGATCCATAACCTTTTGGAGGTCACATTTGCCAGCTTTTCTCCACAGTCTCAGTGACTAAAGCCCTGCTTTCATTGTCGTGAAAGCTGAGATCCTCACACAATCATATGACTCCAGAAGCTGAGACAGAAGTACACGGCGTTCCAAGGGACCAGCCATCAGAATGCTGGCAACGCTGCAAAATTTCCCTGGAGGACTCATCCTGCTGTGCTTAATGTCCCAAAAATAATGTACAAAGTCTCAGATGAGATGAAGGAGCAATCTAAAGGGCACATTCAGCCCTTTGCAGTTAACCAGCAAAGTCCATAGATCATGCCCCTCTCAAGCAGGACCTGTCCATCTAAGTAATGCTGACATTCATGTTGACCTCAGGACTGGGTTGAATTTCCCTCAAGGTGCACCCAGAAGAGCCAACAGCTCTCTTGGGGACTGCAAAAGTGAATGGAAACAAAATCTCAGATCTAGAAAAGGTTTTGAGGTTTGTGTTTTCCTTTTTTTTTTCTTTTTTTTTTTTACCTTTCCCTTCTTATAGATCACTTACCCAAAACGTGTCAGCTGTTGACCAAAAACTGTATCTAATTTAGGAAGCATCTTTTGGATTAAAATAATGGTATGATATATACAATTATTTTAATCCAAAATGGTGTGTGTATATATATATATATACATACCATTATATATATACACACACACACAAATATACAAATATATATATACAAATATATAATATATATACAAATATATAATATATATACAAATATATATATATATACAAATGTACAAATATATATACAAATGCTCTAGTTTTTCCACAGTGGAAGCACGTTTTATTCTGAAATGTTCCTTATTTAATAAGGAGAACAAATTCTAACCTGATCAGACTCAAAATACACAATTTTGGATCTGACAGAGCCTTTCAGCTGCGTGCGATAAAAATGAGGTTTATTTCAATTGCCATATTAAGAAAATCAATCCTTGGCACTTGTCTCGAACTTGTCTCTGTCTTTGGGCAGAGGAGGTCACACTGCTCCGAGCTGCTGCCTCCTGCCCCAGGGGCACTCCGCTGAGAGCAGAGATGGTGCAAAAGCTTGGGGGGAGCAGGGGGTGCCCATGGATTTTGCAAGCAGCTGCCAGCGCGTTTTTCTGCATTTCTGTATTTCTGTATTTCTGTATTTCTGTATTTCTGTGTTAGCGTGAAACACCCAAACGCGCTTGCCCATGGCCCTCTCATGGACATCAGAGACACTGCACCCAAGCGGGATGATTTTAGGATGCTGCTTAACCCTTTTGTCTTATTATAAGGATTATTACTACTGAAAGGAAAACAAAACAAAACCAAAAAAAGGAGCATACATTATCTGGGTTTTTTTTTTCTTCATTATTTACACAGCCGGACAGAAGGCCTGGCTTCTGGAGCAAGTTTGGAATGGAATATGTGCCAAGGTGCCATGGTTTAACCTCAGGCAGCAATAAAGCCCCACATGGCCACTTGCTCACCTCCCACTCTTTCATTAGGATGAAGAAGAGCATCTGAAAAAAATCAGAGCCCGTGAGTTAAGAACAGTTTAATAATTGAAATAAAGTAATAAGGCAGAGGGAAAGGAATAAAATCCAAGGGAAAATAGATGTGATGTCCAATACAATTCTCATCACCTGCTGACCAATGCCCCTCCCATCCCTGAGCAGAAATTGGCAACTTCTGGCCAAGTCCCCCCATTTACAGACTGGGCATGACATCCTGTGGTGTGGAATATCCCTTTGTCCAGTTTGGGTCAGCTGTCCTGGCCATGCTCCTCCTGGTTCCCTGTGAAGCTGCTCCCTGGCAGAGCACGAGGCACTGAAAGTCCTTGACTTAGGGGTCAGCACTACTGAGCAGCAACTGAAAATCAGTGTGATACCAACATCATTCCCATGCTAAATCCCAAACACAGCACTGTACCAGCTACTAAGTAAAAAAAAATGAACTCTATCCCAGCCAAAACCAGGACTGGGTTGACAGCTCTGGGAGAAAGTGGTACATGCTGAGAGAACAGTGTTTGGCTATTCCAAAAGTAAAAAATAACTCTGTCTTGGCTACACACTTCTGGAGGAGGCGTTTGGCACAAGAACTGAGGGGGCTTCTTGTGTCAGGTTTTACCCCTGTGATGTTTTCCCAATGCCTTTCCAGTGGCAGGGGGTGGGGAAGGTGCCCCAGCACAGCGTGGGGTGACATGCCTGGCTTTGGTTCAGCACAAAAATAAAATGCTGAGTGATGGAACACACTCAGACAGGAAATCACTTATTTCCCTGTGCAACTGCTATGACAGCAATGTTGATATTGGATCTTGGCTAGGTGAAAGAAAAAATAGGGCCTGATTTCAGTACAGATGAGTCGATGCCTCACTCTGCAAGTTGGTTTTCTACAGCCCCTGTGCACAGAGTATCAACCACACAAGCTGCCAGAGGTGGATGGTTGTACATTTATCTTCCTTTATCTACAAGATGTATAGCCCTGAGTAAGGGGAAAAATAGACATTTAATTTTGTTTAGTTGTACCCAGTAAGAAACAATGAAAGGTTTTCCAATTGCACTCAAGGTACTTTCATTTCTATTGCCCTTGAGACAGAGATTTATATCCTGTCACTTGAGAATATCTGCTTGCACTTTTAAATCCTGTGATATCTTTGGGGAAGAGGCTAATAGTCTTCAGTGACAAAAAAATCTCCTCTGGTCATTTCATGTAGGAAAGCTTTGAATTTCTTGACACTGCTATTGTAATTTTCACTGCAGTCATGATTCCTGTGAAAAAGATGCCATGAGCTTTGCTCAGCCCACTGGCCAAAAGAGCAAACCTCATCTTGGCAGATATGTATTTGTTTCTTTTTTTTCCCCTCACAATTTGCTCTTCCCGTGTTGCCAAGAACAGAAAATACAGAAAGAGCTGTTGCTTCATCTATCCTTTCTCCAGTGCTGCAGGTTGTTCTTAGCTTTGGAACAAAGTGGGAACAGGGAGTATTTGGGAAGTCGTGTGGCAGCAATTGACTGTAGGGGAAAATCAGTGCCCCCCACCCAAACCAGCCCAGCCTCGTGTGCATACCCAGATGTTCTGTTTCCAGATGCTACATTTTGCTCTAGCTCCATTTACAGCTGTCAGTGTCAACCTGAGCTCTGTGTTTTACCAGCAAATATTTCAACTTGATTTACACATTAACAGGCTCAGGTTAATTCACTTCCTTTAAAATGTGTGGAAAAGGAGACTTGCACCAAGAAGTTAGGGAATCCTTGTGAGATGTCATATGAGAGTCTGAGAATGAGGTACAGATGGCACTAATGTCACTCTGTGTCTGATTTGTGGTGATTTATGTGAGAGCAGAGTCAGGGACAGTCACCCTCTGGGTTTTCAGTCCCAGGAGAACAAAGCCTGGGGGCTGAGATGGTGCCAGCTGTGGCTGCCACGTGCCTTGGACTCACACTCCCCGGGTTTGTTTGGCAGCTGATTTTCAGATCCCTGCCTTGCTCGCAGAAGCAAAGGATGGCAGAGCAGCAGCATCCCAACTCCTCCAGGGTTTCCTATTTTTGTTTTAAAGGTAGTTTTTTCCTTGGGAAAAAAAATCATATTTGTTTCTCTTCATCTACATGATATCTCCCTCTCCTTTCCTTGAAGCCCTCCCTGTGCCATACCTGACCCAGTGATTAAGCCCATACATGCCCCAGTGGCCTCACCAGGCTGATGGTCAGTGGCCAAGCTGTGCTGGCTGGTTTTCCATTCATTCTTGCCCTGGTAGTTCCCTACCAGCACTGGGAGCCTCATGAAATCCCTCCCTGTGACTGTGCCCAACACAGATGTGCATCCCACCACTAAAGCAAGCCATGGAAACTTTGTTTGTATCCCCACAGAGCCGGGGGAGGTCACAGCAGCCAGGGGCTGCCTGGGCATCTGTGCCATCTGGAGCAGAGGCACATCCACACATTCCTCACCCACCACCAGCTAATTCATCTTAGCCTTAGCACACCAAGTTGCTCCGCAAGACTGAGCCATGCATCAACCTTCCCCTGCCTGAAATCACTCCTTTGGAGCTTTAAAGTCCATCTACTCTCATTGAAAAGAATTACAATCAGTGAGAGATCAACAGTCACTCTGCAGCAGGGGTGACAAATGCCATGGGACGTGTGTGACACATGGACTGTCCCGTGCACTTGCTGTGCAGTCATTGGTGCTGCCACATTCTCCTCAGGGAGCCCCATGGTGAGGATGGGGGTGGCAGTGTCCCTGCCAGCTGGGGAGCAGCTCAGAGGGAGAGAGACAATATCACCAGCCCTCCCAACAAGAAGTGCCCCAGCACAGGAGTGAGGAGGCAGCTAAGAAATTTGCTTGGACTGTGATGGGATGTGGGGAAAGTGCTCACAGAATCAGATGGCTCTTCCTGTAACAGAGGCTGGTGCTGAAGATGCTGAGATTGATTGATATTGGCTTCTCCCAAAGCTCACAATCCCATCACACAGTGGCAAGTTTGAGCAGCAGCCTCACTCCAACTCACGGCTGAGCACAGCTGTGAAGGCATTCTGGTGTCTTTGACCCGTATGTCAAAGCACAGAAATGTGCTCTCCTCTCCGTGGGATTGCCCCAGCAGATCCCAGCCTCCAGGGAAGCCTGAGAGTGAACCCACCACTGGGCATGAAGGCTTTGCCTCTTTGAAGAGGTGCAGGATGGATATATGTGTCCATTTGTCCACAGTGGTGGGGACATCCTCACATTTTTTTGTCATTTGAGGAGGAAAAACACAATCTTTTGCTCCAGGAGATGTCAGTTCTCTCTTTTGACAAAATGCAGTTCCAGATCCTAGCTAAAGTTTTCCTGTGTGGGTTTCTACCCAATTTGTTTTATGGTTAGTAGAGGTTATGAATAATTTTCCTGTGCAAGACCTTGTAGTCCTACTGAGAGAAAAGAGGCAAGGGGCGAAGCTGGGTGTGACACATTCTGACACTGGGCTGCAGCTGAGCACCCTCAGCAAGCCCAGTACTGGTTTCTTGTGGCTGAAATCTAAAGCAGCTCAGCCCAAAGCTGTTACCCTGGGGCTGGATTAAAACCAGAATTTTGAATGCTAGTTTGATCGTAAAAATAAATATACTAAATAAATAGTTAAAGTAAAGATGGTCCTCGAAAGAAACCAGCTCCATCTAACAACAGAGTAGTTCAGAAAGATGGAGAGGAATAGGAGGAGGACACTGGGCTGTGGAGTGAGCTCAGAGCACAGATAAACTAATTAACAGGTAAAATGTCTACTAGAAGGGAACTAGGAATTGCATGATCCAATGATTGATTAATTAAATATCTATTAAAGACACCCCTGACTGATGATCTTTGAGCTTGTACTTGATTTACTCCAAAACCTCCAGGCATTTATATTTTGCATGGCAATGAATGTTTTATGACCCTTGAACCACCTTGAACAAGGTGATTGACCTTCACTGAACAAGGTTCCCAGTTTTCTCTAGAGCACAGGCAAGAAACCTCAACCCACAGCCTGGTTTACACTTGCCTGAAGCTTTCCAGAGCAGCTTTACCTGGGAGGGAGTGAACTTTCCACTCCCCAGAAAGCCACATTTCAAAGCTGTTGTGATGATCACAACAGCTGTTGTGTTTTGGAATAGATCAGTTTAAACATTTGGGATTAAAATAATGCAAAAATGTTTCATTTTAATTTAAATTGTGCTTATTTTTTCTACTTTTTAAGTTATACTTTTTAAAATTCTACCTGCAGATTAACTTCATATTTGAAGACTTGTGCTGACAAATTCAGCCTTTCAGCAGTTCCAAAATTTCCTAAATAGCTATCAAATGGGCAGATTCACTTAAACCAAGCCTTTCTACAAACTGTTCTGGTTTAGCAAACTGGCATTTTTTTAAGGAAAAATATATTTCACAGAAGAAATTCCAGTCCTCTTCAGCCAAATTCTTGTATAAAGGTTTTTGTAACACTCAAAGGTCAGTCTGTTTTCTTGGAGAAAGCAAGTTCATATTTTCTTTCACTCTCCTCTTCTAAACCAAAAGGAAATAAAATTAGATAAATAGTCTCCTTTTGGTACTAAAACTGCCATTTTGTATTCATATAATTGCTATAAAAAATGTAGTCAAGTAGCTTAAAACTTCTGTGGCTGAGCTGGTGAAAACTTCTGTGGTGGAGCTGTGGAAGCACCAAGCTGCCAAGGCTCAGAGGGTTTCTTAGTGGCTCACAGAAGCCAGAAGGGGCAATCAGATGCCCAGGAGTACCCCCAGTGTCCTGTGGCTCCATGTGGGGTTTTTGGCTCATTGTTTGGACATCATTCATGGAAGTCCTGCCAAAGCTCTCAACATGTAAAAATTAACTGCAGCTTGGGGGTCTGCTCCAATGAAATGTAGCTTTTCTGGCCCCAGGTTTGCCCTTGGGTTTCCAGAGCCTGGCTGGAAACCCTGCTGCTCTGCCAAGGTCTGAAGGTCATCAGGACTGGGGTGTGAGCCACGTGTCCTGCTGTGAGACAGCCCCTGTGAGGACAGACAGACGCTGTGGGTGTCCCCCAGGCCTGGCTGGGGGGCACTGGGCAGAGGGGATGGTGGTGCTGCCAGCACCCAGTGGCCACTGCTGCAGGGACGGGTGGAGGGTGGTTGGTGTGGTGCAGGCTTTTGGGGAAGGAGAATAAGCTGCTTTTCATAAGGCCCCTTGCAGTGGGAGATTATTTATCCCATGAGAGAGGCGGGTGCGTGTCCATGCCTTGCCAACAGGGGAGAAAGAGAAGTAATGGAGAGCTCAGGCTGCTAGCAGGAAATCACATCTACAGTGGGAAACAAGTTTGTGGGGTGGAGCAAGGGGCTAAGGCTGTGTCTAAGGTGCCAGGCAGGAGGGTGTGGAGCTGTGGCCAGCAGCCCCACATTCCAATCCCTCACTGCCAGGGCTGTGCCATGTACAGGCAGTCACCTCTTCTAAGCCTGGCTCTGGAGGAAAAAGGATGTGTCTGTTTAGTACATGTTAAAATTCTGCCATCAGTGCAGAAATCAACAGTTTTAGCACAGCGTGGGCGGTGTTGAGGGAATCCTGCAGGCTTGATGTACAATTAAATTTGTGGTTTATCTCTCAGTCAATTAATTATTGCATCCTTATTCGATGAATGAGCAGCAGCACTCAGGGTCAGAGTCTCTGTGCTTTGAGATAAGAGATGCTGTAAAGGCACGCTGCAATGCCCCAGGGCAGGCAGGAGAGGGGCAGGCAAGAGGGAAATGATCAAGCTGCCCCTTTGGAAGGCCAGGCCTGCTAATGGTGCCCAGCTGGCAGACACATGTGCCTGGAGCCACTGTGTGGACACTGGGAAAGGTGCAGGACCTGCAGGACATGGAAATGTGCTGAGACTCCTTGTGCTGAATCCGCCGAGGCACCTAAAGGCACATGCAGGAATTGTATTTCTGGCTTTCAGCAAGAGGCTGTTTGCTGGTGAGTGGGGCATGGCAGAGGCTGTCCAGGCTCACAGGCAGGCTGCCTGCTTATATGGAAGCTCTTGGTCAGCTCACTGAAGAGTGTCTGGACTTTTCCTGGGTATGTGCTTATTCTCCTGCATCTTGGTAGAACACTAGAGGGCATTTCTCAAACGGCAGCAGATGCCCTGCACTGATGGTGCTCCAGGGAGGTAAGCTGTTCAGAAAATGAGTATTATTTACTGGGTACACAGGGTCTGCTCGGGCCCTCACTGGAAGGTGAGGGTTTGTGCTCCTCCCACTCACAATGTTCCTAGCAGAAAAGTCCCAAGTCACAAACAACTGAAAATAGCAAAATGATCTCATAGATCAGTTGCTAAAAATACAGAGTCTACTTACAAACACTGTGGCTGTGTGGTGTGTTATTCACACAGCACAGAAAGACATCAGGGAATCCCAGATTCTTCCAGTTCTGAAATTGTATTTGCTTCCAGGTGTTGCTGCTGCCCATTTCTGACCAGCACCAAGCTGACACCGAGCCCACTGCAGAGGATCTCACCTGGAAGGAAGTGCCAAGGAATGAGGCAGGAGTACAGAGTATCTCCCATGGGCTCTGCCACACCTGCCCATCACCCAGGGCTGTGCTGTCCTTTTGGAGTCTGAACCAACCTCTTGGACTTTGCTGATCTGTGACTGGAATCACCCCAGGGCTGCTGGGCTGCAGGTTCAGAGGCTCTTCTGAGAGCAGCATCTGGGTGAGAACTGCTGATGGAAAGGACTTGCTGCAGGGCCCAGGACAGCCTGGCCATGCTGCTGACTGCAGCTTGGCATCTCCAGGGGAGCAGCGTGCTCACAGTGTGCTCAGCCAGCTCCAGGTCATTTCCTTCCTCCACTTTACTATCACAGGTGTGATAGCAAAGGCAAAGTGTATGTCAGTAAGTTATAGCCAAGATTTTAGGAGCTGATAGGTCACCAGTGAAAGCTATACAGGGAAGCTTAACAGGATACAGAAAGCAGTGTTCATCCCTCTGGCTTTTCTCAGATGCAGACAGAGGGATCTGGGATTCTCAGAGCTGGCTCCCTGTAGACTCCTTTGGTCTGCACAACCTTGCTTTGCTTTGTGTCTGTCCTGCACAGGTGGACACCAAACCCAGCCAGAGCTCTCTGATCCCATGGGGATCTCATAGGCCCCAGGACACTGCTCGTGGAGGCTGCAGTGGGTATTCCTGCAGAAAATGAACACTCCTGACCCTGAGCAAGTAAGCAGGGCTGGAGGAGCCAGGGAGGAAACCAGGGCAGGCCCTGGGAGGTGTGTTATTGTTCTGATGCACTACAGGCAATCCCTAAATACAGCATACATTTGCATTTGAGCTGCTCTGAACCTGCACAGGCTCCTCTCCCAGAGGGGTTTGTTGAGCCTCCATGGGCTGTCAGGTCCTGGCTGGAGCAGTGTCTGGGGATGGCTGAGAGAAGAGGCCTGGGCTGTCCCCAGGGTGATGGCCACCCTGCTTCTCCTGTGACTTTACCTGCACAGATCCCACTTCTCATCTGGGTCTGTGTTTTCTGCAGCCAAATATTTCCAACATATTCTTTACCTAAAGACATTCTTTTTCATCATTAGCTATTGCAGTAGAAACTAGGATTTGGCCAGCAGCAGGTCCTGCTCAAAGCTAAAAGGAGAAGGAGATCCAAAGTGGAGAGATTGTCCTTAACATTGCAATTCAGAGCTTTATACTAGCTGGTAGTAAAAAGGGAATGAAATTGGGTTGGTGTTTTTTCTTTTGTGATTTTATTTTTCCAGGTCTGTTGAATAAAGAAAACCATCATCATGCAATGTTAATTCCTCCAAGGAATTAGTACAACACTGCATTTGGTTTTGCAAACTCAAATAATATATAACCACCAGGTAATTAACTATGTGGATTAGAAACTGGTTCTTTCATTGATCTCAAAATACTGATCATTGCAGGTCACCAATGAGCAAGACCACATTTAGCAGGGATGCCACAGGACGGGGATCTCTTTGCCACAATTTGTTTGCTCATTGGTGACCTAGACAATGACATAAACCTGTCACTGATAAATCAGGGGTAATAAAGAGGGACAAAGACAGGTTATTGTTATGCAAACCTGACTTGCCTGATCACAGTCCCGTGACATCCACTGGCAGGTAGCCAAATACCAACTTACACAACACCAGAGACAGACATGCAGTGTCTTGGCAAGAAGCAGTTCAGAGCCAGAGCTGGGAGTAACCATAGATTATCATTTCAGCTTAAGCTGCCAGTCAGCTGGTGGCTGAAAAGGCTGCTTACACAACCCTTTGATGTGTAAAATGAAGGTATCAGAAAGAAACAGAGCAAGTATGGTCGAGGTACCCAGAGTTTATGAAAGATCACAGATCATGAACAATCACTAATCAAATGTCCTTAGTATTTATGGTTATTTCCTTCTATAGTTAGAATATATACACATCTGTAAACATCTGTTTATTCATATATAGATAGATTTGCATCTTTGTGTGTAGAAATTGTACATATGTACAGATGTGTATGTGATGCCTATACAATAAGTATTATATAAAATATCAACTGCCAGTGCTCACTTGATGCATGACAAAGGCACCCACATTGGAGCTACTGGTTCCAGTACATCCTTTTTTCAGGTATAGAGGTGACCAGGTTTATACATCTGTCTTTTTTGGACATGAAGATGATGCTTGTGGTTTTAAAACAAATGGCTCTTCGCTCACAAGTATTCTGGAATCTGGTTTAATCCTGAGTCCCTTGCTGAACAGAATTCTTTTAGAGTCCAAGGATGAGCACTGTGCAAACCACGTTATCTTTGCCTCTAGCCCACAGTGCTTGGTGGGGCTGTCTCTGTTATTACCTCCAGCTTTCCTGTTCATGCAAGTCCCTGACAGGCATCACCAGGTGAAGCCTCCCATAGGTTGGTCTGTTCCTGATAATTGTCCCTCTTTAATTCAAACCTGAAGAACAGATTTGTCCCAATGGCTCACTGCTTCTGTTTTCCCAAGATACCCCACTGCAGAATCTTGTGCCATTCACCATCAAGCCCTGTACTGCAAAAGGACAAAGACAGCATGAGAGCAAGAATCCACTTCACAAACTTCCCTGAGCTGTCTGGAGTTGGATTTTCCAATTTTTCAAAGGACTTTTGATCTTGGACGAAGGCACAGAAAGACTAAGGGAGAAATTACAGTAGAAAGACTGAATTTAAGCTCTTGAGGCAGATTCTGATTGATAAATGCAAGAGAAAGTTACTTTCTTTGAAGTCCTTTGAAGGAGTCAATAGGTGTGTGGATATAACCTACTTTAATTCAAAAAAGGCATTCAACAAGATTTATAATAAAGTTTTCAAGGAAGCTAAGAAGTTTTGAGACACGAGCAGAGGTCCTTACATGTACACAACATTGATCAAAGAAAATAATAGGAAGTTACTCAGCTTTCTCAGAGAGTGAAACTCCACTTGGCAATCTGTGCTGGAGCTCCAGCTGCTCAACATGTTAAGCAATGTGGAGAAGGGGGGTGAGGAGGTGACAGCTTGCTGGAGGTGCTGAGTCATGCACAGTAATAAAGGTGGGAGCTGATTGTGAAGAATTGCAAAAGGACTTTACGAAACACTGTGAATGTAAATGATAATAGGAGATGAAGTTTGGCATAAACCAATGTGCACAGGAGAAAATAATCCTGACCTTGCATAAAGTGACATGTTATGATTCATCTACTACCTCTTAAACAGAAAATCCTGGTGTTATAAAAAATAGCTTAATAAAAAGGTCAGTACAAAGTGCAGAAGCACTAAAAGCAAACCAAACCAAACCCTGGCAATTCAAATTCCAGGCAAGGACAGAGAATGTGACACAGAAAGTTATGCCATTGTAGGAAAATGACACATGGGTGATTAATGGTAGTGGTACTTCCCAAATTCCATGTGTTTTAAGAGAGAAGTGGATAGAGAAAGTCATTTTGGAAAGAACCAGAGGCCTTAGCTGACTTGCCTCGATTGCCCTGCCTTTGCTGTGGTCTTATAGCAACCATCCCAGTGACAGCACTTGTGTCTAATCAACTGACTTGGGAAGGAATTATTATTTACAGTCACACCACAACCCCCAGAGTCCTCCCTCCTCTTGTGCTGGGTTACAGCACACCACATCTTCAATAACCATATGGGTTCTTGGCTCAAGACGCCTTTGGGCAGGACTCTGTTGTAACAGAGAAGAAAGAACTGAAACTCTTCCCAGGTCTTGCCTAATCCACAATGGGCTGTGAAAGACAGACCAGGGACTTACCATGAGGGCTCTCTTCCAACAAAACAGCCATGGGAATAGTCTGCACAGCTATAACCAGAGCTGGAGCTGAACTAGGCTCAGCAAACCCACCTTTGGTGTTTGGATGGCAGTGGGACAGGTTATTTCACCCAGTGTTGGACTTCCCCAGCAGACACAAGACCCAGGACTGTGGTCAAGAACTCAAGAACTTTATCTGGCTACTCCACGTGCCAGTGCAGCCCCTGTCTGATGGGATTTCCTGTGGATAACCCACGTGGGACATGGGTGAGACTGGACTGTCAAGAAGCACCTGCAGAGACCAGGCTAAGGTGCTTGAGTATTGAGCAGTGCTGATGACTATAGAAGTTCTAAATGCATGTTTCAGTATAGGGCTTTTACATGGAAACCAGTTTTCAAGAGAACATATCTTTATTTTTGCGATTCCTGTCTGTTAACACTTTCATGGTCACAACTTGGACACAAAAGGTAACAAAGGGTCACCTTTCTCTGATCTTAATGCATGAATCTATTTGCTTTTATTTGAAGGTGCAACAACTGCAAAACCTTGTACAGAGGTGAAATAATTATTTTTCTCTTCTGGAGACTTACAGAAGTAATAAAAACAAATAATGGTCTTCAAGCAGCAGTGCTGGAGGTGAGGCTACAAAACTCACAGTGTGGGGGAAAAACAGGAGCTTTATGGAGTTTGTCACTGGCATTTGCTCTAAATAGATACAAGGCTTGAAAAAATGGATTAAGGTTAGACTGGGGCACATTAACAGACCACTGCTTTGTAATCACAGGGGCCTGGCAACACTTTGTTTTGGTTGAACAGACTCAGTGTTTTCACAGCAGATTACAGGATAGACTTGAACCTGCTCAGCTGGGACAGAAATGGCAGGAGGCAGCCCCACCAGAGGGAGATTATTGCCATGCTCTGACTGACCTTTCTGTGACTTACAGACATACCTCTACCCAAAGCCATTTCACCCAGATTATCCTCTTAAATTGTTGGGGTGTGTCATCCTTCTGACACATCCAACCACGAGCTGCCATTCCTTATGCTTAAAATAGGGTGGCATCTTTTGGAATAGGGAAAACTTCCTTGAAAGTGAAGAGCACACCAGCCTTGTTCTTTACCAGGAAGATGAGGAAAGCATATCCCAAAGGCTGAAGAAAACAGCTCATTTCTTCTCTTGTTTGCAGGAAAGGGAATTAAGCTTGAGGATGAAGAGATAAGGTTCAGAGTCCAAGCAGTTTGTTTGACACATGTATTACTTATATTAATATTTTCATGATAAGAGTATTCAGACATTATAAAACAAGTTTCCTAGAAGAGATGATGTGGAAGCTTTAAACAGCTACATTAATAACCAAAATTAATGACAAAGAAATAAAAATGTCCAGCCCTCAGAACCTTCCATGCATCCTTTATGTACCCACTTTAATTTCTTATGTACTGCAATTATGTGAGGATTCTGAAGCCATTTTCAGCAATTTATAATTACCTGGCTATATGCAGTATGTTTACTTGACGTGAGCATTGGATCAACTACCAAGAATCAGATCCTCAGATCTAACAAGTTATCAATGAAGCATAAATACATATACTAAAAATTAGAGTATGCTCATGCAAATTTATCCAGTGATCCTGTGAAATATCTTGGATTGATTTCAATATAAACTAAACTGCTGGGGAAAAAAAGGAGTTATACAACCCAAATTCACTGATTTTTTTTTTCTCAATGGTAAACAATAAATTTGCCCTTGAAGTGAGAAGAGCTGTGTAAGAGGGAAGTAAAAACCTTGCTAGAGGCTTGATGGCTCCCCATCTGTCTTTAAAAGACCTCTGCTCCAGCCACAAGCAGGAGAGAAGACTGCCATTCTGGTGCCAGGAAACCTCACCATAACTTGAAAATTCTAGAAATTCTGTTCAAAAAGCAATTAGGAGTACTCATGCAAAGATTAGTAAGGAGATTATATGGAACAAAATATGTTACTTGAGAAGAATCCTTCTGACTTCACTCATGTATCTTTTGGATTGCTCTGGATTGTATTACACCAGACATCAGGGTACCTTTCAACAAAATATGGTGCCACAGGAAAATACTTTTTGGAAATAATCTATTGCTAAGTGCTTTTCAACCCTTTTGAGTAATTAAAACCAAATGTCTTTCTGTGAAGGGTGTTTTAAAATCATTACCAAGATCAGCTGTGCTGCTAGTGAAACAGGAAACCCCCCCAAGAACATGACAGCCATGGTTAGCAACTGTGATTTTAGTAAGCATGACCTTACAAAGCATCTTTAATCTCATTATTTCTTTATCACCTGGTAATTTAGAAGGCATGTGGTTCTCCACATAAGAATTCACCTTATGTGATGAATTCATCAGGTTTCAACCTCATTCATCAGGTTTAAGAGGATGATCTCTCACTCAGATGTTTACAAATTTGATGGAGATGTGCACCTACAGGACCCTGATGGGACTCGGGGAAACCCAGACATTTCCAGGCAGAAATGCAATTACCATTGTACCAATGCACCCTCACAGTCCCTGCCTCAAGCAGCTCAGCACAGAACTACATATATATTTTATATATATATATAAATATATAAATATAAAATATATATGTATATATAATATATAAATACACACACACATATATATATACAGTCACAGCTATATTGTCAAAGTGAGGAAAAGTACAGAAGGGTTTGTGTGGGGTTTGTCCTCATCCTGACACTGTTTCCAGTATGGAGAGTATCTGCTCCCACCACAGGATATTGGATCACCCTGCAGTCTAATTTACCTGTGCTGAGCTGCAATAGCTTCAAAAAAATCAGGAGCTGGTAATATCTAGGCCTGTCTCAACCATGACTTCTCTTCCAACCCATGTCTTACCTTCCCCACTAATCCAGTGCCAGGGAAAGCAGCAGGCAACAAGCTCCATTTTGTCAGTATGCTATCAAATGTTAATTGTTACAGTAGGATTGGAGGACATAAATAAGGCTCTTCCTGCGAGTCCCCTGCCTTCTGCACAGGCCAAGGCCTGGAATTTCCCTGCTGATTTCCTGCAGGTGACCTGGGAGCCACCACCCACTCAGGGCTGGTGAGTGACTTGACTTGCTCAAAGGCTGACAGGAGTGAGGAAATCAGCAGTGCTGGAGCTCGTGGGTTTTAACCCCATGGAAAGGAGGCAGAGGAGCCTGCCTGGCACTTGGGCTGTGTGTGCTGATGGTAAATCACAGAACAGAACCTTTAAATTCAATCATTATTGTGGGCTACAGGAGGCCCTTTCTACAGCAAGAGCTGAAGGGACCAGCAGCAAACAGTGACAGCATTACAGGAGGTGCCTCATCCACCTTACTGACACATTCCTGCTGCCACCCTACTGCTGCAGCTTACAGCCATGCAGGAATTAAAGTGTAACTTCTAGTTCCAAAAATCCTGTCCAAAGGACTCTCTCTGCTACAGAGCTGATGTTGTTTTTCACAGTACTGCAGCGAACTGAAGGATGCCACACTGATGGTTAATTCGCCTTTAGACAAGCATTCTAGTGACTTTAAAGTTGAAATAATGAAACTTTATTTAAGAAAGGATTATGTCAAATATAGAGGATAATTTCTTGCATCAAACTCAAACCCAAGAGCTTTACTTTTCAACACAGACAAAATGATGAAGCATAGATGCACTCACACACACTCACACACAAAAAAAAGGGGGGAGGAAAAAAAGCTCCAATCCCCAAAACCACACACACCCCAAACAAGAAAAAAAGGGCTCATTTTGCTTTCTGTTCTCTAGAATTGAGCTGGTTTAAGCCCAGCTGTCTGGGAGGCAGCTGAGCAGCTCTCCTTGAAGGAACACAATGCCAGCACAGCCCTGCTCTGGCCTGTTTGGCAACAAAGAGCACAGGATACATCTGATGCCCAACATCAGAACTTTAAGACACAGTCAGATGGCTATGATTTTCACTGCCAGAACTAAACTTTATTTCCATGTGTATTACATACTGGTATTTGATGCCAAGTACATTAAAATTACTTTAACAGAGGATTTAAGTGAGGAATACTTATTCTTCACTAAACAAGAAGGAATGTAAAAACCTATAAGAAAAGAACTGTTTAAGCTTTGTTTTGATTTTGGCAAATCAAACAGTTAAGTACTCTTCTGTTCTCTCCTCAGATCTTTCAAAGTACCAAAAAAGTATCTTTTTTTTTTTAATAACCATGCAGCTGAAGAAAAAAAATAGTCTTACAAAATCCATTTCTTACTCTAAATATGGTTACAAATCAGAGTATTAAACACAAAATTCCCAATTCCTATTTTTAAATACAAATACTGTATTATATTATGAAATGGGGATAATTAAAATATATCAATGACTACAAATCTAGTAATTTAAAGCAAACAAACATGCTGTTTGCTTTCATGTGGAAGAATTAGGATATTGTATGGTTCAAGCACTGCAGTAATTTCTGTCAACCCCTCGATGCCCAGAATGTCAAACTTGCAAACACAGAGAGACAAGTGTTCAGGTCAGAATAGCACCAGGTGTTTTTCTTTTTTCCCCCCCTTTTAAAGTTATTAACATTTAATAAAATGAGTGACGTTACAACTTTCTGAAAGTGACATGCACAAGTAGAGAATTTGCTTTGTGTTTCCAACTAATAAGCTGAAAAGTTTTAGACAATACTGAACAATTACAATGTATTTCATGGTACACATGAAAACAGTGCTTCCACAGTATATCCTCAGTTCTCAAGTACAAAAATATCAGTTATGGGTAGTCAATAGTTATCAAAATTTTTATTGGTACAGAATGAAAGCAGCATTTACTTTATTGTTTTTTAAACCATACATCATAAAATTCCCAAGTACACATGTGGAGGAGTGAAATAGGCTCTGTACTATTTACCTGCTACTGATCCTAAGTCCAGATTGAAAATCTTTCCGGGCCAAAACCAAACAATATAATTAATATCTAAGGGAAGGCAGTTCCTCAGTGTCAAAGGTCAGCATTTAGTTTTACTAAAACACTATTCTTGAAACAATACATCACTTAAATGTATAATTACATACACTACAAGTGAAAAAAACAGGTTTTTATTAACAAGAACTATTTAGACTGGGCATAAACATCTTAACCACAAACCCTGGAAATATTATGGATGCCTTGATGTGGCCCTTTTTGGTGAGAGAGTAAGAACAATGAAGTATGGCTTTTCAATCTTCCTTTAAAAGCATGTTTTATAAAACTTTGTAGGCTTAAATTATCTTAGGCTTTAACATTTTCCAGTAACATCATCTACTAATTAGAAGCATTAATAACATCAGTATATTAAGCAATTGGGTGATAGATGATCACCAGCAGAACAGGAACTGTTTGCTTTTGCTGTTGTTTTTTGTCTTTAAGTTAGGGAGGTACTTTTCTAGTGAGAGCCATCCTACAGTACTATCAAATATTTCAGAGGTTACTACATAGCTTCTCAAATAAAATCCTCAACAGTTTCATTTTCCAGCAGATACTTATAGCAAGCATATGCAGAGAGCAAATACAATCAAGTGCAGACAGTTCAAAAGTATCTCTCAAACACATTGTTTTACAGTTACCCTCTGCAAAATAAAAGCCCCTCCTCACCCCAAAAGGATGTGGTGAGAAGGGGAAACAGGTCTGCCATTCATGTAGGAGTTTGGCTAGCATAGTTTTATTAAAGTTGTTAACAAAAATAGTTAAACATTTTTACAATTTAACATCCAGTCTGAGAAAAGGCAAATCAATGAAAAAAATACAAAAAAGTAAAAAAGTGCACTACCCAGTCCAGTATTTTGCTTTAAATTCATGTCACTTACAGTATATGAAAAATAAACCCAGAAGTGTAATTACTTTAAAATACACCGCTTCTGTATTTTACACATATATTCTATAGTGGAAGAGGAGATCTCTTAAAAACTTTACTCTTAAAATATTGAGGTGCATATACCAAGTGGGATAGACTTGGCAAGTTAAGTTGCAGTAGAGAATCCTTTCAAATTTGGCATTTCACTTACATACCTTACTGTGCCAGCAAGGTCAGTAATACCTAAACCTTCTAAAAAGAACAGTAATTTTGTTTAATGCAGATTTACTAATACAGACAACTACAAGAAATGGTGAGGTCAGCAACTCTATGGGATCTTGAGATACGAGTCCTGATTTAGTTGTCAAATGGAACAATGTCACAACAAACTTTTAAGGCCATGTTTTATTTGCTGATTAATGGACAAAAGGCAATGGATTCCCCCCCCCCACTGAATATTTTCTTGAAAGTCTGTGCTCATAAAAATTATGAAAACTTGGAAAGACTTAATTATTGAAACTTTAAATATATTTTACACAATCTTGTTTGTACAAAAATACAAGTTAAATATAAACATAAAGCAATCATGATAATTTTATGTAAATCCATTTTGTGATATTCTGTTATATATAAAAAAGTTTTGCAGCTCTGTCTCATTTGTGAAAAGATCAATACCAGATTGAATCACTACTGGCAAAGGGCCCTAAAAAGCACACTTCAGCATTAAATATGTTTTACAAGTTAAGTACCATTTCCTGATTTCATCTTCTAAAGACTGGCAAAAGATAGGGCAGTATGTCCATAAACCAACAAATAATTTGGCTACAATGTCATAAAACACAAACACACAATCTGTACAATAAAACAGTAGCTATGCAGTACGAACTAGTTACACACACATACACAGACATGGAATGGAACTTAGTGAGATGTCGTTTGTAATTCACTGTTCTTCAGCCTGGCATTTTGTCTTACTTCATCAAATGAATATGACTTCGTTACCTTTCCATTCTTAAATACAGTGTGGAGCAGATCCTGCAAGAAACACCACTATTTTAGCAAGAGTGGTCTGGCAAACACAGGTTACACAAACTCCAAAGCAAGCACACAAACCCAGCCTGAAAAGGCTGGAACTTCAGACTGTCAAGATACTAAATCTTGACAGCTTTTTCTGACACCTTTCACTAATGGTTACACAGAAGAAAGGGCTTGGGTCATCCTGTGCACAGACAGCAGCTTTGTGCTGACCAGTCCCCTGAGTGTGGTATCTGCACCTGGCCAAAGCAAAACACACACTCAATACACCTTGCTAGAGCTGTTTGTAAGAAAGGTGACACACAACCAGTCAAATACAATTCAATTACAGAGGTTTAAATGAAGTATTTTTTTCCTCTAGGGAAAAAAAAAAAAAAAAGGAAAGAAAAAAAAAAAATCTTTCCTCAAAAGTCAGCACAGCAGCAACACTGAGCAGCCACTGCATTTGGTGACCTACTGCAAGGACCTGTGGCTTTAGAGAAATGGGCCCAAAGAAGGGTACATTTCCCTGTCATTTCCAGGGAGTCCCAGAACTGGTACCACAGCAATGACCCGCTAATTTCCTGGGACCAAAACTTTTTTAATGAATAATTTCACCTGACAAAAATGAAGGGACAACATATTGCCTAATTTCAGAGCCAAAGTCTCGTAGTTTGTGCTGAAGAGATTTCTCACCATTAGGTCCTCCCCTCTCTACATACGTATGAAAATTCATAATTAACATATGTACAGGAATATGTGCATAGAAAAAAGTTTCAAATTTACATAAGGTCTTTGTGTGTAAATCAGGTTTTTTCATCTTGAAATTTCTCAGAGATCTAACTTTTAGGCTTACAGTTATGTAAAGCAGTGTGCCTAGCAGTACAAAACCAGCTTCTGTATACCAGAAAACCTTTGACTTCTAAAAGCAGAAGTGCAATTTGACAACTTATTTTCAGTCCTCTGAATTTGGGAAGAGACTCAACATGCAGTTTAATGATTCACTGTTGGACGCTGAAACACAAGACATATCACATTGAAAGCCTGAGATTGGCATAAAGTTTGTGCTTATTTCATAGAAATAGCATTCCTTTTGCAATTGTAAAGAATTCACAGGGAAACTGAATTCCTGGTTAAAATGTACATCTTTAAAAACTGTGGAACTACTCTGTGTACAGAGCACAAACTCCTGAAGGAACTATTAAAAAAATCTCAGTGAGGAAGTAGAAACACATTTTAGTTCCAGCTGAATTAAAGTTACACTCTTGCTAAAGAAGTTACAGCTGTTCTACCTCCAGCTGGGGTCACTACTCAAATTGTGCAACATTGGCCAAACAAAATTACCTGGCCAGTATATATTCTGCAACACTGAGACTTGAGTTTTGGGAAAAGTAGTAATGTTATTGTGTTTATGAAGACAAAAAAAGGACAAAGATCTGTAATTGTAAAGCCTGAACATTCTACTGTGATTCTAACATTCTGCTGTTACTGAGGTAATTTTTGAGGTAATAAGATGGAAGTTGAACAAAATGACAGATCAGAAATAACTTCTGAAATTAAGTTATAATCTGCTATTTCTCAGTCTATTTTTGCATGAAGAGTGATACAATAGATTTTGGAAGTTCATACCTGTCCATACTCTTCGAGATCTCCCTTGCCTTCCTCAAGTGTCACATACTCTCCAGCAGGTGTCCTATGCAACGACAGCCGTCCTTTCTTTGACCTTTTGTTGGGATCGGCTACAGGATCTTTGAAGACATTTATCTAAAATGAAGAGGATTTTTTTAGGAGGAAAGGGCTTTGTGGGACCTAATGCAGATGGTGGTAACGTAACAGGAAATGTCAAACAGGTTTTCAAATGGGGAGGCCTCTCCAGAAAGCAGAGTGGTAGAAGTTGTACAGAGACATACCCCAAGGCCGTTGGTCACCACGTAACTACACTTGAAGGAACAGTTTAAGAGGTCTCTGGTTAGTTTCTGCAACAAAGCTCCACCAGATCCAAAGGCAATATTCTCAATACTCCATTTATTCTTCTTCATTCCCTCCACAATCTAATAAGAAAAAGAAAATTATGATGGAGAATACTTTTAGGCCATGCCATTTTCCCATAAAAATATTATACTACTTTAACAAGATGCTTTTACAGACAATTAAGCCAACTAACATTCAGTTTCCAGGAGATGTATGTATTAATTTGGTCAGTACTTGGGACATTGTTTGCATTTTTATTTACAGCTCCAGCGTGGAACTGGAAAGCTTTTGCTGTAACACAATTACCAGGCCAGCACATATACTTCCCAAACTGGGAAGAGTGGCACAGTGAGGCAATGCCCAGAGAAACAGAGCTCTAAAGAAAATAAGAGACTTCATGGGAGTATTTCAGAGCCTTCCAATTTCTCAGAATTATGGAAAGACCTGGAAGCAGAGCCTGTATCCTGAAACAATGCAGCCATCCTGCTCACCTCCAGAAAGTTATTACCCTCTCTGCCCAATGACTTGAACAGAGCAATTCTCTTGAAAATCTCATTGAACTTGCTGATCTTACTCTAGACAAAGATGGGAAATGAAAATACACAAAACTGCTCACAGAGTTTGCTTTGCCACCTTCTCCAGGAGGTACAGCTCAATGTGAACTGTGCTGCTATCAACAGTGGAAGCAAAAATCACTGCATCATTTCCCTCCACCCGGATTCTGCCCTGACAAATGTGACATCCTCCAGCCTGGAGTAATGGGTGCTCATTTAGTCATGCTCATAAAGGGCCAGGACTTGTTTCCCTAATCTGTTACTCTTATGACAGCCTGAAATGATGGTTACAGCCCCAGAACAGGAGTCCAAACTCTCTTCTCCTAACATTTACTATCAAAAGCAGGTGAGAAAACCAGAGTGGGTGAGACAGCAAAGTACCATCCATCTAGAAAAACAGGAAGATGAGAAGCAGAATGGAAGAACATTTCAAAAATCAGCATAGTCATAAATCTGGTAATATTTTGGGCAATCTTAGTGTCCTGCATCAAGAAAAAATGCCAGAGTAACACTGAACAGAACTGTTTCAGGAGCTACTGATGTCAAGCTGCTTTTTTAATGGACAGCTAAGGCTCAAAAGAGGGGAGAAAAAAACAGAAAACACAATTCCAGTTTCATACTGTAACAAACTGGTAGTGTAAACAGAAGAGCACACTGGTATTTAGTTTATGCACTTAGTCACATGCAGACTACCTTCACAGATACTCTCAGTCTGAATGCCTGACAGAGCCAGTCAACAGGACACATGGACAGCAGAGTCCATGCCCTTCTCAGGGCATGCTGGGAACACCTTCCCACTACACAGATTCCCTGTCACACCTTCCCTGTCACAGATCTCCCCAGGAGAAATCTTATCAGTGAGTTTCCATCATTCCAGTGGTACCAACTTACTCAGACTCACTCAGCAAGCCAAGCAAAATTAATCTCAAGCTCTACTACCATGACTTCTACTGAAGAGAGCCCTCTGAAAGCTTTGAATCTTGAACAAATGCCCTCTTAAATACAGGACAGTCCTGTGGATTTTAGCAGTAGGCATCATACCTTCTCAGTGACCAAGAGCAGAAGCTGTCTTTATTTTCAGTGATTACACTCTCCTGGAAGCAGTTAAAAGAGGTACTCAGGAAAGATAAACAAGTGAAATTAAATTCTCCTTTATGTACCTAAAAGTAACTAAAGCTGACAAAGGAAGGGTAAGAAATGGTACTTTGTACACCTTCTACTTGAGAACAAAGCACAGAGGTGCCATAAGAAATGAGATTTAACTGGGCCTGGATATGGACTCTACTTATCTGTCTTTTAAGAGTAAATACAGGTAAGCTCCACGTGGCCTCTGGCTGTGTCCAGACCCTGAGCAAGCCTGCAGCTGTGTGAACTGCTGGCCCAGCCTGAGCCAGTGCTCTGCTCTCCTCACCGTGCAGTTGCAAAGGCAGGAATGACACTGAACTCACCTGAGCACACCTGCAAGGTAAGAACTGCCTGGTACAAACAACACCCTACACCAAGGCCCGTGAGGCTGAGGCAATGTTAATTGCTACCTGCAGGTTAACAGATGTTAGTGCCAGCACAGCATAGCTGGGCCGTGGCTGCCTAGCCCTGTGCCTGGTGAGAAGAAAGGTGAACCCCCTCTCAGCTCGTGTTCTGCTCTCATTTACAGATGGTTTGTTCATCTCATGCTACAGACACACTCCTCACTTATTCTGGGTGATGAACTGGCTTCTAGCTTTCCACTCTCTCAAGGGACTTGCTTACTTAGACTGATCTTTGTCTGGTGAGGAGGGGAAGGGAAATCCAGACTAAGGTGAAAGACAGCTCTGACTGTACCAGTGACCCACAGCCAAGGCCCAGATATTACTATTACTGCCTTATTTATGGAGAAGAGATGGCAAACAACAGTGGTAATAGGGAAGAATAAAAGGAAGAGATCTGAAACAACTGAAGCCCGCCCCCAAAGGAAACCAATACAGAAGAATTTTTTGCTTCATACTTTCAAACCTATACAGGGAGAACAATTCAGGTGTCAAGGTTTCCACCAGCTTCCTCTGACCATTATGAGCATGATTAATACATGAACTGTGACTCCAGATTAGAGGATTTATTTTGTATAAAAATTTAAAGACATCTGGAAATTGAATGTTCAAAGAAAATCCTTTGAAAGTGTAGTATATTGTGGAGTTAGCAGATTGGAATGATTTTTAAAAGTGAAAATGCAAAGAAAGTCAAAAAAGTTTCCTTACCTGTTCTACCAGCATCCCCTATTAAAACAAAGAATTTTAAAATCCAGTTTATACTCTGAGTTGTTTTCTATATTGTTGTTTCAGCTACTTTGGATAGCTAAATCAGACTATTGGTCATTACCCATTTTAGACTTTCCTACTGTACCCATTACCTTTCATCTGATCTGTAACAATAATTCATGCCTAGAATTGAAAGCTGATATAGATTATTTGGAATAAAATCTTGCACAGGCTACAAGAGGGGCAAAAAAGATGGCCACAGTGATACATTTGTATTTATTCATGTAAACGCCTTTTGGAAAACAATTAATTATTGTGTTGGTCCAGTTTTGGTGGGTTGTTTTATTTTGGGTTTTGTTTGTTGTTTTAGGGATTTTTTTAATGTTATGCTATTATCCAATCTTCTACAAGTCAGCATGGTAAAACCTGGGGTTTGCTGACATAAAAGGATTAAGAGATTCACAATATTTAAATAAAACTAAAATTAGGTTGCAATATCATGGTCATTTTGCTCCAACCTAATTTGCTGCTGTCAGATGAGAAATGTCACTTTCCTTCCTGCCCCTTTCTCCCAGCTCAAAACAAGTCTGTTTTCTTCTGCATAGTGCTGGTGAGTATTAGCCCCTTTCTGGGGTGCAATTTAATTCACTAAACCACAAAAGTGGCTTAGCCCAAAGTCTCCTTTTGGCTAAGTTAGTTTGCTGCTACATGTGTGGTCTAAACTGTTTTAATGACCAGTGGTTCAATGACATGAGGCCCAGCAAGATTTGAGTCAGGAAGAAATGAGAAGATGCCACTGGGCAGCAGTAATCTGCCTGCTCTGTATATCTTGGGGAACTGGATCTTCTGCTCTTTTATTGCATGTTACAGGTAGATATAATCAATTGCAGCTCCATAAGGAAAATATATAAACAGGCAGATTACCTGAACAAAGGATTGCTTATTCTGCCTCCCATCCTCTCCCATTAACTGTTGCAATTGTTTTACTGCTCTATTAAGAGGTTAGAGAGCACAGTATTTTTCACTCTAGTACAAAGATTTTTAAATACTTGCTTTAATATTCAATTAGAATCAATGCTATATGACATCTTTCAATTTTGTCCAGTATAACTTAGAAAAAGAGTTCCTCACAAGAGAGAATAGTCCAGTTTCTGTCCTCCCACAATTCATGAAAATCTTTCCTAACATACTTTCCTAACACAGGCATGAGCTCTGTTAGATCATTGTTCAGAACAAGCAGAAATGTTTTTCTTCTGTGTGGGTTTTGCTCTCTTTAACAGAGTGTCTTCCCCTGCTATGTAATGATTAGACTCTGTTTCCAGCTATTAACCTCTCATGCTTGTGTTATGTTAAGCATATTAGCATAGTTATACATTCTCAAAGAGCCACATGGGACAAAAAAAAATAGAATAGAATTTACTTTAAAGGCTGTTGGGGGGAAAAACTGCGAGCATGACTGCACTACAGTTGGTCTATCAGATTACAATCTCAGTATTAACTGCTCTCTAGGGATCTGAGTGACAAATCTGAGTTCTGTCATTGAGGTTCACATCATGTGCCCACGTTAGACATGCAGATGGCTTCAGACTAATTAAAACCCAAAGCTGATACCTCCCTTGCTCATGGTTTTAAGAAGAAGCAAAAGTCAGCTTTGTTGAGAAGAACCTAAAGATGTGTCTGTCTAGAAAGCTAAGACAAGTGTCAATGAAGTCAAGTAAAATTAATCTTAATTCAACTTATTTCTGGTTTTGAACTCTAATACAGCTGAAGATGAAAGACTCAGGACAAACCAGACAAAGTCAAATGCTCTTCCTCTTCCATGCCCTTTGTCATCTGTAGTTACTGCAGTTTATACCTTTATAGCCATATTGTATTACCCAGTATCTACCTCTAGTCAATAGTGGTGAATTTATGACTTATTTCAAGTGTGCAGAATTTAGTGAATAATTTATGTCTTGGAAAAATTGCAATTTTGACTCAGACTATAGCCTAATCTTTTACACATATTTTCAGGTTTTTCAACTAATCCTTAGTCCACTAGTTGCTTGATAAAGGAATTCGCTTTCCTTACCCTAGGTTTTAAAAAGTCTCCTTCAAAACTACATGATCAATATGTCAACAAGCAGACTTCAGATGGTACACAACTAACTAATGAGCCAAACCAGTTAATTACTACTACTGCTGCAGCACAGTGATCATGCAGTGTGCCTTAGACATCAATGAAATGACCAAACACTGCCAGATTTTGATCTCAATGAGACTTGACAAGCATGGTGAAAGCAAACAAAAGGAGACACAGTGGAAAGAGAAGGTTTACAACAGGGGGATTAGAAAATGCCTTTTAGGGGTTTTTATGCATCTTAATAATTTCCTGTGGAGTATTAATGAATTTGTTTTATGCATTATGATATCATTGCCAGTGTCTGGAATGAAGGGCAAGGGCGGGGTCAGCAGTCTCTGCTGCAACATCTGACTAGTTGTAACAGAGTCCAGATTAAATATCAACCTTTTCAGTGTCACCCTGACACATGAACAGATCTCCTACCTCTTGCAATGTGTTGATATCCACACCATCCCCTTGAATAACTCTGAGATACGGTGGCAACAACTTATAGCCTTTTGAATTCTCTGTAATGGGAAACCTCTTCCCCAAGATCTCCAAGACCTATTGGAAAGGGAAAGAAGATTGTTTCTTTATTGGAATGGCAGGTTTTTATTTTTGAACTATTTCCACATTTGTGTCATGCTTTTTCCAAAAAATTAAAATAAGTCCATAAATATACCCACATAAACCTGCTCTAAATCTATCCACAGACACAATAAAAGCATGCCAGCCATTGTGGTGGAAGCAGTCACAGACAATATGGTCTTTAAGAAGTTGCACCCAAGAGCTAATGAGAATCATGCTTCCCCTCCTTCTCCCTTTGCTTGATGTGACTTTCTGCCATTAAATGTGTCAGCTGAAGATTCTGCTCTTCTTTTGACCTCCCTTAAGATGGTGGATGAGGCTTTCAGTTTTTTACGATTTTGTAAGCCATAAATATTTAAAATGAAACACTTCAGCTAGGAGATTTTCCTATCAGCTCTGATAAAGATAATTCAGAGTTCCTATTTGTGATATGCCACTTATCCCAAAGGAAAAAAAAAAGTGTTAAATCTGTATAGATCTAATTTGATAGATGTAACTAATATATATATATTAATAACAATGTAACTAACATTGCCCTTACCTTCTTACTTGGACAGTGCTGACAGTTACTCAAATTCAGAGGTATCAACAGCTTTTATTATGAAACTGAAACAATCATTATGCTTCTACAAAGCAATGAGGCAAGAAGCATTTTTCAATGTGGAGTCAGTGCCACTGACTTAAATGCACATCTTATAAAAGAGAGAAGAGGGCTACACATGTATTTATAGCACAAAATCATGAATTACATTAACATGGGATGCCAAGATACCTAAACTTAGTAATAAGAATTGTTATTGACCTGGCATTTACTAGCACTGAAGTGGTTTCCCATTGCATTTGTTAAGTGATAAAAGTTTCTCTTCATAAAAGCATTCCAACATCACTACATCAGCAAAAAACTGGTAACTTGTAAAGCTTTAAGAACCATATATAAGAATGGAATTGATGAAAAATGTGAAACTATTTGGACTGCAAAAGAGCTCCCATATATATACTGAGGTGAAATAAACATTCACATTTTTCATAGGTCCAAATTAGCCAGCATCAAATATATACAATGCATACCAAGTTAGAGCTAGTTAGCTATGTTTGCTAGCCAGTCATTACAAAAAAAAAACAAACAAACAACTGCCCTCCCAATCTTGTATACAAATGAATCCAAGAAAGGATTACCTTTAGAACAGTGTCAAGGGGATTCCCAGAATCTGGTCTAATAATAAGTGGTGCCTCTGGACTTCGGGCTTCAATTATATGCCTTAGGTCATCACCCCATATTTTCTCACAGGCATTGTAAATGTCGTAGCTGTCACTAACCACAGATACAGGCACTGAAGAAAACTGTGTTACTATGTGTTCAAAAGCATCTTTTTCATGATCTTTCCCCCAAGCTGTTATGGTACTGCAAAGGCAATTGAAAAATTCACATTAGAATTGCATTTACATGTCATTCTCTATTTCCTTCCAGCAACAGTTCGAGACAATGATGAGCAGTATGATTACACAACAGCAGAAACTATGTGCTTATCAGCTCTGTGTTGCACGGATTATAAATACACTATATACTAAATAAACAGATTTAATTCAGACAGGGAACTACAGATGCAAGGACAGAACATCTGCTCTGACAACTTCATGCTACAAAATGGAAAGTTTGGAATGAAGCACCTCACCATGTGTTAGAAAAATATAAAGAAGAAAACAGAATTTTTTCTTTTTTAATAGTGATATAAAGCAAATATTCTCACTTATACAACAGTCCTCTAGAGGAACCTCAGAACATTACCCTTGGCACAAGGCCACAGGTGAGCACATAAACCAGAGCTGCTGAGAGCAGTAGTAAGTTACCAAATGCAGTTGATCTGCAGTAGCTGCTCAGACCAGCTGACATAAGTGACTTTACTAACTTGTGTGCAAAGACCTAAAAATGCTCTCATGCACAACACAAGAGTCAGTGGGCACTGAATTTTCACCTTAAAATTCCAGCATTATCTGCTGTGTGGACAAGTCCCAGATCATGGTAGCAGGGAGAGAAACAAACTTTATTTCACAGAAGTTGGGCCAGACTCAGAAGAGCCCTGCTGACATACCAGGCAAGCACCATGCTCAGAACACCACTTTGTATTGGAGGTTGTGGAACAGTAAAACAATTCTGTAAAAATTTGGGTCTCTTGTATGAGACCTTTTTGTGTACTAACTTGGAAAGGGTGACTGCAGTCTGCATTTGGTGGGCAAATTTTAAGTAGGATAGCTCTCTGTTCTAATACCACCACTTTAATACGCTGGGCAAAAGACACTTTATCTTGACTCCATGCGTTTCTTTTTGCTTTTATTACAATATATTTTACAGTAGCTTTGATGATCAGAAATTTCAGACAAAAACTGTCATGTCTATTGGTCAGGCAGGAGCTCTAGAGCAGCACTACAGCAATGGTACATAAGTTCTATGAAGCAGTGCTGCTTTAAAGATGATCACTACCCTACAAGGGCTATTCATCTA
The DNA here is from genome assembly GCF_036417665.1 of Passer domesticus. NCBI lineage: Eukaryota > Metazoa > Chordata > Aves > Passeriformes > Passeridae > Passer > Passer domesticus. The sequence continues at coordinate 12,689,535 of NC_087478.1, forward strand.
AGCCTGAATGAATAATGACTATTTAAAATCAATAGTAAATATTTACCTGGGTTTTGTGCTCACTATGAAACATACAACCAACCTTGTTTTATATTCTCATTTCAGTGTGTAGACATGCAACTGAAATTCAAGGATTTGCACTCATTCCCAACCTTGTACAGGACATGGATTGGAAAAAAGTAAGAGCTCTGTCTCTCAAATATTTGAGATCAGTTTCCCTACACTTAAAAACTCATTCACCATTCTTAGTGATATAGCAAGGATTTACCATTACAAGTTATACTGATGGGAAGCTTGAGAGCAACTGCCTCTTCTGGAGGGAGAACATGAACTGTGAGAGTCCAGAACTGCAACTCAGAGTTTGTCAATTTATGATTTCATATTTAAAACAAAATTTGAAGCTCATAATGAGAATCCTCAACATCTATAGGCTATACACCTTCAAGCTTATTCTAAAAAGACACCGATAACAAGGTTACAGTTAAAAACATGTAAAATACACTTATAGCTAAGAACAACCATGCTACTTATGTGCCCCTAGAACATATAGAGGCATCAGTACAGAACTGCAGCTTCAACAGCTGGATCAGTCATGGCTAACACTGTATGCTCTATTTCTGGATACAAAGAGGGGCAAGAAAAGAATTATATTTTGTTAAGCTATTCTTAGAAAGGCTTAGACTAGTATCTTACCTGTGTTCAGCAGCTGGAACAGAATATCCTGGAACAGGATCTTTTGTACCATAGTACTTTTTAATTAATGCTATTCCTGCTACAGTGTCTGTTCCTTTGAAGTTCACCAAGTGAGCTGAAGCTCCTATTCCTGCAGTCTGAAGAAGATGTGACTGTCAGTTTCCATGCCACATACAGAAGCCTCCAGTCACCACCTAGCACTAGTTTGTAACAGGAAGGCTGACTCAATTCCCACTTCACCAACATTCCCTTCATTCACTCACCCTGGGAAGACACAGAAAACTTCTCCAGTCTAGTGCTCACAGTTCAGACACTGTACCCACCCCCACGCCAGACCTCCCCCTCCACACTTAGTCCAAGCACAGTGTTCTGTACATTCACAATTTCAGAGCACAACAGGGCCACAGAGGTTAACAGCCACATCTACAACTCTTCATAGTTAGGAACAATCAGACTTTTCAAATTGTTAGACAAGCAGTTTTACCTCTTGAGAAGAAACTCCTCTGTAGCCAAAGTCATGCAGTTTATATTCCAGTCCTTCCAAGCTGCCAGAAGTCTCCAGCAAATATTTGGCCAAAATCTTTTTCTGCTCTCTAGAGTTTGTAGCCACTGTGATTGGGTACCATGACTGCACAAGAATAGTCTAAAACAAAATCCATCATAATGTTAGGTGCATATTTGTTTAGAGCTTGACAATGCCCACCTGGCATTTATTCAGGCACAAAAAGGTCTATTTATTTTCAAAGTACTGATGCCTCCAACAGTTTGCTTTAGGGCTTAAGTAATTAGCCTTTATAAGGTAGGCAAGGTATTGACCTTCTCAGGAGTTATCACTAGTAAAATACTGACACACAGTTGCCCCCATCCTCCTTTCTTATGGATAAAAGTACTGCTGTGAATTTCCTGTACAATTATTATGATCCCTTGCCAGGTGGGGGAAAAAGGTCTGTGTAAGATGACTACAGAAAAGAATTAAAGCAGAAAATGAAAGTTGCCAGAGATTTCCTGTAAAGCAATACAGGATTCAACCTTTAAGTGCATTAGTATTTACTTAGAAAAAATGTGTTAAATTTCCAAAACATACCTCAATCCAATTTGTGAGCCAGTAGCACTCTGGATCTGTGTTTTCTACTGTGAAAAGAACATTTCCTCTGGGAATTACAGAGCCCTCAGGAACAGCCTTTATTTCTATGGGAAGATGGCCATCATATTTCTGTGTAAGAAACAGTGATGTTATTAAACAACAGGAAAGATTAGAATCTACAGCTCTTTTATTTAACTGCAATGGATAGAAGGCTATGAGTAAATAAAAGCTTTCTTCTTAATTTCTTTCAACTCTAAAAATAAACCCACCAGTCCAAATAAATTAAAAAATCCATATTTATCAAAAAAGGATAAAAATCATGTAACTTAAAACCCAGTCTCTTTATCAGTTGTATTCCTTGAGCAAACTGAGCCAGGAAAGCTTAAGCATTCTATAGAAATACATAAGTTCTACCCACAGAACAAGAAATACTACTAATTTTCTTCCATGCTTTCACACGCAGTAAGCTAAAAAAAGTTCAGCTACTATCCAGATTTTTAAAAATCTACTAGTTTTGCTTAGTACAGATGTATGCTTTCTTCATTTATTACAGCAGGATCTATTTAATAACTATTTTAGAGAATATTTTCATTTCAATTACTCACTAAACATGGAGTTTTATATTGGAATGTCACTCTTTTGTCAGTCTTTTATCCCCAAAGGACTAAACATTGTGTAAAATATGCCCTTTGAAAAAGAGTAACCTGCAAATAGCAACTCTAGAAGACTAATTATAACTTTCTGACAGAGTTCTGCAAGCTGTACTAGCAATACTGAAAATGTTTTGGATGGTAATATATTTTGACAGAAAGCTTCCCATGAGATATCCTGTTAAAGGCAACAAAAATTGCATCAATTCAGAGAAATTACAGATTCATAAGTAGCACCAAAACATATTCTCCAGTACTCAACAGACATCAGAAATCTCCTCTACTTTACAGTTTATAAGTTTGTACAAAAATGCAATAACCTGAAGCAAACTGTGTTTTTATACCACACAGGGTCTAGTTGTCAGATTTGAAGGTATATGGATTAACAAAAGACAACAAAGCCTTCAAAAAGGCTCAAAATAATTTATTCATGAGTCAATGAAGGCAAAAGTATAATTAAGTGAAAAAAAACTGAACAGATCTCAGAGTTGCTGTAGGTGCTGATTTTGCCCATGGAAAAAAAGTGATATGATCATGCCATGGCTCTGTATTATAGTCTTAGGCAAAAATTTTGGATAGACTTGACTTGCACAATTCAGGACTTCCATCTCCATCTCTCATCATCGATTCCTGCCAACTTCCAGCCTTTACACCAGCTCACTGATCTCCAGGAAATCCTTTTCTTTCTTCCAGCCCTTCACCCTATCAGTATTTACCCATTCATTTTTCTCAGGTACAAGCTGATAGGTGTACATTTCAAATTCATCCTGGCACTTCACTCACACAGCCCCTGCACCCTCCCCCTTACCCACCACACCTGAGGCAACTGAGCTAGGGAGAAAGAGGGCCAGGTGTGTGAACACACACTGGAATTCAGGGAGCACAAGCAGGGCCTCTGTGCATAAAGGGCACACAAAGACTCCAAGACTACATACACTTCCAGTTTGAGAGCCACCAGCACATGAGATCAAGACATGAAAATCATGTTTGGGTTTTTATCTACATAAATACACACACACAATTTTAATAAGAAAACCTGACAAAGGAATAGAAATACACAGAAGGTATGCAGGAATGCTTATTTTGACTAAAACAAAAGTTGAATGGACTTAGTCAAGCCACATTACAACTCAGTGAGGACAGATAAGCAAAATTAAAAGCGTATTAATTCTGTTTATCCAAAGAGGGATCAAGCTTACTTTAACACAGATGAAAGCAGTTCACAATGTATAATGTAGCTTAAACACAAACATGGATTGAATTCACATTTGTAGTTCTTTGAACTGGTTCCAGGTCCTCTACAAACCTCTCCATAACTCTCTTAGAAAACTGTGGGCTTATGTACCTTGCTGCCATTTGCAACACTTAGTTGACAGTCACTCTTCTCTTGCACACCCATGGTCCACCCCAGTGGCAGAATGACATCCAGACACATTAACAAAGATGCCACCATAAAAGTACATACAATTAGGGTATCCAGGGAAATATAAATGCACAGGACTAAAAAAGGGGCTTTCAAATGCCAAAAATATTCACTCACCAAAACCCACAATGAAACTAAGCATTTAATTACTCTGCAGAGATTATTACAGCTCTGATGAATGCTATTAGTCTGAATCTGCTGCTTTTACAGAGAAGAGATGTCTGCAATTACTCGAAGTCAAACACTTTTTTAAACAAAAGGGGAAAAGGGTAATTGTGAAAAGACTGAAGTTGAAAGGTTTTGTGTCTTGGAAGTGCTCAAGCCTTGTATTTTATAATAAAATTCAATATTCATGTCTCTGAAAAATTTACAAAACAACAGAACAAAACGTGAATTTCCTCAAACTATTTATACACCCAGGAAGTTGCAATGCTTTCTGCATTAAACACTGTAATGATTATTAGAGAAAGAAATGTAAATGATGCAGGCAACCACTGAGTGCTGTATCACACATGGAGACCTGCCAACAAGCCCCCAGTCACTCACAGGAGCTGGCTGATGGCAGCCAGAAATCCTTATTACCTGCAAAGCCACATCTGGCATCTGAAAGGATGAAAATTACTTTTCTCCAAGGAATTACAATTATATGATTATTCTTTGACAGCTGCTACTCCCTGTACACTAAACATGAAAAGCTAAATTTATCTAGTCTTTACTATCAAGATTAAAAGGAGAGAGTGTCATATTTATTCTACAGTTGATTCAGAAATCTGCCACAATGATCTCCAACTATTTTTGCAATTTTTTTTACCTCTAGAATATAGTTCCATCCCTTTTCATTGAAGACATCATCTTGAAAATGCTCCCTATATACTTCTTTGGCTTCCTTGATTTTCTCTTTGGTCACCACTTTACCTGGAGTTTCAGAAACAGATTAAAGCTTAGAAACTTGCAATATTCATCAACTGATAAAATAAATAACAAAAGGGTTGAGGCACAGCAAAGTTACTATGCCTTCAATAAAGATATGAAGACAGTGTCAGATGCAGAATGTTTAAACCAAACTTTAATTTATTATACAGATTAGAATGCTCAAGAAACCATGAGGGTAAAATACACTTGTGGTTTGCAGATGACTCAGGAAAATTTTGAGATTATTACTCTTTTACGACGGTCAAAAACCAGTCAAGAGGTTTAACAGCAGTGCTTTTCACAGAGGAATGTGTTGATTGTGCAAGCTGGTACATGCAGCAAGGGCATATCTAGCACAAGGGTTAAGCTATGCCATTCCAGGGAGAATCCCCATGGAGAGACTTTGCAACCAACCTTTGACTGACCACTTGTTAAGTTCTAGGAACCAGCAGACTAACCACATTATTTGAATAAGCATGCTGCTGCTTAGGGCCAGTCATCTACCTTAGAGAACAACCCTCAGATTGCTAAAGACAAAAGAAACAAAATTATCAAGTGTTTTGATTATAATAGAATTTCAATCTTTGGTGGAATTGGCAGAGATGTCTTTTGGATGAAGACAAAATCACATAAGATGTATGACTAAAGTATTCCTTTAAAGCTTGGCAGAAGGCAACATGCACTCAGGTCAGAACAGGTGATATTTGTACATAAGGCAAAAAAGATTTTAAACAGCACCAAGGAATTTTCAGATGTTACTTTTAAAATTATCACTATAAAAATCACTTTCACATGTAGCTGCCATACTCAATGATCTAAGCTGAGGGCCATCAAAAATTTAGGGAAAATTAAAATTTAAGGAAATTTAAAATCATTATTGGTTTACACAGTAAACAAACCAGCAAATACAGAACTCAAGTTAATGCTCAAAATGCAAAATGTGTTTTCCATCAAATCTTCTCTGCTTTTGAGTCTATGCACAGCTTTGGCCTCTTTCCATTTGTTTCAATTTTGCTCACTGAAGTTGCAACATGAACACCTTTTCATTTCTAATACACCACTGGCATAAATAAAGGTAATAGAGAGGTGTCTGGATTAAGAAGTTAATACCAGTTTATGAGGGTGACCAACTTTTTCACAATCACATAAATAAGATATTATGCATGTCACTACTTGTGGTCTATCAGCATAACCTGGAATTGTTTCAACTGTAAGACTACAAGCTAGAGAAAAAGATAGATATTTAATTAGAGAAAAGGTTTTACTGGAATTTGAGAGAGTTACCTTTTAAATATTTATTCAGAATGTACTGCAAGCCATAAAATACTGTTTCTTCATATTTCACTTTCTTTAATTTGGAATTTTCAGTCTTCTTTTCACGACATTCAAAGTAGGAATATACTTTGCTTGTGTTCGGTGGATATTGCTTGTAGTGTGTAACCTACATCAAGAAAAACTTCAGTAAGAACTCAAAACATCACTACAAAGCACAAGAGAAATAATATTTATACATTAAAGCTTAAAAGTAACTCCCAGCTCTTCTGGACTGCGATTATTTATCCATTCACATTCTACACAAGTATTCACAGAATTTCCAGGTTTTTAACCCCCTCCAATTTCCAGTTCAAAAGACTGACTTCCCTCTGTTATTCCCTGCTGCTTTATCTAGTCTTCTTTCCCCCTAACCTCCCCCTCCCCTGATACCTGGCTTTGATTAACTGGGAATGACACTGGCTAGTATTTTAGGAGCAGCACTGAACACCAAGGTGCCAGGTCAGTTCTTGCTCTGCCACAGTTTGGCCAAGCCTAACAGCTACAGGAAGCACAAAATTCCATGCCACCACCAAACACCTGCTTGTATTTGACTTCAGTTTTGAAGGCTTCCATCCCACAGCTCAGATAAAAGCCACCCAGACTGAAGAAGGCAGTGGCAATGGCCTTTACCCAAGTGTCCCATTCCCATCAGCAGAGTGGGTCTCTCAAACCCTGGTTACAGCAAAGCCAGTTTACAAACCCGTTACTGTCAGTAATGCTGCCAAAATCTACCTGAGCTTTGTACCTCCCTACAAAGTTGGCTAGATGGGCTTTTTTTGAAAAAAATCACATAAAGGAAGCATGAGGAGTTGCTGCCTGTGTGTTTTACATGAAAACTGGCCATGTAACACACAATGTTATGCTAAATTCAACTATTACAGCTTTTCAGAGCTCCTCATAGTAAATCTAGCCAGAAATTTACTTTCAGTAATAACAGCATTTGAAATAAGTACACTCTAAACACCCAAAACCTGCAAAATTTTATCTTCCAATGTGTAAAAAGCAAACTCCATGCAAAATCCTTAATTCCATACTGAACAAAAAGAATACACAAGGATGTAAACTTTGCACTATCAATGTTTAAATTACAGAATACACAAATCAAGGTAAAGTATCCTCAAACGAAGGTATCAAGAGTTTTCTTAAATTATGATGGAAAGTCTGTGACTAAGTCTATACATTCCATAAGGAAAAACTGTTCCCACAACTGAGAAAGCAGCACTGTACATCAGAACAAAATTCAAATGGTTGGAAACTCATGTCTGAATTTTTTTCAAACTCCTATGTTTACAGGTTAGAGTATGAATTCATTATATGTGCCTTGCTGTTACTTACCCAAAACCTTAAAAATTTCTGTTTCTAATACCACAAGGAATTGGAAAAGGGATAGTTTTACTGTTTTCTCCTTTCTTGTCCTGATTTTTTAAACATATCTCCCACATTCTCCAAGAAAAATATTTGAAGGTTGCATTACCTGTATTCCTAAAACTGTATGTTAAAGGATTTTAAAAAGACAGTTTCCTTTCTCCTCTCAAATGTCCTTTAAATTTAGTATTTCACTCAGACTGGACAATGAACTACTCCACTGAATTTTTTGGTTCTCCTATACCAGCACAAGGCTGTTATGGTTGTGTTTCCAATGCTGCAAGGAAACATTCAAGAAAGGTCAATTTAAAGATCATTCTATTGTCTTTGCTTGTATGAGGTTTACAAGGCCAATCAAATAAAACCCAAGCTTGTCATTGCAAGTTTTCTGCCCCGACTTCAAACAAAGCATGGCACCACAGGCATTAAATGGAGCACGAACCTATTCTGTTACAATTCCACAGCCACTCAAAAGCAGAATGCCTAAGAGTAGCAATGTCAGACCCAAAGACAAAACCTGGCTTTTAGATTTAGTTCTAGCTATTAATAAACATCTCACTTCACAAATTACAACATGCCCTTCTCTAGTTCTACGCAGAACTTCCAAGAACTACATCACACTGCCAGCTCAAAGAAAACTCTCTGCATGATATCATCGCATTTAAAGGAAAACAAAATCCCTGCACAAAATAAAACACACACACACCATCCTCTCGTCTTTACTATGGAGCAGACAAAAATAGGCTCCATTTGACATGTCTAACTAGTGGGTGCATGAACACACACACACATATATGTACACAAACCCTTTACAAGAAATTGTATTAAATGCACTCTGAGAAAAAGATCCTGTAACAAATCCTTAGAATGCTCAAGCGCTGTAAAGACACGGAGAGTGGGAACTCCTCCCTTCCCACTGGTGCCACCAAGATAAGTTACAGCAATGTCATGAAAAATTTCACTCAGTTTTACTGCTGGTACTGGACTTTTGAGTTTGTGATTTCAGAGTAAAGGCTCGACACAGAGCTCAGCAGCTGCAAGTGTACACAGCACATGTCCCAAACAGGAGCCATTCTCCAAATGAATATCTCAATTCCTTGTGGCAAGCTTGAGAGCAAACCAAAGCAATGCTGCTGTTCTCATCACAACAGTTCAAACAATAAAAACTACATTTGCACAAGATAGGATACTCAGGCTTCTTTTAAAAAGTTCATACAACTTACCAACTATGGGCAAGTTACTGAAGCCAACACCTATATTGTAAAAAAAAAATCTGTGTCATCTTCTGCTCACATCTTGAAAATATATTCGACTTTGACAGTTCAAAGGCATCTCTTCCAGCTACGTGTTTCTCTCTGTCAAAATGGTAACATGCCCAAATTAGCTTAGGGTGCACAGTGCACCCACTGAGTTGGTGTCACCTTTTCTTATTGCATTTGAGTACATTCCTTTTAGGAACTTATTCTAGCTCTTTGAAGCATGATCACAAAACACAGTGCTCTGGCTGCAAAGAAGAACTTGAGAGCTGAAGTCAGGCTGAAATGTTAACAGATTTATCCTTTATATGGCATGCCTGGGGACACAGCTCCTCCCAACTACCTTGCTGACAGTTTCAACCCAAAAAACCCCCATTCAAGTTTCTCAAACATTGCATCACAGGTTTAGCTATCTTTTCTGACATAAGATTAGACCTTAACCTGAACATACATACTAGCTAGTGTCCAGAAGATAGTTACTTCTAGGATTAAAACATATATGAAAGTTTTGTGTTTTACAGAAATATAATTTTATTAAGTTGCTGTAAGTACTTGGAGATAAGGAACTAACTTTGCAAGTCACACGTGTAGTATTCAATTATATTCTTCACACATTAGAATCTATTTAAACAGTTAAAAAATACACATCCCTGGCAATTAAAATATTTACATCTGAGCAAAACTTACAGCTGTAATTTTAAAGATACTTCTTTCGACATTCCACAAAGCTGTTAGTTTTACCTATAAAACTGAGACACCCTTTTAAATATTACTCAATATTTAAAGGCACAATCACAATCTTAAAAGTACCACACTTTCCTACCACTGGTTACTTGAAGGGGGGCTTGTAAAAAAGATGTGGACACACTTTTTAGCAGGGCCTGTAGCAACAGGACAAGGAGTGATGTTTTAAATGAAAGGAGGGTAGATTCAGACTAGATATAATAATTTTTTTGTAATGAAGTTAGTGAAACACTGGAGCAGGTTGCCCAGAGAGCTGATAGATGACCCACCCCTGGAAACTCTCAAGGTCAGGTTGGATGGGGCTTTGAGCAAACTGGTCTAGTTGAAGATGTCCCTGCTCACTGCAAAGGGGCTGGACTAGATTGCCTTTGAAGATCCCTTTCAACCCAAACTATTCTTTCATTCATGTTGTATAGGTGTGCAAGAAGTTAAGCACAAGACCTACAACCCCTGCTGAGTTGTCTGGCCATCTGTTTTGCTCCCAAGCCCTCAGACAGGGCACCATACTTATCAGAATATCTGCCACAAAATGTCACAGCAGCTGATTGTATTAGCTGTCATTTCTGGGCTTCTATGACATGGGGAAATAACATCCATCTGCCATAGTGGTGGTCAGGAGGTTTGGCATGTAGTGAAATGCCTGGTGGTAAAAAAAGTGTGAAAAAAGGTCAAGATCTAGGAGTGGGAACAGTTCACAGAAGACACAAAGAATGCAATTGAAAACAAAAGAAATCAACCAACAAGAAAAAAACCTGACACAACACTATAAGGCACTTGGACAATGAAAACTATGCTTCAAAAAATGCCTGATCTTTCCTTGTTGTCTGATGAAGACTCGCATATTTCTGTATCCTAAAGGAGACTAGAAAAAACAACCAGAGGCAATGTACAATATTTGATATTAAATTTTATGTGGCTTAAGAGATTAAGGCAGCATTGATAACTCTATGCTTTAGTTGGGGGATGACAAAGGCAGGACTTGTACACATGAGCTCTTGATAAGCAGGAGTGACTATAAATTCAGTAGGAAAGCCCTTCTCTTCAGGAAGGAAAAAAACCTCTAACCAACAAACAGAAAAGCAAACAAAAGCCTCTACTGGGATGAAGAGACCCTTACAAGAAAACAACTCACCCAAGCATCTTCAAAGGCCTTTTGATGTTTAGTTCAAAGGCTGTGGTTTAGGTTTTGTCTATAAAACATACGACAAACAGCCTTGGCACTACTACCTACAAGATTATGTACTATGACTGAAATAGAGCACTTTTATTCCAGTTGTGATAGCTCCTTATTTGGTTTAATGCAAATAAAGGTATATTCCGAACAAAGAGTACTTTCAACAAGGACCACATCTATTTAAGTAAATCAAATTTTTTGCGGAAAAAAACATGAACCACAAATTGCATATAGATAATCAAAAAAACACCCCAAACATTAAGAGTTAAATTTTAAGAAAAAGGAATTAATGAGTATTCATCATAAAATAGGGATGACTGAGGTAAATGCTGCATTTTTCTAAGCTAGATAAGAAGATATTTGACATAAAAATATAAATATTCTTATAATCTACAAGCTTTGTTGTATAGGATATTGTGACAAACTTTAAAAGGTTATTTAAGCCTATGCATTTCAACCATTTTAAAACATGGGAAAAATAGAGATGACGTGAGAAGTCAGGTGTGGCCACAATCTCCATTGGTGCTAATTCCTGATGCTCCCCTAGGTCAGATGCCAACATGAACCATCAGAAAGATGCTTCCATGCCCTGTCTACAGTGGAGAAAGCAAACCCCCAAACATTTACCCAGCAGGATCTTGCCTGTACGGTAACTCTCACGCGACAAAAAGACACCAGTTCAAGTAAGACAGTATTTGAACTTTCTGGCGCTGTTTTGAAAAATCCTTAGTGCTAAATGGGTACAGAATAACCTGGTCACTGAACCCATGGTGCCACACAGCCACAGCCATGAAGACTCAGAGGGACAGGGGGCAGGTCAAGCACAAGCAGCATGGCCTGGACTCTGGGCTGCTTGGCCAGGACACTGCAGTCTGCAGCACCAAAGCAAGGCTTGGTCACTGGACTGCAAGCCTTGATCTGCAAGAGACATTTAGGGGATCCTCACCCCCAGTATGCCCTACTGAGTTAGTTTTAGTGCAGTGGTACTGCTGGTATTTACACCAGGGAGACTTCCGCAAAGCACCCAAGACCTCCATGAGTTTTGGTATTACATATTATTTACAAACATTATGGAAAGAGGCCATGGGATGAAATACTGCATTGCCTAAACCTCTAGGAGATTTAGCCAACAGAGCAGCTAAAAGCAAAGTTTGCCAGCAACCTACACAGAAAACATTATCAGCAACAATGAGGAGGTGAACCAGGACTCGGGAGCAAAGGGACTGCTCTATCAGATATACCTCACTGAGATTAAATAATCAACAGCAGTGATAAAGCATTGTGACCCTCTTCAGAAAAAAACCCAACACAACTGTGACTAACAGTTATATTCAACAGGGATGTTTGGCAGCATTCAAGCAATCACAGAAGCAATGCACACCACAACAGTGGAAAAGAAAACCAAACCAAAGCTGGTACAATCAAACGATAAATTTATTTGAACAAGAGAGGAAATGCCAGAAAAATCAATGTTTAATAATTCAAGAGAAAGGGCATCCAACAACAGCAGGTAAAGTGCAAGACATTCTTGAGTGAGTTAAAAAAAAAAAAAAAAGCTAAGAGTCAAGTAGAATCTTACTATTTTGATTATACAAACTTCAGATTACCATAAGGCAAAAAAAAAGCCTAGAGACTCCAGGCGCCTTATTAGAATGCATAAGATTGAGACAATGTTCAAGAACCAAAGTGAGAATATTGGGAAGTATATTCTCAGCTCTTATGAGATGAGAGAGATAAGCTAATGGAGGTTATGACTGAATGATGACCTTGTACCACTTCTAATGTCTCCATATTCGAGTTCATCTGTCATTTCTTATATGTGTAATGAAAAATAGAGGACCAGAGATGAGGAAAAAGAAGTTAAGAGACCAGTCAGTACTATGAAAAATAAGGAAAGCACATGCAAGCAACTGAATTCCTATGGAAGCTGCACATTATCAGCAGAGATGCTACACATGACCAGGTTCCACATTCATTTAAACCATAAGCTCAAGTGTAAGCAGTAAAACTGAATGCGTTCTAATTTTCTCAGACAAAACACAGTGCTTAAAAACAGCTACATTTCGCAGTAGATTACTTTACCACTAAAGACTTTCGTGGTTTTTGTTGTGGTTTAACCCCAATTGGCAACCAAGCCCTAAATGCCACTCACTCACTCCTCCCAGCAAGACGGGAGAGAATCCAAAGGGTGAAAGTGGAAAACTCATGGCTTGGGATACAGACAGTTTAACAGGGAAAGCAAAACAAAACTTCTCTGCACGTAAGCAAAGCAGAACAGAGAATTCATTCATCATTCCCACGGGCAGACAGGTGTTCAGGCATTCCCAAAAAAGCAGGGCTCCAGCCTGTGTACTGGGGAAGACAAATGCCACTACTCCAAATGTTCCTCCTTTTACTCCTTCTTCCCCCAGCTTTATACACTAAGCATGATGACACGTGGTATGGAATATCCCTCGGGTCAGCTGGGGTCAGCTGTCCTGGTGTCCCCTCCCAGCTTCTTGTGCACCCCCAGCCTCCTTGCTGGTGGGATGGTGTATGGGGCAGAAAAGGCCTTGACTCTGTGCAGGACCTACTCAGCAAAATTAAAAATATCCCTGAATTATCAGCATTGTTTTCAACACCAATCCAAAACACAGCCTCATACCAGCTACTAGGAAGAAAATTAACTCCACCTCCGTCAAGCCATCAGTTTTACATCCAAGATTATCACAAAAGAGATGACAAAATGCCTTATGTTTACTATCTACACATTTGTCACTAGTCCGCTGTACTACTGCACATGCTGCACTAAGTTTCCTGTTCCTTAATGAAAAACATTCACCTTTTCAGCAATGAAAGCTGCAGTGGTTCTAGAAAGGTTGCTTCCCATTAATTTAAAAATTGTCTGAATACTGTACAGTGGCAGTGCTCCTTTCGAGCAATGGTGTCTTGGGGTTTGTAACAGGACCATGCAAATCAAAACTTGGAAAATAATGAACCTAGAGAGTGTGAAGATTGTGTCTTACAAGGAGTGCCGAGCCACACGCTTCCAATGCTTTCCACTGGCAGAGTTACAGGAGATAACACACTCACACTTCCACCACAAGATTTTAATTAAGAGAAAAAAAAATAAATATGGGCTGCTGTAAAGAATATTTTGCCATCATCAAGTACTAGTCAAATCCAGTAGGCTAAAGAGTACTCATGTTTCTTCCTCACATACCTCTAGTCTTCTAAATAAAGAATATACAGGCAGTCAGAGCCTAGAATAAACACAGACTCACGTGAAGTGCTTCAGAAGTCAGTGCTCTCCTACATCCACGCAGAGTAAAAAGTCATCAGAAGTGACAAATACTTAAAATTCAAATGTAAGGCATAGAGAATTAAAACATACATTTTGGGTTTCCTTGAATCATCCAAAAAGAAATTAATTCTGAAACAGATCTCATTTACAGTCTAGATAGCAAGTCAGCTCCTCCTAAGAGGTAATTGCATGGCAGCTTATTATAACTATCAGCTTAATTACGAAACATGCCAAGCAACAGTAATAGATCTCATTGGCAAAAGCAAAATAAGCTATTATTACTCCAGCAAACAAGGTTCAGTCAATAGCCTTTCCCCACTTGCAGCTCATGGTCCATCCAACCCAGGCCTGGTCCGTGCCAGCCACGGCTGCCTTCCCACTGAACAACACAGCTCGGCCAAGCTGATCCTCTCTATACATTTCAGACTACCTATACTCTGGAATATTTACTGCCTGTGCAGAAATAAACAAATATAGGCTAAACAGAGCACTGGGAATCAGAGAGAAAGAAAATGCGGAGGAGGTGTGTCAACAACATCAGACAAATGAGGCACTGAGGGGCATGGACCCTTTCACTGGGAAAGGACAGAGAGTGAACAGAGCCCCACTGCCACAGAGGGGCAAGGCTGCTATAGAGTATTGCACAATGTATACACAGCTAGCTGTATAGATGGAGCTGTATAAATTGTGTCTTGCTATAGACCAAGACATCACACAACACTGTCATTTTCAAGGAGCCAGCTGATACCCCCTCACTTGCAGCAATCAATGAGGACTTGGACTTCAGCAGAAAACTTCACTAGGAGAAATGTCATTGCTATAGTGCACATAAAAACACTGAGGTTCCCCAGATAACACTGCATTGATGAATCTCTTGAGAGTCCCACAATCAGAATAATTAAAAAGACTGCTGTTACTTATCAGCCTGCTGCACACACACTACACCAAATGCCCATGCCCAGACTCTGAGGGGATGGCATAAAATTCCCAGCATACAGGAGGAACTATACTTTTGGGGGATTTGTAAAAGCTGAAGAATACAGAACAAAGGACACAGGAAGAAGAATCTAAGTGATGCAAAAACATTTATCTTGTTATGGGGTTTAGAGATAAACTGTATCAGTTGAAGCCCAGCCTCAAAATTCGGGAGCACTTGTACAACTGAGTAAGTTCTAGTCTATAATAGAAGCTCAGTACTGGAACCAGTGCATATTCACCTACTGGGAACTACTCCTGTCTAGAAATATTCACTTTACTAGCAATCAGCATGACACTCAGCAGTTTTTCAAAAACACTTGAAAGATTTTGAAACTGAGTATTTAATAATCTCTACTGTTTAAGAGGAAATGTCCTATGACGCACATGCAGACAGGAAAATAGTGCAGAAGGAGGGGAGGCTGGAAAGGCTCTCAACAGACAAATCTTTGCCTACTGAATTACTTTGTTTCTGAAGTTGTGTAGGCACTAAACCAGTAATGAGTTGGTTTTTTCACCCCAAACTTCCAGCTACACCAACAGAGACACTGGAGCTAGTACTCAAACAAACAACTTGTGGCAGACATGACCCTGAGATGCCACAACTTTTTTCTGATGGACAACTGCCCAAGCTAGGGTTGTACCACTCACTATGGTCTGCAGGTACTTTTTCTTTTACAGTTGTTTATTTCTATGTCATTTTTGTCACCAACATTAGCTTGTATGGACTGGCATCTACTACAATTAGATCACCATGTAAACTTCTGAGCTGACCCATGTTTTTTCTCAGTCTAAATGTTATGTAAAGACAGTTCTGCATATACAAACAAATGCTACAGTTGTGGATACAGCAGAACTATCTCAACAAAATAAAATGAAAAGAAAAAATTCCCCAATCAACTCTCACAGTTGTTTTAATTGCTAATAAGTGTTTGGTTACTCCTGTAAAAAGCTTGACATTGCAAACTACCAGATATTTTAGTGCAATTTTACTGAAAGTGCTCTCACTAAGTGTGTTTCATTGATTAGGAAACAACAGTATCATCCAGGGAGAAGATAAGTGATGTTTGCTCATATTACCTAACAAGATAAAAGCAGCTACTTGTTTAAGCATTGTTCAGACACTGGAATTCCCAAGATTTGGAAGAAAGCATATGGAAAGACAGACAATTTGAATAGCCCTAACAAAGGAACTGAGGGGGGCAACTGCTCTAAATATAATACAAAATGCTCCTAAGCCGTCACAGAAAACCTCATCCAAATTTGGTTTTAAACTGGGGAAAAAAAAAAAAGGAGAAAAAAAAAGAACACCTCAGACCTTTATTTGACCTCTTTAAGATTTCTACCACTCCTGGAATGTCACCAAGTCATCTATACTATGAGACAGCAAACAAAACAGAAGCAAACTGGTTTCATGTCACTCCAGTGTGCTGTACTACCACCAATCCTTGAGCACACCCAGAGAATTTAGGAAAAGTAGTGTGCAACTCAGATTTGAAGTAGCTACTGTTTTAACCCAGACCTGCAGTATTTAATGTGATCAGTCTCAGACATGGAAAAAAGTGTAACTTCCGTATTTGAGTAAGTTGGATAACAAACACTTAAACCTGGTTCATAAAGAGCACTGTAGTGAGATTACACCGGAATGGAAGCAGCTTTGCAAGCCCTCAGTCGCAGCGTCAGGATGCCCTGACTGAGCTGCTCCAAGATTTACCAGCATCTCGCCACCTTCCAAAACTCCTTCCCACAAACAGCAACACTAGCTGTTAACTTTCTTTATGTCTTGATGCAACTTGTAGTAATAATAACAATAATGAGAATAATAGTAAAATTAATAATATCACCACAAGTCAGCAGCTACTGAGGTTTGTACTTTGGTAGTTACTCAGTAACGAGAGCTGGTCACAACACAGCTTTTGCTTTTTCTATTCCTCTATGCAGAAGCACCCTCATCCCTGAAAACTCATCCCAGCATCCCAGCGTTCAAAGAGCTAAAACACAACAAACGCTTTACAACGATAACCAGCACCATTCCTGCAGTTTTGTTCAGGCCACCAACAACCTCGTCGACACAGAAGGAAAGGAGCGAGCCTGGCAGGCTGGGAGCGGCGGGGCCGCCGCAGAACGGCTGTGCCCCGGCGCGGGGCTGAGGGCGCAGGGCCGCTGCCCGGCCCGGCACAGCGAGGAGCCGCCGGGCACGCAGCACCGGCTGGGAGCGGACAGGGCGCCTGCACTTTGTCACTGCTGTCAGCCCCGCTATTTCCAAGAAACGCAGGGAGGGCCGTGCGGCGCGCCGCTCCCTCCGAGCCCTGCCGAGCGAATGTGACACCGCAGCGGCCGGCAGCGGAGCACAGGGCTCGAAAACACGGGTTTTGTGCCAGCCGGCTCCCGGAGCGCGCTGCATCACCGCCCGGAGCTCAGCCGCGGGCGGCGAGCGGAGCAGAGCGGGCGGAGGAAGGCGCCACTGCCCCGCGGCAGCGCCGTGCGCGCCCTCCCGACCCCGGCCGGCGCGGGGGGCGGGCAGCCCGGCGGGGCCGGACCGCGCTCGGGGCCGGGCGGCCCCCGCCCCCCGCCATGGCCGGCCCCGCGCCCAGAGGCGGCGGGATGGCGGCGCCCACCCCGCCCGCTTTCACTTTCTTTTCTGGCCCCGCCGCTGCCCCGGCCGCGCGGCCCCGGCACCCCGCGGGGGCGGCTCGGGGCGGCCGGGGGCGCAAGGGGCAGCCCCGGCCAGGCCTGCGCCGTGCCCCCCGCACCGCCCGGGAGAGGCCGGGCACCCTCGCTGGCGCCCCGGGGGCTCTCCCAGCCCCACCAGGCGGGCAGGGGGCCGGTGGCGGCGGGACCGGCCTGGCTCGGCGTCCCGCGGATGGCGCGCACCGGCGGGTCCGGTGTCCGCAGAGGTGACCCCCTCTCTCCCGCCCGACTGTCCGTGCCCACCTTGTAGGAGTCGGTGGCGAGGAGGATGTTGAACTCGGCTCCCGCCGCAGCACACTCCATGTCGCCGAGCCCCGGGAGGCGCCGCCGCCCGCACGGACAGAACCGGGCTCCGCCGCCACCGCTGGCGTTTTGAGCGGGGGGAGCGCGGAGAGAGGGGGCGGGGCGGAAACAGGGGAGCGCGGCCTGGGCGGGCGCGCGCGGCCACGCCGATTGGCTGGGCCCCTCTGCCGCCGAGGGCGGTGCCGCGACGTCACCGAGAGGTGGGCGGGGCCGGGGCGCCGCGGGGTCTCTGATTGGCCCCGCCGCTGGCCGGTGCAGGGGGAGGGGCGGGCGGGGAGCGTCCCGCGCCGCACGTTCTCTTTCATTGGGGTTTGGGCGGGGCCGGCTCGGTGACGTCACCGCGCCACGGGCGAGCGCCCTCTGGCGGCGGCCGGGCGGCGCGCGCTCGGCCGAACGGGCGGTGGGGCCGAGGCGGGCGGGGGCGGCGCGCGTGCGCGGAGCGGGCCCGGTTTCGCTTCTCGGCGGCCGCGGTTCCGGGAAAGGGGAGGCGGGATCGGGATCGGGACCGGGATCGGCACCGGGACCGGGACCGGGACCGGCCCCGCGGGGGAACCCCGCCCGCACCCGCTCCCGGCCGCGCCGAGCTCCAGGGCAGCCGCTGCGCCCTGCGGTGCCTTGTACCGGGACCTGATGCCCGTGTGGGAAGGGACCTCCCGGCCTTCCCGGGCGCCCAGCTCTCCATCCACCCCCGCTCCGATGTCCGGCGCCCGCTGCCTCAGCGGAAGAACGTGACACTTTTTGAGGGAAAATATTTCCGAGCGTTCTTTAAAGTTGCTGTTGATCAGGGATTACATATAAAGTTACACCTGCTGCTCGGCGCGGTGGTGTTCGGTCAGAGGGGGACTTAGCACCTCAAAGGTCTTTTCCAGCCTAAGGGATCTGTGAGTCCGTGAGTTGTTCTGAGACAAGAGAACGCTCCTTTGGAGCAAGCAGCAAATAGAGTTCCTGTCACAGCCATGGCTCGTCCACACCTGGAAGATTGTCTCCCTCTCTGCTAATCAGGCATATGGAAAAATAACTATTAACAATGCTGAGCTACTGCATTAAAAAAAAAAAAAAAGCTACTCGGTTAGCCTTTTCTGTAAAACCACTGGAGAATTAAAACTTAGGTTGTTGTTTGATCATATACAAACCCATAAATTGTACAACTGCTGTTTATTAATATGATTCAGACACATTGGGTTTCACCATCAGATTTTGATAGAAATAAGAATATCCAAAAAAAAAAAAAAAAAGAAGAGCAAAGAGTAAGGTTAAGAGATCTAGGAATGAGATCTAGGTATTTCTGACATCATTCTGTGTAGATCCTGGTGTATCCATAACGTCCCTGTGAGCCACATTAATTTGATTACCCTCGTGAGTCCCTGTTGACCTCAGCATGCTCTTGTTTTATGTCATTCCATGAGAGAAAAGCACCAGGTTTATATCTATAAATATATATACCTTGCCCAGAGAGGCTGTGGGGTTTCCCTTGCTGGAGATACCCAGTGCCCATCCAGCCACAATCCTGTGAGAGCTGTGTGCTCTGGGCTGGCCATCTTGTTTGAGTACTGTTTTTCACCAAAATCTGCAAATAGCAATGGTAATTGCTGTTATTGCTGTCAGCCACCATGAACTTGCAACTAATTCTTGTCTTAGATGTTCTGCTTGCTTTTGTTCAGTCTCATGGACACAAAGTTATCTTCTTACCATAACTTCCCCATCAGAGCAAAAAAAAAAAAAATTTCAATTTTCTTTCCAAGATTTCACTGTAGCTCTTCCCCTTTTTATCTCTGCTTGTTTGTTGCTGCATAGACAACCCAGTCTGCTCTCTTCCACTGGCAAGACTGATCTAAAAGTGCTTGCTACTTTAGAAAGCTGCTCTACCTTTTTCACATCCCTCTTAAATAAAAAAATATTTTTTTAAAATTGTCCGGACTTAACTCTTCCTTAGTTCCTTCTGAGGATTCCTTTTGTGGAGTTTCTCATCAATGTAACAACACAATCATGGGACAATTTGAAATTATCTTTATATGCAAATCTCCCATGTTTTGTCACAAGATTTTCTTCTGTGGTGTCACACCAGGACTTTGCCCCTTAACACATCCTCTATCTGTGTTATCTGTCCTTATCTTTTTCATGGTGAAATCTCTCTGCTGCAAGGGACAAAGCCTAATTTATTTTTTAAAAATTCTGCTTTAATATAAAGCTGATTAGTAAAAAGCAAAAGTTATTTTATCAGATCAGTCCTTTATCTAAACTTCAGCAAGAAATTGGAGAAGTCAGAAAAATACTACAGGGGGTTTTTTTTGTTTTTGTTTTAAATGGCTTTTCTCACCACAGAATTCTGCTGATATATCTTCAAGCCTTCAATAGAATAATTAATGATGATTTGCTCAGACAGAATTTTTGTCAGCATCTTGTTCCCCCTCCTGTTGGCTCTTTCTGGCACCTTACATTCTGCCAGATCTTGAATAATGGTTTAATTTAGCTCATATGAACATATCTTAAGCTGTATCTATAATGAAATATTGTAAAGTTAGGGCATTTCAGAGTATTAATAGAAAATGGTACTATGCTAAACAGAACTATATGAAATCACTATTGGTTAGTGAGGAGAACATATTTTAAGTTTGGAAAAAATTAAATACAACTCTTGCAGCTGTAGATGGTGGGAGAACTGTCACAATGTTGAAAGAGAAATTATCCTGGGAAACTCAAATACTTGATTTCAGTGCTGTATCTGTCCTCTATTATCTATAAATCTGGCTTTGGACTGTTCAACTGGCTTGTTGAAATCAGAATTTGTAACTTATATGGGGCTTAACTTCTCCCTCCAGAAGGAACCACAACAAGAAATAATGTTCTTCAGTTTAAATGTGAGCTCAGCTAAATTGTTTCTGATACCATTTGCCTACAGGCAGAGGTGAGGTTCTTCAACAGTTGTCTTCCAACATTTCCCTTTGGCATGTGAGAGTTTTTTAGAGGCACTTGTTTAGATATTTTTAATAAACAAAGCTCTAATGGTAGCTTTAATAAATTCATATTAATCCAGGGACATATTTTGTTCCCCAAGGATTTCTGATAATAAATGATGCTCTGTGTAGCAGAATTGTGCACTCAGCATTTTATGTATATAAAGTCCATAATTTGGTGCTGTTTCTGGAGGAGAGCTGTCCTGTAAATATGTCCTCAGGCTGATGTCTTAGGAAGTATGCAAGGACGGTCAAATTAAGATGCATACTATACTATATCCTTTCTTCAATCACTACTGCAAAACTTGATATTTATTTAATCTATCTGTGATTAGTCCTGTCACCACTGCATAGAGGATTGCTGTGACTGGAATTTCTGCACACACCATGATTACGTACAGGGCATGAATTTTCCTCTCTAGTGTTTCTGGTTGTTTTGGTTGTTACTTCTGAGCCTGAACAAATCCCCTGTGCTCCCTTTATCTAGGTGATAATTCCAAGGCATATTGACAGATTGAATGTCAACATTGTTTCTTAATGCTGTTGTTTTTCTTTTCAGATATGCTGGCAAAAGGCCAGAATTTTAAATGTGCTTTAGGTGCTTGTGGTAGAGTTTATTACAATTTCTGCAGCAGGTGCCTTGGTGCCTGATGGCCAGGCCGGTGCAGCTGGAGTTTATCAGATATGTGTCACTTGCCACCTTGCTGCATGCAGTTCTTTGCTGTGAAACTGTAAGGAAAACAGAGTGGAACCTGTAGATTCTTTCTTCCTCCAAGGCTAAACTCCTTTTATTCTTTCTAAAGCTTCCCATCCTACACCATTCTGCAACATCTAGTTGTGTTCTTGTAGTTTTCTTTCACCTTGGGTACCTGGCTGGGACTCCAAAATAAATCAGTGCATAATTGGTTAAAATAATCCAAGTAGATTTTAATGTGCTCGAGAATTTAATTCTCTTTGCTAAACCATGTCCATCAATCATCCTGTTAAATAGTATGCCAATCACAAGGAATCACAGAGAAGTATTTTATTTTCCATAGAAGTGAATAAATATTTCTGGCCTTCACATGTTTGTTGGTTTTTGTGCTTCTGAGTGTGACTTACTGCAAGTCAGCTTTTCTTTATAATTTCTTAAGAACTACATCTGGCCACTAGGTCAGTTCTTTGGAAGCCAATGCCTATGTTTTTGTTGGCACTTGGATTGGTAGGCTTCCTGACATGCTGTGAGACTTCTTGCCTTGATTTTTGGAAGAGGCAAATTTTAGATTATGGGGATGGCTTTGTATCACACCACATAAATTGTTATTTCTTGGTATGCACTGCATAACCAGCACTGAGGTGTTTGCATGCTCTTCAAAGAGTAACAGAAGTTCAGTCACTTCATTGCTCAGTATATTGTAAAGCTGAGATAGCTTGAAATTGCTGTCACACAGATGGGTGAAATGCCACAGACCATACTGAAAATTACTATTACAAATATGGCTTACTGGTTCTGAATTGGCACTGTGGATCCAGCACAGTTTACCAGTTTTGGGTGTACTGAGGTGCCCTCTACCAAGAGACACTCAGGCGGACCTGCTGTCTCTTTTTTCCATGCTGGGGTCTCCTCAGGAGCTGGGTGACAAGTAAATGTTGCTCATGGGTATTTGAGAGCACCTGTCTGGCACCCTCCTGAGCAGGAGCTTGCTGAATCCAATGGGGCTGTATAAAGTTAATGGTGCAAGTCTTGCATTTCTGGCTTTTCTTGGTTTTGTACTGTGGTTCAGTTGTGTGGAGCTGGCTTGGGTTAGTAAAGCTGATTCTTTATGTCCCAGGTCATATAAAAATGGCAAACCTGCTTCCTGAACTGACACCAACCACTGCACTGTTTGTGCAGCACTGTACCTGAGCCAATAAACTTTGTAATTGTAACCTCTGAGCTATACTGAGTGTGTCCCTGACACAATGTGCAACTAAAATAAGCCTCTGCAGCTGGTCAAATGATGGCTGTGGAGTGTGGGATGCAGTGCAGGAAGGGAGCTGACAGGAATATTAGACTCAATCACCTCTATTTTGTCCACACACTGAGATTCCCAAACATCCAAACTGCTGAGGTTTTTTATTGTTTTGAATCAAGTCAGCACAAAGTGTTTTCGCTGCCTCCCAAGCCAACTATCCTCCACTTCATTACAGTGGTCAAATAAAGTAGAGTTCGTAATAACGAATGCCTCTGGCTTTTATAGGAAAAATAATTAAATCTTTCCAATACATTTATTTCTGAATTCAGATATACTTCTAAACTGTTTCTTCAGTTTCTTCAGCAGTGTTTGGCCAATGCAGAATTTGTGATGTTCTGTCACAGTGTGAAGATTTTACTGCTGTTTATTTAGAGTAAGTTTATAATTTAATCAATGTTTACTGCTCTGGAGTAAATGCTGAATCCTCTGGAGCTGAGACCATTTCTAGTTATGTATTTGTTTATCACTTGATGGGCTGATTCCATCCAGAGCCCCTGCACTAACACAGTTACAACAGCAACCACAGTGTCTGCAGGGCATAATTGAGCTTTATGTGGTGGAGAGGTCAGAGACCTGGGAGCTAAACTGATTGACTCTTGTTTTGTATTTCACAATACACAGTGTGTATGAGACACGTGGGACAGATACACAGTTGTGTGTCCCGGTGAAAATACAAGGTTTCAACACTTTTGCAGCACGTGTAAAGTTCAACCAAGCTGCCACAGTTATGTTTGAGGATCAAATGCCACCTGTCCAGTTTATAAATACAGAAAATGACTTTCTAATGATTCAGGTCTCCATTTTCATTCTGGCAAGCTGAAGGTTCTATTTTCCTCATTTTATTTGTGCCTTCTGTGAAGAAAAAAAAAAAAAACAACAAAAAATGGAACTCCCTAGAAACAGCAATTACCCAGAGTTTCTTTTTTTGATGAGTAAACAGCATGGAAGATTATACATATTTACTGATTGCCCAGTTTCTGTAATATTCATGCTGGCTTTACAGGAGAACACCTGAAGCAAAGACAAGATAAATCAACACATTTGTAAAAAGCAGTAGAGGGACAGACAGTGGGCATTTTGCTGCAGCCCATCAGTTAGAGGAGTTACGGTTTCACACTTTATGACATCAGCCACTGTCCTCACGTGAACTTCAGCCTTGAACTGTTGTTTTCTCTGGGCTTGTGTTAACATGCTCAAACACTTTCTAGTTCAGCCTGATCCTGTAAAATGCAGTGGTATTCTAGTGAGCTGCTACTGACTTTAGTACACTCAGGATCTTGTGCACTGTGTCTTTAAAGAGAAGGGGAAAAGAAACTGAATAATTTATTTATGCTCGCTAAAATAATTTTATGGAGGACAAGCTCTACTATACAGACAGTGTTCTGGCCAAAAAATATCACAAGTTTATAAAATTTGTTGCACTACAGTTTTAAAGAAATGTGATTTTTTCCCCCCGGTATCCTTTCTGAAAAGGAACTGTGAGGTTTATCAGGGAAATACCTTGCTCCTGTTTTTCCTGTGGAGAGTGAATATAAATTGATGGGGATTGGACAGAGCCCCAGGCATTGTCCATTCTCATAACAGTGCATCACAGATTAAGTTTGAGACAAATCAAGACCATTTCAGTCAGCAAGGGTGTTTGTAACGTGGCTGGGGCTGTGATGCTGCATAAGGATGCAGTGCTGTTCTGCTGAGTCATCCCAGCTGCAGGTGAGGAATCCCAGCACACAGATGCAAGATCATTTCTGCTCCTTCAGAGCTGCTGCATGTAAATTGTTGCTGGACTGAGCCATTCTTTGGGCTCCTTTTGTGCAGAGGTTGAAATACAATTGTCTAGGAGAACACCTTTAAAACAGGGACATCCTCATGGAAATTTATAGGTTTGTATTTTGTTGCTTCTTAAGGTAAAAATGAAGGGAAAATATTTGTCTTTAGAATATTAGCCTAAGCTGATAACAGGCAAAAACTGCCTTGGGTGCTTAAATTTAGGGTGTTAGCAGTCTGTTGAATTGAGCAGGATTAAAATTGGCGCGTCTGGTGAGTAATTGCAAAAATGATGAAGTTGTGTCTAAGTAAACTAATTTTCAGACCTGGAGGTCTTTCTCTTTGATGTCTCAAACATAAATAATCTCTGAAAAAAAGTTGCTGGCTTTTGTAAAGTGGTCTTACACAATATTTGCACTGCGCAGGTCACTGTGATTCCCAAGATCTCTGTGGACTGATTTACAGGAAATGCAGAGTCACTGGAGCAGTGGACTCTCTCCTAGAGCACTGCCCTGCAATCCTTACAGCACAGTTGAGATGTAGGTTTCTTCCTGGCCTTCTTGCAGAGCCAGTCCACCCTCAGTGCTCCCCGCAGAGCACAGCCAGAGGCTGGCAGCAGCTTCAGGGGCTGGGGCGCAGGCTGGGAGCCCTGCACAGCCCTTTGCTCTGGGGCTGCTGCTGAAACACGTGGGCAATTCTCTGCTCCTGCTGCCCACACGGGAAAAGATTGCAGCTGCATTTTGTGAAGAGCTTAATCCCATTAGTGTGCAAGGAGCATGGCCTAGAAATGTGCTCTGGGTGTAAGCAAAGGAGAGGCAAAGCAAAGGCTGGGGAGAGGCAGGCGCTGGAGCAGCGGGGCTGCGGGCACACACGGGAGCACTGCCAGGCACCGAGGGCTCCTTGGCTGAACAAACAGGCACCTGCTAGGCTAGACAGAGCTTTCTGTGGATGGCACATTTGGATTTAGCTCTTTTTCTTTCTATTAAATTCTACTCTGTGTTGGAATGCATGAAATGAAAACCTCTCTGAGTCCCTCAGAGAAAGGAATGCAAGGTTTGAATTAGAACCTCTAGAGAATTTGAAATATATTAATTCACACAGATATGAAAGAGGAGTATAAGTTTTAGTTTGAAGTAAGTAGAAATATATCTTAAGTACCTTAAGAGACTGTGTTAGCTAGTAAAAGGCCCTAAAGCATATTTTAAAGGTCAGTAGTGTTATAGATACATACTATAATATTGGCTTTTTGCAAATATTAGAATGGATTTTATATATGTCATGTTAAAGTAACTTTCTTATAAAGATATAGATTTTATTTCTGTTGTTAATTAAGCTTAGACATAGTAGTGAAATAGCTGATATAAGCATGCTTGTGTTGAAATGCCTGCTTGGATGGGATAACATCCAATGAACATATGAAGAAGATACCTGCTGATATGCCAGCTATCAGCACTCACTGTCTGAAGACAGTGTGGACCAAAGCCCAAAAATTGGAGGTGATAAGAATGGACTAAAACCACAACCAAGGAATGCTCATGCTCTAAAAAGGCAGATCCAAGGAGGAGCCATGCTAAACAGTTCTTGGAACATGTAAACTAGTTTGGGGGAAAAGTTTACTATGCATAGGGTCTATGACTATGCACCAGGCTGATGGAAGGGCAAAGGTATTTAAGGGGTATCCCCAAGATAACAGTGGGCTCTTGGCTGAGTGCTGAGATGCAGCCAACCATAATAACCTTTGCTCTATGGTCCTTGTCTCCTATTGTCCTTTATTAAACTGTTTTAATTTTTCAAAGGACAGTGAAGGTGTTTTTCTCAGCAGTGTTACCTTTCACAAAATTAGTTCCAGACATAACGAAAACATAGCAGAACATTGCTTGTATTTCTAGATAGAGCAGCTAGAACCATTTGTGTAAATAGATAAAATTATATGTGTAGATTTTGTGTAAGGACTGACATTACTTTCACACATTAGAATCAAGCCAGGATAGGTTTAGGAAGAATGTTTTAGAATCTTGCTTTTAGCTGATTGGATGATTTATGAATAGAATCCCTGTATTGGGGTGCAGAAAATAAAAAGAGGAAGGAAGAAGAAAAAGGTGTGGGAGCTGCTGCTGCTGCTTCTGCTCAGAGCTTTATGCCAGAGAGCTTTTAGCACAAACTTTACTACTCTGAACTCCTTGCCTTCAAGACTGATGTATTCATGCAACAAACAACTTTACTACAACCAACAACTGCTCTTGTCTCTTTGAAGACCCAAGGACCAAGAAAAACTCGCAACTTTACTCATATTTGTCCTAATTTTTATTTAGTGCTTTGTAATTAAACATGAAATGGAAACTGGAGATTGGAGCCTACTGTGGCAGGATGAGACAGGAATGAACTTAATACCTCAATTTCAGTACAGATCAGATTGATGCATAAATTATAAAAAACCCCCAGATTATCTTAAATTTTGAGGCTGAGGAGTAGAAGGAAGAGCTGCCTCTGCCTATTAGGGAGAGAGAGGGCAGGCATTCTGTGTGACAGCTTGTGCTGCATCAGGAATCGACGTGGGGACCCAGTTGGAGCTGTTTGATTTGGATTGCACCTACCTAACAGATACCTGCAGGGTCTGGCTTTGCCCTTTCACTGGGGTGACATTTGGAGAGTTTGCCAGTGTGATAAGTTGCAATGAACTGAATTACAGCATGGCCCCTGCCCACAGTGTTTCCTCTTTTCCCCCACTGGATTGCCAGGCTCTCTGACTTCAGTTCCTGACTGTAGTCCGATTTCTTCCTCAGTATTCTCAAGAAATGAACCAAGTATTGGAACACACCCCTGAAATTCACAGTTGTTTTTATCTTGTCCTTTCTCTGGACTGTTAGCAAGGTATCTTTTATATTTCTCTCTGAAATTTGATCCTGAGATCTCAAAGATAGTGGAAACAGAAATGAGATTTTAAATGGCTTATTTTTAGAGGTATGATTTTTGTGTCAAAACAGTACTGAAATTGGCATAAAACAATATTCATATCTAAGTATTATTTCTTAAACAGGAATATGAGATAATCTTCAAGGAAAAAAATAAAAAGCTGGCATTTATCTTATCACATAGCAATTAATAATCATTCCACAAATATTTGGGGAAATATGTGGGCCAGTGAACTCACAGAGATAAATAGGTTGTGTCAAATCTTTGGGGTCAGATAAAATGTGAACTTTTCCACAGCCCTTGTTAATTTTACAATATTGAACCAGTGCCTTCCTTATGTTTTAATTTTCTATTCACTTTGTCTTTCTGTTTAATGCATCTATTTTACTGCTGCTGGCAGGAGTTTCTTTCTTCATGCTGGGGAATCAGAAGTTATCTGTTTTTTTTTCCTGTACAGATACCTCCTCCAATGTTTTACATAGTAATGTGTTCTCTCTATATAAACTGATTATAGTAGTGAAAATTAATGCATATTTCTGTTAAGAGAATTTATTTCTGTGTCCCTTTATTAGTGTCTATGTATTATCCAGTCACCTAACCTATATTGTCACAAAGATCTGCTATTTTATTCCAATTAAAAGATTTACATTTAGAAGACTTTTGAGATTTAAAGAACAACTAACTGATAAATGTTGTGCAATATTTACTAATCCCAAAGGTCTTCTTTACAGAGAGAATGGAAATCCAACACTGGAAATTTGAGGGGGAAATGTCTGATTGTGTAGTTAAAGCAACAGTGTTCTATTCGATGATGAAATACTAAAGACACAAAACTTTTCCTCCCAAAGGGAACTATTCAGAGGACAGTGAGGGTCAACTAACTCGCATGGAGCAATGGAGAAGAATGGGGGTGAAATTAAAGACTGAAAATGTCCAGAAGACAACAGCAGGGAATGTATATGTAGAAGAAATAGTCAGACATCCTTTGTGCAAACGGTGCTGGAGTCATCTTCTGTGCCCTTCCTATGAGTCATGGCTACAGGCAGGTTTTATGGGGTTCCACTGGATCAGGAAATCCACAGAGGAATTGTGTCCTAATTTTTGTGTTGAGTCCCACCATGGCACAGCGGTGTTCTGGCTGTGTTACCCTGTTCAGCATCTCTTCTATCACATCAGCTTTCCAAGAGCTGGGATTATTTAATGTGATGTCCAAGGCACAGTCAGGGCAAGGAGGGCAGCTATGAAGTTCCATATATCCACATCACTCTGAGAGCTGCAGATGCAGTCAGCAGAGGTGGTATGGCTCCAGATTCAGAGCTGGGAATCAGAGGCTATTCCTTGATAGAATGGTAGTCTCTAAAAACATAATGTTATTTTTAGTTAGTAAGAGAAGAGATGTACCAGCAAAAGAAAAAGGTGAGCTGAGGTCTTGGCAAATCCTGATTTGATTTCTTTTTCAACCATTTCCTGTTGGATCTCAGGCCACTTAAACCATGTGATAATTCATAGAGCTGTCCAGGTTGGAACAGCCCTTGAAAGAGCTCTCTAGCTTGAGTCTGGCCTGTTGCTCAAAGCAGGTCAATGAAGACTTTAGACAGTATTTTTCAGGACTTTGTGTTGGGTCTTGAAATTTTCCAAGAACAGGTTCTCCAGTGTCTGTAGAGAATTTCTTCCTGTCCTTAATTATCCTCCTAGTGACTTCTCCCCACCCTTATATTCAGCTGCAGCCTTCCTCAGGCACTGGAAGGCTGCTGTTAGGTGCTCCCTAAACTCTTCAGGTACACAGGGCATGTGTGATCTGATCATACTGGATGAGTCTAGATTTATCAGGAGGCACTTGCCTCAATCCTCTCCCAAGGACAGTACAGTTCTCCTTTGCTCCCTCTCTAGGCACAACAACCCAGGAAACCTTGCTGGTAAAGAATGAGGCAAAGGAAGTGTGTTTGAAAAGCCACAATGGTCAGGCAAACTCCCTGGTGACTGGAAAAAGGGGAACATTGCTCTTGATTTTTAAAAAGGGAAAAAAAACAAGACCCAAGGAGCTGGGGTCAGAGGCTGATGAGCCTCTTCTTTGTGCCTGGGAAGATCCTGGAGCAGATCCTCATGGAAGCAATGTTCAAGCACATACAAGACAAGGAGGTGATCTGAGACAGCCAGCATGGCTTCACTAAGGGCAGGTCATGCCTGACCCATCTGGTGAATCTGGAATCTTTGGAGACAATGGTTTCAGGGTTTTAGGGCTCCTCACTCTGTGTCAGAGCACTAAATAAAGCTGGGTCATCCATACCTTTGGGGTTATCTGGAATCCTGAGCATTCTCTAGCAAAAAAAGAGAGCTGGAAACAAACAAGTCGAGGTTTCATTTTAGTTTCTCTTTCCAATAAGAAATTCTTTAAAGTCTATATGTATTCATGAGATGTGTTATTTTTAGCTACCCACTCTTTCCTACTTGTTAAGTCAGAAAATTCCCCAAACACTTGCTCAGATGATGCAGCATTCTTGCTCAGATAATGCAGATGTTGGGAACCCGGGCACCAGTGGTTCCTGCCATCACAATCCGAGATTATGGAAGATCTTGAGTGCTGTGCCAACAGTGAAGAAAGGTATCTAGAGTGTGGCACATGAATCCCTTGTTCCCCTTTCACTGTGCACAGGGAGAACATCTTCATGACTCTTACCATGACTCTCCACGTGAGCTGATTGAAAGATGCATCAGAGGAGCAAATGTAGATTGCAACTGCAGGGGTCCCCTTTGAAGGGCTCTGCAAGCCATGTAAATTCCTTTAAGCAGTTTCTGCAGTCACCATTTCTGCTAATTGTTGACTTCAGGTGAAAGTAATTCAGAGCAGTTCTGGTTCAGGAGGTAAGCTCGTGATGGTGGGACAAGTCTGTAAAAGCAACACATGCTGAACCCCCTCTCTACAAAGATGTTCCTGTGTACTTTTTGAGTCTATAAATTTGTCATAAGGAGGCAAGATGTACCAATACTCCTGTGAATATTTCTGCAAATTCTGCTGTGATTTATTAATGTATATAAAGCTTCTGTGAAATTTCTGGTCTTCAGCTGAGTTATTTAGAAAAACACAGTGAATTCCTGCTTAGATTTAATATGTTTAATTATGAATGCCTAGGGAAAACCTGGACTTCATTTAGCATTTTCTGAGCAACACCTATCAGTTAACACAGAAGCAGCACAACTGGAGTGCTTTAATCTTCTACTGCTCCATCTGCATGACTCTGCCTGGCAGTCAGTGGCAATGATGTAAGTAAAGATGCCCTAATTTTTATGCTGGAGTATAATCTTTTACCCACTTCATACATGTTGATTATTTACAGCTTAGCTGTGTGAGTAAGAAGAGTCAAATCACGTGGGCTTTGTTTCATTCCCTGTTATGTTGATATAAAATGGACATAAACATAGCAAAATCAATGGTGGCTACTGCAATGTAAAACAGGTGTAATGATTACAGAAACAGGCATATTTAAGCTGAAATTTTCTTTTCTTCTGGTTTAAGTAAAATACATAATAGGTGTGAACTCTGATTCAACAGAAGCAAGAGACCTCATTAGCACAACTTCAAAATGCCTTTTTTTTCCTGATCCATGTCCAGTTTAGTTAAATCATAACAAGTATAATCCTTCAAAGATCAATAAAGACCTGTATTATTAATAAAATTCTTTTAAAACATTGGATAAAATCAGATTTTCAAATAATTAATAAAACTGCTCTATGTTATATTATTGTCACTGAATATCAAATCAATATCAAGCCTGTCATGTTTAATCTGATTAAGCTCACCAGGACTGGGTCTGTCAGTATTAAAACCACTATCAGGAGGAGCAGTATAATCTCATCTTCTGTGGACTAGACAGTGGGCAAGATGAAAGGCATATTCTGTTATTCAGTTGACTGTATTTTTACTTTACAACTATCAATCACTGATTATTTATGCCATTATCAGAAGGTCTTGCATTACAAAATGAAAGTGTGAAAATCACTATATTGTCATGTACAAATATGTAGAAGGCCAGAAGATAAGGGACTAATGTGTCATCTCAAACACTGATAGCTGGATGGCTGTGGAGCCAGCCAAGGATTGCAGGTGAGGTACCAAGGCTTGCTGGTAATAATGACATGCTGTGGGAAAGAACAGGATGTGGCTGGGGAAGGGGGCCACGAGAAGGCAGTGCAGCACTTTTGAGGGGCAAATGTCCTCATTCTGATTCCTGGGGATAGGCACAAGTCAGTCCAGTGCAAGCACAGGGATAAGATCAAGAAGTGGGCACGGATTGGAGGGAGGGAACAAGACCACCCAAGACCCCCAAATCCTCTGGCCCTTTTCCAGAAGGGTCTGAAATAATGGGCTGTACATAACAACTAATTTGCATAGAAAGCAAGAATCTGTCTTCAGGGTGGGGAAAATTATCTATAAAAGGCACCCCTCAAGCCCAGACAGTTCACCCTGGACACCCCTCAGCTGCATCAACACTGGACCTTCCTTCCTTCCTTCCTTCCTTCCTTCCTTCCTTCCTTCCTTCCTTCCTTCCTTCCTTCCTTCCTTCCTTCCTTCCTTCCTTCCTTCCTTCCTTCCTTCCTTCCTTCCTTCCTTCCTTCCTTCCTTCCTTCCTTCCTTCCTTCCTTCCTTCCTTCCTTCCTTCCTTCCTTCCTTCCTTCCTTCCTTCCTTCCTTCCTTCCTTCCTTCCTTCCTTCCTTCCTTCCTTCCTTCCTTCCTTCCTTCCTTCCTTCCTTCCTTCCTTCCTTCCTTCCTTCCTTCCTTCCTTCCTTCCTTCCTTCCTTCCTTCCTTCCTTCCTTCCTTCCCCTTTATACAAAACCCACTGCTGTGTACTTATGTAAGAGGCCAGGGGCTAACATAGCAATTTCCATGCAAAATGTGTAATTTACTAATAAAACTTCTTGAGTTTTTGCAGACCCTTTGATTTCTGTTGTTCCTGTCAACCATGGACATTTATGGATCTTGGGTGCTCCCTTCCTCTTAAGGGTGGGACATCACAAAATTTTTGGAAGATTTTGCTAAAGCCATCAATGTAGTTAGGTTTTGAAAACATACTTTTCTTTATTGAAGGTTGATTACATGGAGTCCTTGGTAAATGCCTTTGTATGTACTTCACACAGATTTTTTTTAATAGGTTATTATTCCTAGAACTGAGATTTTACATTTTAATATCTCTTATTGTAGCCAGATGAGAATTCCAGAGAGACTTGAGATGAAAAGGATTTCTACTCTGTAAGGTTTTTTATTGTGTTTTTACTGTCTTTCAGAGCCTTACAGTTTTATTGGTTTGCTTTGTTTTTTTAAGTAAGAATATTAATCCCGCATTCTGAATAAATTTCCCATCTCTTCATCTTAATTGGAACAAAGGTCTTCAGATTATTTTCCACAGTAGTCAAACGCTACTCTATGGCTTTGAAAAGTCACTTCAATGCAGGCAGAATTTCCAAGCATATGAAAAATTTTGATCAATGGGATGGTAATCAAAAAGAATATGTTTTATACTTCTGTATCTGCCTACCCTCCTAAGATCTTAGAGCCCTTTCAACATTGAAGGAATGAAGCATATAAAATATATGGAGTAGGTAACATTATTTTCAGTTAATAAATTGGGATGTCCAGGCATACAAATTTGTAACCGTTTTTTGAATGTCCTCTGGGGTTTTTTAATCAACAGCTTTGTCCAAGTCTCTGGATTCAGAACAGTTTATAGCCTTTAATTTTGTTTAGCTCTTGAATCTTCAAGTCCACGTGGTCATCTGGAAGAGTTACCATTTTTTGTGGAGCCTTTGTTGCTGTGTGTACCTCATTCTGTGACCCCTCCACTTTGTTTTCTCCCCAACCTGTGTCATAGCTCAGACAAGGCCCCCACTCAGCACTTTGCTGCCAGGGCCCATTGCCATGGACACTGCATTTTGCTGCTATCTTCTATCATTCTTTCAGGGTGTTTTTGCCATTCCTTTTGCTATCCTTGTTCTTGTTCTTTATCCAGTTTAAGTTTAGGGGATTACATTTTGCTCTTCCTTATTCTCAAAGACAGATGTCCCAGACTTCATCCTCTTGCAGAAGGAAGATGTGGGATTTAGAACTGACATGGTTTGTGTGAGGCTGTGCTGAAAGAGGGAGGACAGGTTTTTTGCAGTAGTGCTCAAAGGGGGTGATTGTTCAAGATTTAGGATACTAAATCTATGGCTAAGGACTTGTCAAAAATTATCTCACTTAAAATAATTTGGATAAAAGTTTTGATCACGTGTTCATCATGGTGCCACGGGTAGTTTGACCTTCATGTAAGGCCTGTCATGGTAGAGGGAACCTGGGACTTGGGCTTGGTGTTCCCATCCAATGGAATCAGGGTGAGGTCCATCCAGTGGAATCAGGGAACATATTTCTTCCTGCCACCAGCACCCTGTCCTCATGCCATGGTCCTTGGCCAGCCACAAGCCTAACAGTGGTGACTATTTTGCCTTGTATAGTTGCTTCAACCCTAAGAGAAGGGAGAAGGGGCATGAGTGCAACATTCTGTCAATACAAGCATTTTCCAAAGCTCTCCCAGCCGCTGTTCCTGCTGTAGAGCAATTACAGGCAGTGGAGCGGCCTGGATTTGTTAAGAGGGGTTTCCCTTGTTTGACATCAGCTGGAGAAGACTCCTGCACAGAAACCAGCTTCATCACATCAGTCATTCTGGTTAAGACCATGCTGCAATAATTGTGTTGATTGTGTACGTTGTGATTGCAGTTCTGCAGAAAAGAGCTTGCTCTGGACAGGATCCGCTTTCATTTCCTGACCCTGGTGTGCTTGGGGTCGTGTTGTTACTGTCAGTGTTATTGCCACTGCATTTTTTCTCTGTACATGGGAAAAAGAGTACAGCACTGTCTTCCACATGCCCCCCTTTTCCCTTTTCCAGAACATTCTGGGATATAGTGTCCCTTCTCTGTCTTCCACTGTCCTTGCCAGGCCACATTGGCACTCTCAAGAGTCCCAGCAATCATCAGCAGCTCCTTTCTAAGGGTATGCTGAAAGAAGGGAGGAAGGCTGGAAGAAATAGGTAAAACAAAGCAAGACAGGAGCCTCTTAATTCTACACATGAATGAGTTATAGCATGCACAGACAATTGTAAGTCAGCATAAGAACAGTGAATGCTGGAGACAACTTCCACTAAAAGCCATTTGAACTTACCCTTCCTGTCCCTACCTAAACACAGAATCCATGCTGTGGCACCAGACCCACTGGGAATGGGGCACAGAGACAAACTGCAACAGCAATAAAAACTCCACAAAGTTTTTATCATTTTAGAATAATTCAGGTTAGAATGGACCTCAGGAGGCCTCAGAGTCATCTGTGGGATTAGACTGTGTCCCTCAGCGCTGCATCCAGTTGGGTCTTGAAATCCTCAGAGGATGGAGGCTCCACAACTTCTCTGGACAATCTGTTCTAATGCTTGATTGTTGGGAATTTCTTCATGGTGAAGAAACTTGTCAATATCCAGATTGGTACACCTTTTAAAATTTCAATTTAAGCCCATTGTCTTTTGCTCTCCTGCCATGGATCATTTAGACCCTTTTCTTCTCCAGGGTACAGAATCTCAGCCTCTCTAAATGGACCATGTGCAGCAGCTCCTTGATCCTCCTGAACCTACTCCTCATCAGACAATAAGTAAAATCTGCACTAGACCTTTTTCAGCACCTGCCTTGTAACAGGAGTAAAAAATCTGGACTCCTCATACTACTCGGGTACTAAACAGAGAAGTATTTACATAAGGTTGGACACTTCAGTCTCTTAAAGATTTGTTGGGGATGATGGAGTGTTATAATTAACACATCTGCACTAGTGGTAATTGCTCTTTTCTAGTAGGATATTTCTTGCATGCAGCCATGAAAATGCTTTGTTTCCTCTGTGAATGTAGAGGTTCAAATTCCTTGAAGCTGTGGTATGATAGCCTTGTCAGCTAGCAGTCCACAGCTCACAGCTTCTTAACTCACTCTGGAAAAATGCAGTCTCGGACTAATTAAACAGACAGCTGCAGCCCTTCACAAGTTGCACTAACACATTGCCCTTTGCTGCTTCCAAGGCTTTCCTGAGGAATATAGTAACTCACATGGACTTTAGCCTAGTCTGGAGGCATACAGTGAAATTAAACAACCCTTCCATTTCCAGGTTTTACATAAATAATGATGTGCAATAAAAATGTGAATGGGGACTTTAAAGCCAAAAGAAGGCTTAAGGAAAATAAGAAACAAAGGAAGTGCACAGGGAATGAAGAAGACAGTCTCTATTTAAATTTATCTTGTGCCATTTTATCTATCCACATTTGCACAGGAATGCTGAATCAGATTAGTTTTTATACAACTACTCCCAAAATAGTTGGATATATTCCAGGTATTTATTGTGTGCCAAAACTCCTGCCAGCCAAGAATGTGTTGTCAGAGATCACCTTCATACGCCCTCAAGGAATCTCCATTGGGACAAGTTGTGCAGCAAAACTTAGCTGTTAAATATCTGAGTGCTGCTTTCATCTGGTGTCTGAGAGGGACAGTTAAAAACTGAGGATCTTTAAAAGAATTTGAGAAAACAGACGTTCATCACTTGGCAGACTGTATCTCAGTGTAATGTATCTGACAGACAAAAGGTACACCTGGTGTCACAGTAGTTACCCTGGGGTAAACATCAGTAATCTGTGAGTCCCTCTGA
Source organism: Passer domesticus (assembly GCF_036417665.1). NCBI lineage: Eukaryota > Metazoa > Chordata > Aves > Passeriformes > Passeridae > Passer > Passer domesticus. Next base: position 12,725,726 of record NC_087478.1, read on the forward strand.
GAAATCTTTGTGGTGTGATTGTAGAAGTTTGTAACTATCTGGAGTAGTGTGACCCATATACTATATATATAAAATATATTTGAAATACAGACTTTTAAAAGTAAACATATATTGATTCACCTACCTGTACCTGAAATAAATTACACATAGGAATTCAGTGGAGCCCGTATTGCCAAAATAGTAAAAAAGAGTGCAGTATGTGGCGGGTCAACTGACCTCTGTATTTTATTTCTGAGTTGTGCCTGATGAGGGGGCACAACTTGTGCTAATGATGACATTTTCACAGTCTGCAGCATCTAATATTACAGTAAAATGTATCTATGACTCAGACCCTCTGGCACAGTACATAACTTCAGTTTTACATGAAAGGTTTACCAATGTTTCACTTTCACATGGATATTTATTCTTTTGTCCAGGCATGTATCACTCAGACATCCTGTGTGATTAAGGAGATCTTTGGCCATCACATCTGCTGACAGCAGAACTGAGTGCCTTAGCTATTGTGTAATAGTACAATTTTATTTCTACTTTTGATTTACTCAAAGTAGAATTAGGGATCAGCATTAAAACTAAGTGCCTGGCTACTGCAAACAGTATTTCCTGAGAAGCTGCCATGGTTTTCTTCATTTAAAAGCACATTCTGAAAAAAAATGTTTAGATTTCACAGTGCACTTATTCTGGACAGCAATATCTGAGGGTATTTGAGGACATTATTACTGCTACCAGTGTTGACATAATTCTTTATAAATTTAGATAAATACAAAAAAATCTGTCAGAAATTATTTAGATCAATGGAGTGATTTAATTATAGCAATCATTGTACTTTCATATACAACAGCATTGATGTGAAAAACAATCAGGTGTGAGAACTCCCAAGTCAGCCAGCAGAAGGAAGAAGGATGGAATCCCCTCAAATGTCCCAGCTTTGCAGGCTGCCCCTACTGACTTAAACCTCTCTTAATCCTTACCCAAGATGGACAGAGCTGAAGCAGGCCTCAACAGCTCTTACATGATACAAGGAGAATGTTTTCCTGGCTCAGAGTGTAACTACCCAGAGAAGTTGCTTGAGACACTTTATGTAAGCTTCAGTGGTCCCAGATTTCTGTTTAAAGAGGGTGGCAGCTACATCATCCTGATTGTGGGCAGGGCTTTGATATCCATTGTGCAATTTTGGCAGATCCCCTGTTACACACACACACGCACACACAGAGAACAACACCAGCACTGAAACTCATCCTAAAGTAAGTAAGAATGCTCCTCCACAGGCACCAGGCTGGCAGGTTTCCTCCCTTGCAGTGCTCTCTGAGAGATGGACAGACACACAGCCTCTTTTCAGATCCCCTTCATTTGTCAGCATTAACAAGAAAATTATCTTTTATAATATTTGGCTCTACTTCTAAGATGGTTACTACAGTTTCTAATTGAAGTGAGCCTGCTGCTGCTTGGCAGGTAACCCTCTTGTCCATGCTTTTGGGGCAGTGCTGGGCTGCTGAGCTGTGCATCTTTCAGATGGAGTGCTATAGAGGCATTTTAGTAACCTTTAATCATGCAGGTCAATGTTGCAGAGATACTCATTGAGAGAATGTTTGTTTAAAGTAAATTTTGCTGTCCTGAGCCAACAGGAGTCCCCCCCTGAAGTGGCTGTAAAGGTGCTTGGCTGCAAGCTGTGCCTGTCCTGGTGCCCATCCATCCTTGTCACATATTGCTGCACTGGGCAGGTCTCACCAGGCTTCATGTGTCACTGGTTGCAGTGCTGGCCTCTCTGGGGTGAGCCCATGCTTTGCTGCCTGCCAAAAAATTATTCCAGCCTGCCCTGAAGTAAGTGGAAACCAGATGGTGAAAAAACACACCCGTGAGTGAGCTGTGCCAGAGCAGGGACACAGGGAGGGAGGTGGAAGCCATGGCTCAGGGTGTCAGGAATCACAAAGGGCAGCACAGTAGGAACAGCTACGTGGGCAGCAGAAATGTCACATGCTCTGCTTCCACCTTCTCACACCACCCATCCCATAGCCAGGCAGTTTTGATGGAACGATTGTGACTGCAGAAAAAATGAAGTTGAAACTGGGAAGGAGGAAGGGTGGAGTTTCATATTAAGTGTCTAGCTTTTTCTTTTAATATCCAAATCAGGTATCAGAAGCTTGTGGGAATAAATTAAGTAAAATATCCCAATTCTGGACTGTTTTGTCTGTGATAACTACATACAAAGCTGGTTTAAATATCTTAACTGTGTACAAAACACTGTCCTACATGAACATTTTTTTGCATCTGCAGAAACAGTTTGTACTGACTACGTGCCAATGTCATGTCTATGTGCAACTTGATCCCTTCTGCAACCACTAAAGCAGCAGAATCTCATGAGAATTCCAGGTACAATGCACCCATGATGTTAATCATCACATACACATTTAGATACACAAAGGAGATGAGCTGCAGCAGGAGCTACCTGGGGGAACTGTCAAGAAGTCCCATCTGGAGAAGTCCTGAGTGTCAATTACTTAATTATGGATGTGTTGAGGAGTTCAGACCTGTTTTCAAGGCAATCTCTGGTCTCAAACCAGCTTTGCTATCTCATCTGGGCTGATGACAAGCTAGGATGTTCCTGGACCACCCAGGGAATTCATTAATTCAATGCACAGGGTGTGCAGAAGGGCACAGCCCTGATACCCCCTATGGCCACACTTATAGCTATGGAACAGACTTGAGTTTCAGACTTAAAACTTACTCTGACAGCTCCTGCCACTTCAAGTTGTTGTCCTGGTTGTAGAATTTGGAAATCTCTGTACTTGAATTACTAATTGAAAGAATTTATTCAAATTGAACACACTTCCAATTCATTCTGGATCATACAACTTCCCCTGAAAAATTGTAATATTTTCCAAAGTAATAAATCAGTGTTTGCTGTTAAGATTTTATTTATCCAAACCTATGAATCAGTTATACTATTTTAAGGGAATCACTAGCCTCTGTTGTATTTGTAGCAAGACAGCCTTGTAATGAGTTGTAATTAGGTGTGAATTATTATGGCAACCATTGCATTAGGCTTAACTTAACTTTAGGCTTTTCTTCATCTAGGTATTAGTAGATTTCACTGTTTGTATGTTTTTATGCACTGGAGCAAAATCAGCCAAAGCTGAAAGGGAAAGCAAAGTGGCCTTACAAAGCCTCTGGATATCACAATCTGTTATTTCTTTTGCAAAGGTAAATGGGTATTGCTTTGTGGCTCTGTTTTTCTACTCTCCATGTTCCTAGAGACACTTTTGTCTTTCCCAAGTGCTGTTTTGCCCCATCCCCAAGAATTGTGGAGGCCTGCCCCAGACCTGCCACATGGGACACTGAGCTGCTGAGGTCTTCCAAACTAGACTATAGTGTTCAGGATCAGTAGTTTTAATACAGGCTTTGAGAAAGACAGTGGATTTGTCAGTAGTTGCTTCAGGGGAAATGTTTTTGTTACCACACTGCCTTCTGCAATCTCCCTTTCCTGAGATAAGGAGGAAAAGACTGCCCAAGGGATGCATCACCTTGATGGTGTCCATAGCAAGTTTAGCCTATGTTTCACCAAATAAACAGCCCTCAAATTGATGCAGGAGGGCTGAATTGGATGATAATGTGACAGGGCATATTTTAATACAGAAAAGAGAAGCACAGCCGCTCCCAGCAACCCCAACAGTGGAGCTGCAGCAGCTCAGAGGTGCCTTGAAGGTGTGTCCTGCTAGCCAGTGGGTCAGCAGCCACTGCAATACCACATCTGGTCTCCTCAAGTTAGGGAGGGAGAAAGAGGAAACCATATTACTGAGAAAAGGGGTTTGAAACAGCAAGAGAAGTATTTGGTAACAGCCTGAGGGCAGGGCATCTGGGGTTTTCACTTCTGGTTTGGGTTTCTAGGAACGAGGAACCGTAATGCCCTCTGTGTGTGAGTGAATGGTGCCCAGCTGAGTGTGGCTTCCCTCCCAGCAGAACTCCTATGAAATACTGATGGATAAATGATATCCAGTTTAATACTGGCTGGGAGAATGGAGTGCAGCACTGTTTAGTTTCGACCAGCAATAACCCTGAGCAAATGAGTACCATCTGCTCTCAGCTCGGAGCTTTCTTGATCAGCATAAAATAAAATAAATGTTAAAGTTTCAGAAAATAACAGCTACCCCCAGAGTTGTCAGGCTAGCACCATATGTCAGTCTTCCCTTCTAGCAATGCCCCCAGAGCTGTGCCCATCATTACTCAGAAGTGACAAGGTCTGGATCTCAGGCCCGAAATGTTCTCACCCACAGCTTTGGTGTTCCAGCAAAAACAGAACAAGAATTTTGTCATGCTATTAAATTATGTTCAGCCTTGCTAACCTCCAGTGATGAATGGCTCAATCTGAATATAATGCTGCCAGTCTCTTTGCATCTATATGAAAAATGGTTATAGCATGTCCTATATGAAAAATAGTTATAACATGTCTTAAGGACCTGCCAGGGAAAGAGCTACAGCATTTTTATGCAGGATAACTCCCTGAGGAAGCAGGATGAAATGGAGCCACCTCAAAGCTTACAGCAGGGAAAAACATTAGAGAAAGTCCAGTGGGAGACAGGTCCCAGAAGGGACCCACAGCAAGCAAAGAGACTTTGTTTCTGTCACACAGCCATGCCTGCTGAGGGGTGACAAGCCTGTGGAACTCAATCAGGAGCAGGAACAATGAAATGGCATAGAAGAAACTAATTTCTTATTTTTCAAACATAATAACACCCTCTCCCTCGCAAGTAAACAGGAGTCAGAGCCAGCCCATGCTGCAGCCACACAGAAACTGTGGTGCCTGTTCTGTGGTCAGTGGGAATGGGCAGCATGGAGCTCAGCGTGGGCTGACCTGCCCTGACAGGAGGCAGGATCATGGAAGCAGCTGGGCACCACGTGAACTCAGTGGTATTTTGTGGCTGCTGGTTAGAATGACCATGAGCTGTGTCCTCACCTGGAGCCCTGGGAAATCACAGTCAGGGTTAAGAGTCCATAAGGGTTACATACAAGTTTTTGGGCCTTGAGTCCCAAAGATAGGAATAAATTAAATATTGTTTTAATTCATCAAGCTAGAGACACTTCATAATTTTCCTTTACAACTGCTCATGGTTTCTCAACACCCTGTTGAGGTTTTGCTCCACCTGCTCACTTAGGTAGTTTGAACATGAAATGGGGTGTCTCTTCTTAATACGTGTCCTTGCACAAAAGCAAGATCAAGGCTTGTTCCCTGACTCTCTCAGAATCTGTCTGCAGGCTGACACTGCTGCTGGCACCAGCTAGGAAACAGAGGGATGTGAGCTGCCATCTCCACACGTGCTTCTGGCTGGCTAGAGCCTGCCCTGGCTGTGTGGACATGTGCCCACAGATGTCCCAGCCAGCACAGCCTTTCCCACATTGTCATTCCTGGTATCCTTCACCAAGCCAAGACGAAATGGTGAGGATGATGCATGTTCCAAATTGGAAGGGAGGAGGAATCTGGAAAGTAAAAGAGTGCTCTTTAATGTGCAGCCCTGCTCAGACACAGCGAGCTGTGTTCAAAGAGGATATGACATGCTTGTTATTGCAGAATAAATATAATGCAAAGAGGGATTTTCCCACCAGTAGTCCAATTTTAGATTTTTTTTTCCCTGCACTATAGGCAGACAACTTTTGAGTGAGAATTAATATTTGTCTCCATGTGATATGGGAAAAAATATAACATAATCCCAGTTCCTTGTCAGGGATCAGTTTGAAGCACAGGCACTGGGTTTAGCTGCAGCGAGTTTCTGAGTGCCTCCTGAGATTCAGTAAATCCCCCCATACTGAGCTCAGCACATCAGCAGGGATCCAGATGGGTTTTACTTCACGTCCCAAGAGATGCCCTTGCAAAGCACACCTTCTCAAAGAATAACTTCTCCTTCAGCATTCTGCTGTTTCAGTGATCTGAACCCTAAAGTTACATATAATCTTGACGTGTCTGACACTCAGAATCTGTTGCAGTCTGCCAGAGTCTGCCAGTTGGATCTGGAGCTGTGTGGTAGATGGGAAAAGCTGCAGAGGCAGAGATGGCAGAGGAAGGAGAAGCAGCAGTGGTTTGACAGATGATGTGAGGAAAATCACTGCCTTGCAGCTATGCAGGATTCTCTTCTATGGGAATGAAAGTGCTTATCCCAAAGCAATCCTGAATGTAAAACCTGGGTGTGGAATATTACTTGTTGAGTTTTTGGCAGAGCATTTAGACTACCTTGACTCAATCCTGCAATAAAGTTGCAAAGAACAAAATCATACCATATCCACTGCACTTTACTGAAGATACTCTTGTGTGTTTCTTGTTTCTGAGAGTTTGTAGACAATACTTAACACTTTTCTGATGCTGAGACTACATTTATGTTAGTAGAAAATCCCCTGTTCTCTGGCCTGGAGCCCTCCTGGCATGGTTCAGCCTGTCCACACAGCCAAACTCTCCACTTGCCAAATCAGAAGCTGCATCCAAACAGCCTGCAAGGACCCAGGCTCCTGCCAGCCCACGCTTTGCTGGGCACATTGCAGCCTGCCCAGGCCTCACCCATGCAGGGATCTTCCTGATGATTTATTTGCTGATCATGAGCTGGTGCTCAGCCCTCAGTTCTGGCTCCACTTTGCTCTGGGCTTTAGACTGAAGCCCCAGGTGTTGCATGGAGAGATCTGCTCTGGTTTGAAAGGAGGTGGTGTGAGTGGTGGGTGCCCTGGGCTGGGCTGCCCCCTCTGTGCTCTGCTCTGCTGGCTGCAGCACGGCCCCTGCTGCCCAGCTGGCCTGACAGGCAAGGAAAGCTGGCTTTGGAACACCACCTCTGCCCCTAAACCACAGCAGGGATGGCAGAGGTTTCCTGGCATAAATGTGTGCACAGGGAAAATGATTCATGTTAGGAATGGTTTTCCAGGGAGGAGGAGGAAGGATGTGCTGGAGCTGAGAGCTTTCTCAATAAAGGCAGAATTGCCCTGAGCTGGATTTCTGGATTTTTACAGGAATTTAGGGAATCATAAGAGAACATGTGGCATGATGGTGGCAGTATTCCAGCTCAAGTGACTGCACAGACGTGCTCCTTCAGCTGGGGCAGGGCAGGTGCCAAGGGAGCAGCCACAGACTCCAGTGGTTGGGAGGAAGGACAAAGAGAAAGCCTGTGCAAGGCACTACCTTGTGCAAGGTATTGAAGGTATCTGTAAAGCAGTCTGGAGCAGGACAGGATGGTACGAGGCAGTGTCAGGTTTCAGGAAAGGCAAAAGAAAAGGGTAGATAAAAGGTAATTACTATTTCATCCCCCAACAAAGCTGTATGATGCTTCCATTCCTTATCTCTGAGTCAAGCCTTACCTCTCCTCTCCCTGCCCTGCCCCACTGCTGTCTCCCTTTTTTGGCTCTTTTGACTCTTCCTCACCTTCCTCCTCCCCTCACCCTGTGCACTGCCTCTGTATGTGTTGAGCATTTACTGACTGTGCCAGGCAGTGGCAGCCTGGGGATTCATTGGCAAGAGTGGGGTCTGTAGCCTTCACTGGAGCCCACCCAAGCCTTATTTCACTGTTGGGCTGGTCGTGGTCAGTGTGTGTGCCATGGCATGACAGCAGTGCCCTGGAAGAGGATGCACAGAGCTGGAAGGTCGCTGTGCCTGTGCAATGGCCCCAGCTGGGATTTCCCAGAGTGCCTTCATGTTTGCAGACACAAGTGTTTGGCAACTTGAGCTGAGCGTGAAAAGGAGCAGGCAGGAGTCAGTTGCAAGGCCCTGACACTTTGGATGTCCTGTGGTGTCATTTGTGAGGGAAGTGGTGGGAATCCATTGTATAACCATGTGCTTCAGATTTCCACTGGGTTTGAGCAAAGCAGATTTTTTGAAATGACATAAGCTAAAGAGCAATGTCAAAACAAATGGGAAGTGTTGAGCATTTTGCAAAGCACTTCCACCAGTGTCATCACCCTTGCTGAGTTTTTTTAGCAGCTGCATGCACCCAGTCCTTGCTCTCCCAGCTTCTCAGAAAGACCTTACTGATTTTAGAGGTACCTGGACAGAAGCCTGCCAAGAGGGTCTTTTTTTCTTATTTTGCAAACCCAGCTTTCAAAACCAGTGGTTACCACCTTTTAGAGTGTGCAGGAGCTGTGATTAGCATTCCAGCCAGGCAGAGGCTCAGGTGAGGGAAGGAAAGCCGTGGGGCCAAGGGGAGCCTATGAATGAACGTGTTTCCCAAAATACATCAAGTTTTGTTTTATCACAGCAAGGCTGTGAATTGACATACCTCCCCTCCCAGCACAGAGATGTCTCAAAGGCACGCAAAGGGTTTGTGGCAGAAAGTGTTTCTGCTTGGCCATCTGGGCTCCAGTGCCTGAGAGGGGATTTGGCTAACCCTGAGCATGATGCCATCTGCCAGAGCCATCCACTTCTCCTTTGCTATCTGTGTAATACTCCTTTTATGTACCCACAGCAAATGGCAGACCACCTGCGTGTTTTATCTTTTAAAAAGCACCCCCAACTTGTCTGGCTCTGAAATGAGGATTAGTTGAGAAAAGTTTTCTTCTGGGCACAGTTATTTTTTTAATGACCAAAGCTGAAGTCATACACAGACCCACATCTGTATTTCAATTATGCTGAGGGCATGGATAGCTCATCCAAGAGCACGTGTGACTGGTTGTGTATTTTTTTATAAGCTCAGTGTTTGTTTTACTGCAGTGCCAGAAACCCACAGTGGAGTTTAGGATTCCATTGTGCTAGGTGCTGTATGGATGTGATGAGGGAAAGCTGGTTTACATTGAAGTACAGCTTGAAATCCAAGGACTGTCTGTAGCTAGGAGTGCCAGTGATTGTTTCCACTTGGTTCAAATGATTTTGCCTCTCTTTGGAGAGTATCTCTCTTTATATTGCACTGCCAGTCTCATCTCAGATTTTCCAGGCTCCAGGGGGAGAGAAAGTGTGTTATTTGTCATGCTGAAAGGAACATGAACTGCATTTCATCCAAAAGGGCTATTCAAGGGAAATGACACCACCAATACACTCTTTGCTGCAGAACAAGCCAACTCACATTGCTACTTGAAATTAAGAGTGAAGCATCTCAAATCACCCAAATTGCTAAGATGGGAGAAACAACAAAGTCCTGGTTCCTTGCACATATTTTGCTTGGTTCAGTGAGTGAGGACTATTTTTTAGTGTTTCCTCTAGAGCTAGACAGAGTTTTGTTTGAAAAAAAGTTAGCAGTACTTTCAGATATAAATCTTACGTTCATCACAGCTATTTCCTGATTCACTTGCTGTGATCAATGGGATAGCAAATGATGAATGCTTAATGGAGAGCACTCCACAATTGGTCAAGGTGACTGCAAGATATTTAATGTTGTATTGCAATCAAAGTATTTGGGAACATTCCTTCCTTTACCCTTGCATTTGTTTTTTGTCCCATCCCTTGTGGTGTACATCATGGGAGCCTCTGTCTGGGCCTTGACCACGTCTTTGGCAGCTCTGATTGTGGTACAGCTTCTCCAGTTATGGGCTTGAATGCCAGAAGAATACATGTAAATTTGGGATTTTTTGAAGGCAAAGAGGGAAACTAATGATAGCTGTGATTATAATTCAGTGTTCCTAGTAACTGGCGCAAAACCATTTTGTTCTGTGTCTCTTTAAATGGTAGTAATTGTACCAGTACACATGGACTATTTGTGTTTACTAAAATGACCTTATCAGAAGGGCAGCTTAAGCAAACTTCAGTCATGTGAGCAGAACCATCAGGGTCATGATGAGGCTGTCTTTGGGGGGAATACTTCAACCTTTCAGAGAGGTCTGCCAAGGAAATTTCACAGCTCTGGAATTGTTTCCCAGCAGCTGATCTGCCTACTTATTTGTCTTTCTCTCCACAGTATATCCCTCCGTCCCTGCCTGCCCAGTGCTTTCCAGAAGTCAGACAACTTCATGGTGAGGGAAGAGCCTGTGCCTGCAAGGGAATGGCACCACTGAGCAAGCCCCAGTGAGTAGTTAGGGTATTGTGCAGCCAAGGAGCTGAACTGCCTCTGCCTGCTGAGGAGATGTTATGATATGGATAATTCCCCTCACCTTGCTGCTTACTTATTAAGCTGTGCTTTGAATCCTGTGGCTTAGAGCAGAGACAATATTTTCTAGAGACAGTTGACTTAGCAAGTAACAAGGAGGTTGGCAAGCTACCAGGAGAAGTTGAACAAAAAGGTGATTTTCATTCTCCAAAGGCTGCTGAGCTCACTGCTGATAAGGTGCCAAGTGCTTCCTAGCGCATAGATCTGAACTCCAAATTCACAGGCCTCCTGAGGAATTCAGGAGACACTGCTAAGCCTATTAAATCCCCCTGATGTTTCTAACAACAGCTTAGATTTTATCACTAATAAAAAAAACCTCACAGCTCCTCTGGATTTAGTCCATCTTATCTCAATAGCTGAAAGAAAGCTTGGCTAAAAGAATATTTTTTTATTTTATTCTATCAATGTATTAAGCTATTCTCCTTGCTTCAGTCTGAAATCAGAGAGTGCTCTGAGGTCCTCCTGAGTGCCTGTTCTGGAGTGATTCAGAGAGTTACTGTTCTGGCACTGTGGAACTCCTGTCCTGGAGCAGGGCAGCAGTTTGTGTGTTATAAGCTCACCTCCACCAGTTGGTTTCACCTGCATGAGGAAAGTGCCCCATTCATGGGCAGAAGAGAAAGCTGTGGGGAAGATTGTCTCAGGTAAACTTCCCCCAAAACTACTGCAAAATTAATTTGAAAGGGGTGTGTAAATTGCATCCTGAGCAGGATTTGACCAACATAAAATACAAAAGCAGCCATAACTGATCAAGATGAATCTCAAGAATGGTTTTTCAAACAACACACTGTGACCAGATCAATTTATACAAATGGAAGGAGAATCTTGGGGATTACAGGAGAGTTTTAATCCTGTGATTTACAGATATTTCCTAGTATTTCTTCCCGAGTTAGAAAGGGGAAAAACACAGTCATAAAGGGCAACAGAAAACCACACTTTCTTCTGGGATTTTGTTTTGCTTTTATTTTTAGAATTCTGACCGACCTCAAATGTTTTAAGCAAAATGTTTACATGAATATTTTAGGGGCACTGCTTTTTGCTGCTGTCAAATCCAGTTGTGCTTCAGGAACTGCAGAGTCATAGACACCTCTTGCTCTAAAGGAGTAGAGCAGGATTTCATTCCTAGTCTGAGGAAGTGAGCAAACAGGCTGGATAACTTCTTCTAGCAGCAGTTGGGTAAACAACCTAGGTGATACATAAAGATTACCACATGCAGGAATGACACGTGGTAAGGCTCTACTAGAGTGTTTGCTGGACTCCAGTGTTTCCAAGTCTGTTACATTTACATATGGATTATACCCTTTTGTACCAATGCAATGTATTCACATGCACAGACGTGTATTTAGAGACACACACACTTCTGCCTGCTGTGTTTCTTCTGTGTAATAAGAATATTTACTTTCTTTGTCTCTGTGCTCCTGAGAGAAGCAACCCATCTGAGAGGAGCTGGTGTTGTTACAGGTTGAATACATGAATTTTTTGTTGATGTCAAGGCAATAGGGAACTTTGTCCAAATTTCCTTTCCTCTGCTGACCTGTCAGCTGGACACCTTCCTTGAAAACCGTGCTGTAGCAATTTTACCATCAAGTTATTTACACACAATTGTTAATATTGAACAGATGAGCTTTAAAGGACTATCAGGATGTCCATAAAAGCACATGCAGTGAAAATCAGTTGATTTTGTAGCTCTCTTGGGAAATCTTTTATGATGAGTGTAAACCCAGCTCACTTCTGACAAAGCCTTTTGGTCCTAAGTAGATCACCCAGACCTTCAATGCTGCAGAAAGGATACAGTCTTGTAGTTTGAGCCACTGGATGTAGCTGTTTGAGCTGTTGTAGCTGCAAAATCCAATTATGAGACCAAAAGAGTGGGGTGGCAATTACATCATGACAGCTCATGGCAGCCTGGTTGACCACTGGGTGCTGTAGTTGTGCAAAATACAGTTTTGCAGAGTTTTCAACAGCAAACCCATTTAGAAAATGCTTCATTTTCAACTGATGTTACTTTGAAGATGATTATGAACACTTTCTTCAATCCCTGCCATGGTCCCAGGTGAAATCTGTCCCCTAGCATGAGCAGAGCTTTTACCTACAGCAGCAGCAAAAGTTGTATGAAAGTGTGTACACGCAGAAGCAGCTCAAGATCCAATTTCCATGAGGGCTCAAGGACTCACTTGCATTAAGCCAGTTTTGGAACAAAGTTTTGCAAAACTCCCATGAAGACTACAAACACAGGACTGTTTTACTTCATACACCTAGGTAGCCTCTTAAAGCCAAAAGAATTGCACAGGCTTAAGATCACCATATGCACACATGATCTGCTAGTCTAGGGCCATACAGGGGCTGGTAACTTGATTATGTATTCATACTTGCTGTAAACATTCAGGAAATCAGACACCTTCTGATCAAGGTCATTTTCCTGGAGTAGAAGTGTCATACAATCTCTTCCCTGACCTTACAAAGCCCAGTATAGCTCAGTACCAAAGAAGTTTGGCTTCTGACCCTGGTCTTGAGGGCTTCTTGAAGTAGGGGCCTGAGTGTGGCCCCTGATTTATAAATCTCAGAAGATAAATGTTTCAGAATGCTTTTAAATCAAATTTTGCTATTTTTCTGTTCATGCACACTGAAAAGGCTGAGTCCAAAGCCATATACTACCGGCATGCACATATCCCTCATTATATTTTCAAATAAATGTCATTCAAAAGTATGCATATGGAAAAACTGGAGAATAATGCATAAGCAATAATCATTACATAATGATTTAATCCAGTGATACATCATCGATTGTAGCACATGTAGCAAAGTGCTTGGGTTTTCAATTAATGTAACTGAGATAAAATACCTCAGAGCAGTGCTCTTGACATTTGATCAGTGCCATGTTTGGAGTTTCTGGAGAAGCCTTAAAGGTTAGTGCTATATTTCATCCTTCCAAGCTCTGCATTCGAAAGCTCAGTCCCACGAAGCATCACCTGGTGCCAAGGAAAGGCAGTCATTTTTAAAATCACATTCTGATATAAGCTGTGCAGAAGTCTCAGTCAGAATCTTCTTTGCAGACAAAATCATTGTCTTCAAGGGTGGCTTAAATCAGATGAAATATTTTTGAAGACAGGTGAGAGGAGAGGAGAGGAGAGGAGAGGAGAGGAGAGGAGAGGAGAGGAGAGGAGAGGAGAGGAGAGGAGAGGAGAGGAGAGGAGAGGAGAGGAGAGGAGAGGAGAGGAGAGGAGAGGAGAGGAGAGGAGAGGAGAGGAGAGGAGAGGAGAGGAGAGGAGAGGAGAGGAGAGGAGAGGAGAGGAGAGGAGAGGAGAGGAGAGGAGAGGAGAGGAGAGGAGAGGAGAGGAGAGGAGAGGAGAGGAGAGGAGAGGAGAGAGGGAATTGATAAGCCCTGGATTAGAATCTGGCCACCAAAAGAGCAAATGGAAAGAAATCCAACCAGGTAGGGCAGAAGGTGAGGTAAAAGATCAAACATAATTTTCAACCCATAATCATATAGGCTGAGAAGTAGAGAAACAAAACCAAAACCAAACCAAAACAAACAAAACACACACACAAACTCAACAAACAAAAACCCAAAACAACAAAGAAAAATAAACCCAAAAGCCCCAAGGAGATTCAGCATCCCCTGGAGGGATCTTGTGGACTGAGTCAAAATATCTGGAGAAGACAGGGGCTGGAGAGATAACAGCTGCAGGAGACCTGTGGATGAAGGGATGGCTGGTTTAAGGCAGTTACTGGGCTTTGGGCCAGGAGGAAACCCTCCTGTGGACCTTTCGTGCACTGTCAGCCCAGCAACAACCTGGCTGCAGAGGGAAGGATGGTGGGATAGCTGTGAGGGATGTGCTCCTTCTCCACAGCCTGAGCTGGCCTGGGAAGAGAGCCTAGAGAACAGCACCAAAGTACAAATAAGCAAACCTGGTCTGCATTCTGGGGGCAAAAGGGCTCAAAAATGGGGATTGTGATGAACACCTGCTGCAGCTGTGGGGTGACTCCTGCCCCGAGCTGGAAGAAATACAGGAGGAGAAGAACAGAAATATCACTTTGGTGATACCCTTAACAGGAAGGCGAGTACCTGGCACTAGAACTGAACAGAGTCTTGTGAAATGACAGTGGGAGGATGTGTATGCAAGCATCATTTCTGGTGAAATACTGGGGCAAGGGGCTCACTTATTGCTGAAGTCAGAGCTGCTGAGAACTGATGTCAAGCCATGTGCTGGCTGGAAACAACAAACTGTCCTACAGGCAACTGTTGTGACTCCTTAGATGACACAGTCCTTGTCCTAAAATGCTGTCCTTCATGGATTAGAAGAGAAAAATACATATGTAGAAATACTAAAAATACCTCTGCCTCCCTCATGCCTGCCTGACAAAAGGACATCTCCAGCAGGTGCACCTACGCAGCAGGCACAGGTCTTGCAGAGAAGACTCTGTGCTTGCAGTGCTCATCCTCACACAGCAAGAGACAGTTAAAAATAGCTTGTACTACACAAACCTCTTAAAACAAGTCAAGGAGGACTTACAAAGACATCTCAGGTGCCTTTTTTAAATATGCAGCTGTGTATGCCTTGTTTTTCTTTCACTAAAGAAATCAAGAAGCAATTGGAGGACATAATTTGTAGTGTGGCTATAAGATACAAAACAAAGCATCAGATGGCCCCCAAAACCATGATTTTTACCTGTGCTTCTAAGGTGGGTTCTGATGAAAGAATAGAGATTTTTTATTTTGTGAGGTAAAACTTTACCAACTTGATTGTCATCATGTAGTCAATAAATCAAGACAGGGTTCTGAGGCAGTTCACATGTAATAGATGTTGGGATTTTTTCAAACACAGTAAAAAAGCCTTTGAAGATTAACTCCTGGATTTCATAGAATTGCATTGCAGAAGTAACTATTTAGCACCCTGCTAAAGAAATCCAAAACAAGGAATGGGATGAACATATATATTTATGAAGATTTAATAGTCTGAGCTGGGAAAGGAAATACTGCTGTATTTGAACATAGAGCCATAATGAAAGAATAAAGAAGCAAAAAGTCTGTAGAAGCAGCTTGCATTTCTCACTGAACCAGACTCTTAATGTCTGTGCCCTTTGAAAGAAGAGTTTCAAGCAATACTGATGACATCTGTTTTGTTCTCATTTCTGAACCTTCTTGCCTGTAACAGCACAGAATAATCACAAATTCCTTGTGCTCTTGGCTGCTTGCTTTTAAATTAGCATTCCAAGTCAAAATAGAGTTAAACACAGTCACAGACTGGCAGATTTTTAGGTTTTTGCTCTTCAGTCTAAAATTCTTCAAAGCCTTATTCTTCTCAAAGGAATAATTAAAAAGAAAAAGTGGTCTTCAAGTGCTAGCAGAGATAGTCCTTGCAGAGGAGAAAGGTCCTATGTCTGGACTGCTTGTGCAAATCTAGTCCCAAGGTTACTTTTTAGTCCCAGGAAACCTTGGGATCTTGTCACACCAGAAATGGGTCCATCCAGGCCAAGCTGCTGTGCATAGGAAGGACAGGATCAAGCAGCTTGCAGGACTGCTGACAGCTTTGAACTGGGCAGAATGAGAAGCTTTCATGCCTGAGCTATCAGCTGGGTGTCCTTTAGAGCTCTGGATTAACACCAGGCTGAAGGTGAAATGTGATGGGCATGTGTGCAGTGGCTGTACCCTCATACTTGTAGACTCTCCTCATGCTCACACATACATATATATGTGTGCATGCCTATGTATGTTTGTATAAATACACTCAATTTCTTCATAATTACATTGTTTACATGTAATATATAGTATATGTAGTCTGCAGTGTGCCTTTTATATACAGCTCTCCCTGTGAGCACAGTGTCTGTACACACACACACACACACACACACACAAGCACAGCATTATTTCATTTTCCAGTCATACTGGAGTTTCCATGGTCTCATGGGAAGGACACAGTAATGCAGCCAGACCTTGTTTGGGCTGTGAAGGACTGCACACAATCTTCTCAAGAAATGCTTGTTTACAATTTGTCAAGTAAATTATTATGTACAAGGCTGCAAGTACCAACAGACACTGATTTGGCAACCTTGGGTTGGAGCAGGTGATAATGAACAGCTTTGTCTTAAAGCAACTCCTGACGCGTGAGATGCTCCAAAGATTAGAGCATCACATTGTTTCCAACGAAATGAGATGGGAGCATGATGCAACCCACTCTGACAAGGGATGAAGCAAAGGAGTGGGTGTTCCTTGGCTACTGGCAGTGGGGACTGCACTGATGTCTGGTGCCGTGTGCTGGAGCAGGAGCTCAGCACACAAGCCAGATTTGCCAGCCAGCCCTGGGTGTTGTCGCTACCTGCCAGATCTGGTCTTTGATGACATTCCCATCAAAAAATCACAGTTGGCAGAGTTCCTCCAGATAAGTGGAGATGACCCTCATGCCAGTTTATGCCCTCAGCAGTGAGGTTCCAGGCAACCCTTCATCCCAGCTCCACATCACAGTGGCTTCCTGCATATTTACCAGTCACTATTCCCTCTGCAATTCCACTACACAGGCTTGGAGGTTACAATAGTGTTCACAAAGACAAATAAGGAACAGGATTCTCCAGTTTATAGCTGATATGTTTTAAATACACCATAAAAATCTGTTCTGTTGCTCAGGTACACACTGAGAGCCACAGAGCCAGCAGCTGTGACACAGCAGGTACCACAAGCACTGGATGTCCCCAGGGGGACGAGGAGTCCATTGGCTGCCCTACAGTCACCAGCAGAAACTGTGCTCCTGCACAACATTCACCAACATTGAACATGGTACAGTATGAAAACATACAGAATTCAAACATTGCATTTCAGATTTGCCTAGGTCTGAGCTGTATGATTGCCTCTAACCATCAGGCCAGGAAGAACAGTGAAGGTAATTGCTTGAGTTATTACCTAATTCCCTCAAATTAGTCCTTGATTCACTTCCAGTATCTACAGTTGAATTTGAGGACATCCTTCAGAGAAACATTGACTGGAAACTTCTCCAGGGATGGCACATGTATGACAAACATCAGCTTCATTGGTGAAAATAGTATTTCTTTCTTAAACCTATCTATCAACTGTAAATGCAGAAAGTTGTTGTATCTTTACCTGTAACATCAAAACCCTTATAGAGGGTTTAGAGAAGAAGATAGGCAGACTTTGGATCTCCTGTAAGAGGTCCTTCAGGCCTTCAGACAGTATTGGTCTATGCAGAAATTTCTCAGATTTTTTTTTTTTTTTGTATCTCTCTTGGAATGTGAAGTCCAGGACTGGACAGCACATTCCAGTTGCACCCACACCACATGCAGAGGCAGCAAACCTTACAGAGGTCCTGCTCAGTGACAAGCAGGGGACTGCATTCAAGAACAGCACATGATCTCCACATCATATTACAATTTCATTACAACTGATTATCTAGCAGTAAGTCCTAATCTCTTCCAGAATTACTGCTCTGCCAGACAGAGCACCTCATTAGGCAAACATGACTTGTGGTTTTTCATCCCTAGATACGTTGTGTTGTATTTTACCAAACTGGAATACCTATTATTTGCTTGTGCCAGTATTTTTAACCAATTCCCGCAACATTGTCAAGAACAATTGTTTTCTTCTGGATCTCTCCTGAAAAGACAAAGATCAAGCATCAATTTTGTCTTATCTTTTATCTCAGTCTGAATACCAGTTAAGATTAAGCAAGCTTCCTTACACAAATCTAAGTGCATTTCTCTAACATCATGTTTATCAACAAAACTTCTCAAACTAATCTAAAATTACTTGTAAAATTAAAATGTAATATACTTAATAAACTTAAGTTGTACAACACAAATTCTATTACCTTTTTGTAATTATTTATTGGTGGCTCACTCCCTCGGTTCTTCCAGTATTGTTGGGGACTGGCTGGTTGGTAATTAGGAGACCTGATGCACCAAGCATCCTATGAACTGAGCTCTCACCCAAAGCTGAGACAAGGCACTGCTGAGATTTGAGAAGTGGCACAACTCACACCACATGTGTCAATATTCCAACCAAGAAAATAAGTGTGAACTTTTTAAGGTCTGGTAGAGCTTGTCTGATGCAGCAGGGCAGAACCACAAATTCCCTCTGCAGTGGAGAGCAGGAAGGCACCGTGGGCTCATTCTTGCCAACCCACACTGCCCACAACTCAGAATTCTATTCCAGCCCTCATCACCATGAAATGCAGCTTTATCCTCCCTGCCTTGCAGACCTCCAAACCAAGGATCCCATGGCCTGAGGTTTTCAAAATCACTAGTTACATCCAGTGACTCTAGGGTTTTTTCACTGGCAGCCATTCTGGCTGGACTACTGGTCAGCCTGGTGGTGTGGCCAGCCACAACCACCACAGCCATTCCTTGTTTTCTATTACATCCCATAGCACTAAAGCTATAGGCAGAAAACAGGCTCCTGGCCTTCCACATGGCCCAGCAAAGAGGCCCCATGTTCCAGCCACATCCTGGAGGCCTCCCCAGTTTGTGAGACCAGACCCCTGGCATTGGTCTTGCATGTTCAAAGCTCCTACTGACCAGACTGGGCTGCAGGGGGAGGTCATGGTGATGTCCTCACTGTGGGCACACTGCTTTGCACATGTCAATGACTACAGGTAATGTCGAGAACCCCAGAACAACTGAGATGCTAATTTTGTCTGGCATTGCTTGTTCATACCCAGAATGGGTGTGGAAATAGAGTAGCAACGATGGGATGATGCTGATCTCCCCATTTTGTGTGAGAGGTGATGAGAGGCACAGGCTGTGGGCTAATGCTCCTGCCTGCTCCCAGGGCAGAGAGAGAGCAGGGCTGAGTAAGGCCCCTTGTCTACCCCATGTCTGCCCACTCTGGGTTTCCCTGGCAATGAGATCCATGGGCAGGCTCCATCTGCCACCCAGGCTGCACTGGGCAGTCCAACATATCCAGGGGTACATGGAGGAGTGGTGCCATGAGCTGAGGCTGTTCCAACACCTGCATCCCGTGAGCCAGCAGGAGCAGCCTGTGGTGGCACTGCACATGGCCATGGAGACAGCAGGAGGGAGCAAGGCCATGGCTCACTGTGGGACTGTGCTGATTGAAGGCCCCTGGTCTTAGCCCAGATGGTTGGCCAGTGGCTTCCCTGAGAACCGGCCCTGGTGACTTTGATGAGAGAGACTGCTTGATCCAGTTGTTCAGAAAAGCAACTTTAATGTAACAGCAAAACAACAAACTAAACAGCGCACACAGTATGAGGAACAAACCAGATAAAGCTGGGGTCCAGGGTGTGCAGGGATACTTGAACATTTCTGAAAGGGGAGGGGGTTAAGGTGGGGTCTGAGCACAGGATCCAACAGGAAAGAGTGATTTGGAATATTACAATCAATGCAGCAAAAATTATCCAATGACAACACAGAGAACTTGGAACTTTCTAGTAGTAATTCGAATAGCTGGATTGGAGGATCATAGGTGGGAACTTCTGCTCACTCTAACTTCAAGAGGGTTTTTCCCACGGCCTCAAATTGAAGTTTCCTTCATATTTAAACTAACCCAAACAGCTGATGAAAGGCAATCCCCACCCATTTTGCTGCCTTTCTCTCTCTGTGTAGACATACATACCTAAAAGACAATAAGCAAAACATATATATATATATATATATATATATATATATACACACAAACACACACACACACACACACATATATATATACACACATATGGAAAACCACCATATTCATACATAAAACCAAAAACATCTGCATACTTCACAAACACACACACACATCCCAGAATATAATGGAAAATCTGTTTGCAGTTTTCTGGAGCCCCCACAATTAAATCATGCAGAAAGGGGATAGCATAAAGCCATAGTCTGAAAGCAATTTACCTTTCAGCTATTCTTTGGTAAAATGAGTGGTGTTTGCTTAAAGATAATTGTCATTGTTTAACCCCAACTAGCAACTGATCCCACACAACCAGTCACTCACTCCCTCAGGTGGGATGGGGGAGAGAATTGGAAGAGTCAAACTAAGGAAACTCATGGGTTGAGATACAGACAGTTAATAGATAAAGCAAGGTTCCTGTGCACTCAAACAAAACAAAGCAAGGAATTAATTCACCACTTCCCATGGGCAGGTAATTGTTCATCCATCCCCATCATGCATTATAGTAACTGGGGAAGGCAAACAGCATCAATCTTAACATGCCCCTTCCTGCTTCTTCCCCCAGCTCTATGTGCTGAGCATGATGCCATGTAGTCTGGAATATCCCTTGGATTTGTTGGGGTCAGCTGTCCTGGCTGCATCCCATCACAACCTCTTGTGCACCCCAGCATCCTCCTTGCTGGAGTGGGGGGCAGAACAGGCCTTGACTTTGTGTAAGCACTGCTCAGCAATAATAAAAATATCCTCAAATTATCAACACTGCTTTCAGGACAAATCCAAAATATAATCTCATACCAGCTACTCTGAAGAAAATTAACTCCATACCCCAGCCAAACCCAGCACAGTAAGGCTGCACTTATTTGCCAAAGAACTAGCTGAAGAAGTGTTGTGAGAAGGTGGAGTCGGAGAGGAGAGTAATAGAAAACTCCCCTTTTCATATTGCTATGAAGGAGAATGAAACATTCTCCTTGCCAAGGAGAATGTTTTCTACCTCACTGCCTTTACTCTGCTTTTAAGAAATTCTTGGTGATCAAATAATACTCCTGTGATCTAGTGTGTGAAGGCACCTTGAAGTTCTCTTCTTTGGAGGTTTCATGCATTTAACTGGAGGGGTGACCAGGGCAGCTTCCAGGTAGAGCAGGTGGGTGCTCTTTGAAGGCATCCCTTAGGACTGGGTGTCCTTGGGTCTGCTCTGACTCTGCAACTCCTCCAGGCCAGAAATAGAAATACAGTCCAGAGCAAAAGCAGTCAAATTCTGTATAAGCTGTCAAAAAAATCATCAGCCTGGGTTGTTCCAATGAGCAGGCTGGTGTGAGAGCCCAAGCAGGAAGTAGTGCTGCAAAAGTCTCAGGAAAAATAACTCGCCTGTGACTTTTCTGGTGGGTAATGTCTCTTTGAAATAGAGCTCATTTCCTGAAGAAACTTCCTTCCCTGGGGCCTGGCAAGGAGGACAAGGTGGCCAGCTAAACCCTTTGCCTGCACAGCACAGCACAGATGATCATGGACATGCTGGGACAGATGCCATGGTCCTTGCCTGAAAGGTCTAATCAGGCCACTGGTGATGACAGACCAGAGCCTCAGCAGGCTCATGCCAGAAGTCAAGGTAAGGGATGTCATGTAGAGTCTGTCCATAGTGCCAGACATGGTCTTGGCATGGGAATCTCTGGAGCAGGGAAGCTCTTGTGAGAGGTTTGTGATGTTGGGGCTGAACTGCAGGGTCATTACTAATGAAGGGCACTCCTTGGCCTATGGGGAGAACAGTGAAGGTTGCATGTGCATCCAAATTGGGCTTTATGTTCACTTTACATAATTAAATGTTGTGATCTTTTTGGTTTCCAGTTTCTAGATACTTGCCTTGTCTGTGCGTTTCTCTAATACTGTAGGAATTTTTCTCAGATAAGCTCTGACATTTGCCTGGGCATTTGATGGGGCTGTGTAGCCCCAGGAAAGCCCCTTCTGGCCAATTTTTCCAACAGGTCGCAGTGGAAGAGACAAGGCTGCCAGCCCACCAGGGGCCCTTTCACCACTGCCTGCTCAGTGCCACACAGATCAACCCAAGCTCCTACACATTGCAGCCAGGCTGGGAAAGCTTGTCCTTTACTCTGCTGCCCCCAGAAAATTGTGATAGAAGGCATTTGGGAAGACCTCTTCACCCCAATAACCCTTCTGCTGTTTTGTCTGTACTAACAGGTGGCTTTGCTGGATCTAATGCTCAGGGTCAAACACAATTCCACCAACCCTGCCATGCATGGGAGTGACCTGGGCCACAAGCAGAAGCAGCCCCTTGTGCTCTCCCCTGTTCCCACGGGGGAGCCCAGCTGCCTCCCTCCTGTGCTGCCTCCCCTGCCATAACCCAGCCCAACTCCTGCATCCAGCGTTTTGTGGAAGAGACTGTCTCCTTTGATCTGCTGATCTTTGATCATCTGATATAACTAAAGATCCTGAATTAATGCTGCTGTAGTCTCACAGGGAGCCCAAGTTCCAGATATTCTGTTTGGTGTGCTGCTGAGATCTCTGATAGCAGCATTTTTGTGACTGGTTAAATAGCAAGTGTATGTGGAGAGCAGGGTTGATGGGAAGGTGACTGTAGTCCCTGTTGCAAGAATTTGGCTAATTATGCAGGAGCAGCTCTTCTGCTGATGTGAATTGTCACAGCCCTGCTGGAAAGCACAAGCCATGAAAATTCACATCAGCTGAAGACACTTCCCATCAGCCGAGAATTTGCTGCAGCTTTGTCTCTCTAATATAAATATTTATGTGGATGGATCTTGCTCCATCTTGCAATTTTGACAGTCTATGAAATACCTACAGCTTCAGGTAGGTACCTGAATACCTCCTCACCCCTCTGCTTTATTAGAGCTCCTATAGATAGTATTATAAACAGAGCTGTTGCCTGACAGTCAGATTTTTATTTGAATCTTGGTTCCACAACAGGCAGATCATATTACTATTGGCAACAGTTAACATGCTTCTGAATTGCCTTTGCTATCCTTGTGGATATAAGAAGCACAGATTCATTCTGAAGCATTAAAAGATCCACAAAATAATGTACATTGCCAGTTGAAATCTTCCCTATGTCTTGCTTATTGTCTTTAACAGAGCACACAAATCAACCTGTTACATTTTTAGGGCACCAGCTGCTTAAAGCCTAGAGATCATGGTGGATATTTAAAGAAAGGGCAGAAAGAAATGGATCGCTATTTTTCCAGACATTTTCTGAGGAAATGCTTGTGAGTATGGATGGGAGAGTAGAGACATGGCATCACAGACCACGTCAGCTGGAGTAGTACCTCTGCTCAATACCAGGCTGAGGCCCACAAATATTGGGGTTTAAATTTTTGGGGCCTCCAGCTGCACCCCCAGGCAAGGCTGGGGCTGGCCCAGGCTGTCAGAAGGAGCTTCTCAGTGTCCATGTCACAGAAAAGATGCAGACATGGCTCCAGCCTGGGCTGGCTCTATCCAGTATTCACACAACACATCTAGCATTACCAAAGGCATCGTGTCCCATTAAATGCAGAAATGCTGAACACCAATCTCTTTTACCTAAGGCAAACATGGTAAATTGAATTCCCTCATGTCCCAAAAGAGGATTTGAAAGCATATCTTCCAGGACCCATGTTCTGGCAGCTTGTGGATGTACCCTTGTGCTGAAGCTGCCTGATAGCATAAAAACAGGTATCAGACATCCCAGGGATGTCAGAGAAACAAGAACAAAAGTAGTTGACATTGGTCTGGTGGTCATTGTACTCCCCCAGTCAGAAGATTCCCAATTTATTTTCTGTATTGCCCAGGCTGTCCCTCCGTGGTAGCCTACCAAGTCTTGGGATAAAGGAGAAAGAATGGGGAGAAAGTCTCAACCACCTTCTCCCTCCTGGGCAGGCATTTGGACTGGGTCTGGCCGGGATTGAGCCAGCTTTCCCCAGAGCAGCCTGTACAGTGCTCTGCTTTGATCTGCAGCTAAGCCAGTGTTGACAGCACACCAGGGTTTCAGCTATTGCTGAAAATGCTTGCACAGCATCAAGGCTTTCTCATTTCTGCACTCTGCTTTCCCCCAGTGAGTAGCCTGGCAGTGGGCAAGGAGCTGGGAGGGAACACTGCTGGGACAGCTGGTCTGAACTGGTCAAAGGGATATTCCATGTTGTATAGCATCATGCCAACATCAAAACTGGGGAAGTAAGAAAGGGATATTTTGGGTTTTTAAAGGTGCTGTTGCTCAGTGAGTGGCTTGCCATTGGCCTGTTTGTGGGAGATGGTGAGTGATTTACTTTGTATTACCTGTGGGTTTTTTATCTTGTTCCTCCACTTATTAATTGCCTTGATTTCAATTCACAAGTTTTCTTGATTTTGTTTTCCATATTGGAAAGGAACATATTTTTATGCTGGGATCTGTGGAGTAATGAGAAATATTTTCAAACATAGGAAAGGACACTTCCAAAGAATAGAAGAACTAAGAGAAAGCAAACCAAGGTCTATGGAAATATGATGTGTTACATTCAAAGGACCATCTAAATTTCCTGCAAAAAGAAATGACAATGGCATGCATTAAATATAAGTCAGAGCAAAGTAGGCGAGAAAAACAGTGTACGATGGTTCAATTTACTGAAAAAAAAAGCATGAAGGCTCAATTTTTATTCTCTATTTCAATGTAATTGTAGAAAGAGAAAATTTATTTTCCTGTGAGAAAAAAAAACCCAAACACATTAATGATTCCTTCTTTTCAAAAGGAAGCAGGAGAATGCAATGTGACAGGCATAAATGTGTGTAATGTCTAAGAATTCTAACTTGAAAGATTTCAAGGCAGTGACAACTGAAAACTCACAGTAGTAGTAAAATCACATTCCTAAGATGCTGAGAATAATTGGATTCATATTTAGATTTCAATTAAATTATGACAGAAGAGAAATCACTCAGTCAAGAATATCAGTACTTGCCAAGGACAACAACTTGTTTTTCTTGTGAACATTATCATTCTTCCTTAATGGGGGCAGGGAGGAAGGGAGTGGTCTGGTGCTAGCATGAAATGTAGGTTCAGTTCTTCATAGCTGTCCTCTGTGCAGAGTCCTCCTTTGTCCAGACAAGCCCTAAGCTGCAGAACCCAAAAAAAATTTTCTTGCCCAACTCCCACCAGAATTGCAGTGAGGCACAGGCAGGAGTCGGGTGCTCCTCACCTGGGCACTGAGCAGCTGCCTCTCCTCACTCCTTGGTGTTTCCACCTTGGCTAAGCTGCTGGGAAGGCCAGTGCCATGAAAACCAAGTGTACCCTGGGCATCTGTGAGTTAATCTGAGAGGCTCCTGCTGCTGGCAGCTGCCCAGCAGCTACAAGAGCCAAACCCTCAGCCCTTGGTTAGACAGTAACCCTGGTATCCCAAGGCACTGGTTGCCTCCAGGGGGTTCCAGCACTGATGGCTCTGGAAGAGAAGACCTGGAGCCACCACAGCTCATGAGATAACAGGTGACAAACAGCTGAGGCTCCTCAGCACAATCACAGAAATTAGGATGTCAGAATTTTTTTATTCATTTAGATAAAATCAGGTAGGACTGGAGCGGATGCCAGGAAATCAGCTGATCCAACTTCCTGCCCAGTTGCCCTTATAGCACTTCTGAAGAAAAGCTACAAAACATTTTCTTAAATAACTTCCAGGGATGAAGGTGCTTTTGTAGGAAGCTCAGTGTGGGTAAGGTGTTTAAAGTGTTGCAGAGAGCAAGGGATCAGGAGTGTGGCTAACTCATGCCCAGAGTGAAGGGGAGATCAACCATTTCAGCCCCTAGGGATGTCCCAGTCGCTGACCCACAGCAACATGTGACACGTCAGAAGTTCAGCAGTGCAGAGGCAAGCTATGGAGCCATAATACAAAGTCAGGGAACATGTCACACAAGGGCATTCTAGAAAAAGAAAATAAAAGCAGAACTGGGTCCTAGTTGCAGTCCTGCCTGTTATTTCCTGTAATCTTGAGCAGCTCAGCCCTGTGCTTCAGTTTCTATATCTGCAAACCAAGGCAAATAGCATCTCCTTACTTCAACATGGACATTGCCATCATCACCACAAAGAGCTAAGGGTAATTTTGTGTCATTAATATTGTCTGATTCTGTGTTATCCTCAATATCCATGGATGTGGCAAGATAAGATCACAGCCAAAATACTTTTTTTTTATATGCTAAATGGCCCTATGTAATGGGACCAGATGAAACAGCAGCATCTGCTTAACTCAACCTCAGCCTTCAGAGAGTGTAAGCTGAGCTTTCCTTGTGCAGCATGAAATTTGTGGTGCAGTATCAACCGCAATCCCACAGGGAGCAAATACAATTCCTGCCTCATCTTGTTAATGAAAGTTGGAACATAGAAAAGCTTCACATGGCTTCACCTCCTCCTCTTCCTCAGTCACCAATAAAAATACCTGCCTGACTTTACTGGTAAAACATTTTCTACCACTGCTGACAGCCACAAAAGGCTTTTCTCCTTGAATTATAATTGTAATGCATTATTCAAGCAGTTAAGCAATGTAGAAAGAGCTAGAAACCTGCAAGAAACC
The DNA here is from genome assembly GCF_036417665.1 of Passer domesticus. NCBI lineage: Eukaryota > Metazoa > Chordata > Aves > Passeriformes > Passeridae > Passer > Passer domesticus. The sequence goes on from NC_087478.1 coordinate 12,751,912, forward strand.
AAACAGAGCCCCACACAGAATCCACATGACTTTGCATTTTTTAATTCAAAATTATAGAAGTGGCCTAGCCAATTGGGTTGGCCAAATTTTAAATCCCTGATATTAAATGACACAGCCATGACACAACTGGGTTTGCATAATGGCTTTTTACAAATGTGCAAAACATAGTTGATTTTTCCAAATGTTAGCCATGGCTATTTTTATCTCATAGCTAAACTTGAACTCCATAGGAAGGCTGTTCCACAAATATTGAATGTTTCACAGGCAATCACACATCTGGGAGGCTGTGGGCTATTTTATATTAATGGGCCCAGATATTTTCCCCAACAGATGTGGGATCCCCGTGTGACAAATTTAAGCCTTCTGATAATAGGCTTCACATTTTTTGGCTACTTACCTTGTACCAGTGGGATTTAATGGGCTGCAGGTTGAAAGCTGCTGATTTAAATATCAATCAAATTAATTCTGCAGAAGGATTTGTCATATTGTGAGAGAAAGAGCTCAGCCCCTGCAGATGCAGGGAGGAGGGGAGTGGAGGATTAACTTGTGTAGTTATGGCATGGTTATGGGAGGCTTGTTAGCAGGATTTCTTGTTTCACAGATCTTCTGGATGCAAGGCTGAGGGTTCACAAGACCCAGGAGTATCTAGTGAGGACTGCACCAGGCAGCCCCAGCCCCACAACAACCACCCTGATCTAAGCCTTCCTCTGTCCAGGGATTACACCTGAACTCTGTGGCCACAGGTAGAATTCCCATGTTCCCTATAGATCAGCATCATTCTGGCTATGACTGGACACTTCTGCACCTCTCTTGTGGTGTGTCCTCTTCAGCTGCCCTCTCCCCGCCTCTTATCCTGGGCACTTTTCCCCTGTCAGAGTGTCCAATCTGCATCCAGTCCCTGCTTAACTCTGGCTCCACAAACAAGCCTGCAGTTAGAACATCATCTGGGATGACAAATGTGATGTATTGAACACCACTTCTCCATACCACCTCCCTGATTTTGTAGACTCTTGGTCTGGGCTGTAACTTTGGGGCAAGTACCAGGTTAGACACCTGGCCAGGGGCATGCCCTGTATGTGAGGATGGTTTCCAGAAATGACCCAAATCAAATTGCATCCTTGTCCCAAAAAGTGGCACAGCTTTATGCTGAGGTTGCCAAGCAGGAGGTGTAACATGAATGTCCAGTGATAGCTCATGGGCTTTGATACCAGGGTGCAGCAACTTCAGGAGAGACCTTCCCTGGGCTGCAAGTCAAAACCACATAATACAGGTTAACAACTTGAGGGGAACCCATAGGATTTGTCTGTTCTTCTATGCATCCCTGTTTCTGTAACTTTTTCTTACATGGTATAGTTCTCAAAGTCCTTGAGACTTTGACATTGCATGCCACAAAAATTTGGGACTGCACACAGTTATCAGTCTGCAAGTCGGAATTGTATCTAAAAAAACATTGCCCATGGACCCACATCCTACAGACCATAAGGCAGCTTAGGAAGCACCAGGCTGCAATACTTGGTTGTTGCACAAATTCCAGAAAAGCGTTCTATGAACTAGATACCTTTGGGATTAGCCTATTACAAGTCCTTTCATTGAGGCATGTGATATAAAGCCTGATTTTAGGGTCAGAAGCTTTCAGTCTAAGCTGTACATGCAGCATTGTGCAAGAGGATGTACAAGGGAAAGAAACAAACTTCATTGTCGGACACTGACAAGTCTTTTGCTGTTCCTTCAATCTGGAAGATTTTACTTCTGGCTTTGAATTGTTGCTCAGATAATCTCACAGACTCTACTAATTTTCTGTGAACTTTGGTCCTGTAAATATCAACTGCTGTCAATTTGTATGATGTGCCCTATTTCTGCTTAAGGGTCTGAGTACTTTGAATCTTTACCTAAATAATGCAGTGTGACTTTTGTTTGGGAGGAGCCACTGAGAACCTTTCAGCTCCTGCATGATATGAATCACAAGTGAAACCAGAAAATGTGTGGCTGGAGTTAGTTTTATAACAGCAGAGGTTCATTACACAAGTGCCCAATCCTCTGCTGAAGTCAAGTGGGGACCTGTAAATGAGGAGACACCACTAGCAATGATGGGATGGTCAACAGGTTGTTGTCAGACCTTGCTTGCTCATTGACGAAAAAGAGTTGCCAAACTGGTGCTTTGCTCTTCCCCTCATCTCAGGCCCTGATTCAGTTGTGATACAAAGACAAGGACAGGGTTCCAGGTTATTTTGTTCCACTGTTTGCCAAGGGCAGTGGCTGGCTGTGGGACAGGGCAGCACTCAAGCCATGGCTCCTCAGGGGAGTGCCACTGAATCACATCCAACATAATCCTTCAGTGCTGCCAAACTCTTCCTGGAGGCACTGTCAGGTCAGGCTCGTCTAACCCCAGGAGAGGCTGCTCCTCCTCAGGCACCCCAAGGCAGTGCTCCCTGCTGTGTCAGGCTCTGAGATCCCATCTGGGGGACAGCCTGCACACCAGGGCCAGGCTGTGGCACTGAGCCCTGCTGAGGGCACAGGGACAGGTCAGCCCATGCCAGACGTGCTCTGGGCAAATGTCAGAGCTGGAGGCAGAAGCTCTGGGCACAGTAGTGGGAGCACTTGAGAAGCTCCCTGCTCCCACACCAGAGCCCCACTCAGGCTGCAAGCACCACAGCCAAAGGTTTTACCTGGCAGCTATGAGGGACAGTTCAAAACAGTATTTTTTTTTAGGTCATGTCAGCACAGGTTTCTGTGACTCCTGAGGCACCCTATGCTGTGCTGTGTGCCTAGAGCAGGAGCCCACCCAGCTGCACCTGCAAGATACATGGATACAGGTCCTTGCTGCTGGGGCTGGGCACATCCTCTGCTGTATTTCCCTTGGGATGAAGTGCTTGGAGGCTTTCATTTGTCCCTTGTCACCTCCCGCTGCTGTATGATGCTCATAGTTTCTATTTTAAGCAGAAGCAGTCCAAACGAATATGTCACAGTTGAGGTGACTCACGCCTCAAGAACACATTCCTCCAGATTTATAATCTGATTTTTGAAGCCTGAGCAGCCCCACTGCACACTCCAGGCATGCCTGAGTAACTTGTAATAACCCTCTGTAGAGGTTAAGGCAACTTTGTTCAAAGGTATTTCTTTCAGAGCAAGAAAAGTAAAATTGCCCTGGCCAAAGAGACATGACAGCACTGATCAATGAGGGACAATGCTGCTTTCTACAAGTAGAGACATTGTGGAGCACTGAGCTGAGGCATCTGTGTTTTGGAAGTGCCAGCCCATCAAACACAGTGCCCCAGTGTGCTCCTGGCCGCCCCTGCTGCCTGCCAGCCACCCCCACTATGGGTTTGGGTCCCCATGAACTTCTCAATGTCTCCTTCCACATTGCCATCTTCTACCCACTGTCACTGAAAGGACAAGAAAAATTCTGCAGCATCCATCAGGTGTTCTGGGAGGTCACTGCCTTAGCCCTGCCATGTCTACCACAATCTGTTGTCAGTGCTGAAATATTTGTCATCAGCAGGAGGGCTCAGCCTGTGCACACCCTGTGCCTGATTGCACCAGTGCACCCCTAGTGCTTAGGAGCAGACTGGCTGCTCTTCTGGTTTGGTAGCCTCTTCCAGTTTCTGGGCAGAGGCCTGAGAAATGACAGAGCTGGGCAGCGTGACAGGGGATCTGGACCCTATTTTCCTACAATAGCTGCAGAACAATAAAAATGTCAGCATGAATCAGCTGGTGCACAAAGACACTCAGGTCATTTGTGTGAATGAAATGTAACTCTACATTGTTTAAAGAACATCTGCCTAGTGACATCGTGCAGGAGTTTGACATCACTGAACTGAGGTTCAGTTTTTGCCTGCTAAAGGGCTTTTACAGGTGTCTTAAACCTCCCTAGCAATGTTTGCTGAAAGATGTGCTGAGAAGACAGTGGTCTCACAACAAGGGGCAGTGGATTAGCCCATATGCCTGATTCCCACCACTGGCAGCCTGGTGTGTGCCTGCAGAATAACTGGCACATAATGTCAGGGCATGGAGCAGGACTGCAGCCCAGGGAGCTGCTGCAGGTGCCCCTAGGAGCCCCCCATCTGCAGCACTGCCAGCTGGGACAGCTTCTGTATGAGATCAGGGTGCAGGGAAGCATCCTTACAGAGATCCTGACTGGGGAAGCACTGAGCTCAGAAGACCTTGAGACTCGTGGAGCACTTAGCTGAGGCTGGGGTAGCCTGCAGCCTCAGGGCAAATTTCACCATTGGGTGTATTGCAGGAGTCTGTGGGCATCTCCCATTTGGCACCAGCAATTACATCAGCAGCATGGCCTTGCCTTTGTCCAAAAGTGCACCATGAAGTAGTGATGTGAACATCCCCACTGTTTGACACAGTAGAAATGAGGAGCAGAGTTGCTATCTTGTAAGAAAATCCTGTAACAGTTCAAGTCACCCAAGTTGTAATCCTCTGTGTGGAGAGGTCTGCACGATGCGCTGCACGTGGGTGCACAGCTTGGGGCTCCTGCTGTCTGAAGGGATGTAAGATTTTTTTGTAGTGTTTTCTCTATGTTAAGATTCAACCCCAAATGGCAACTAAGGTACCACACAGCTGCTTGCTCCACTTCCCCTTTTGTCCCCCCTTCACTCTGGTGGAATGGCAGGAGAATCAGAAAAAGATAAAACTAGTGACATAAGAACAATTTAGTAATGAAAATAAAACATAATGATAATAATAATAATAATAATAATAATAATAATAATAAGAGAGAGAACAAAGAGAAGAGAGGAATAAAACCCCAGAAAAAGAAGTGATGCCCAATATAATTGTTCACCACCCCAAGAAGCCATCAGCAGCTCCTGACCGACTCCCACCAGTTTATTAACTTGACTTGATGTTCTCTGATATGGAATATCCCTTTGGCCTGTTCAGGTCCCCTGTCCTGGCCACACTCCCTCCCAGACTCTTGTGCACCTGCTCATTGGCAGACCATGAGATGCTAAAAAGTCCATGCCTTAGGGTCGACACTACTGACCAACATGAAACATCAGTGTTATCAACATCATTCTTCATACTAAATCTGAAAGACAACCCTGTACCATAGACTAGGAGGAAAGCTCTATTGCAGTTAAAACCAAGGCACTCTAATAAACAGGATTTAAAATTATACTTTACAGAGTCTGAGTGCCCTTCTTATGGGGTCTACCATGGACCAGCCCCTCCTGGTGTAGACATCAGGCACTGGGTGTCAGGCTGGTAGGAAGCATCTGCTTCCACAAATGGGGTTTCCTGGAGTGGCAGGGGAGCAGACAGGCTTTTCCATGGAAATTTAACCTAACATCAGTCATTTTACCAAGCTGGTGTAGCACTTCTTTTAATAACAGTAGTTATTCTGTTAGTTAGTTAGTCTGGCACATGCTTGAGCACCATGTTCTGCAGAAATGGACAATGAAAGTGCCTTTTCTGATTTTCAGCATGGATGACTGTTACAGGTTTTTAAAAAGGGAAAAATGTTATGAGAGGTGATCAATAAAGAAACTCCAGCATTTGGCAAACCACCTTTTCCACAAAGCTTCCAGTGTCCATGTTCTCTATCTAAATGCTGGCCAGGTTATTGCTGGATCAATCCCTGTGATGTTGAATCATTTCCATACAGAGGTGTTTTATTACTCCACTGCCTACAAAACTCAAAATATGATAAAGCTGATAAATAATAGATGAGATCTTTAGCTGTCACTGGTGATCACTCTCTGGAAGCCAGGAAAGCACTCAGCAGAGTGCCCTTGATTTGCAGTACATAAAAGCTTTGGCTTCAAGGATCTTAAACCAAAATCAGATCAGCAACGGTAATAATTATGCTCTGTTGCTACCTTTGCTATAAACTTCAGCTGCTAGAATGCAAGAAATAAGAAAAAAAATATATTAAAAAACCAAAATGTCCCTTGAGAATTGTCATTGCGCTGAGAATTGTCATTGCACTGAGATGGTGTAAATGAATTCAAAAAGACACTTCACTCTGTGAGTTAAGGAGCTTTGTTCCTGACCCTCTAACAAGGACATACTACTCATTGTGCTGTTCATGTTTATAATAGGTTGTCACCATATCGTGGCAGGAGGGAAACAAGGCTCTCTAAAAGAATAACATTCCCAAGTGGAAAAAATATTTTTACTTCTGTCACTTCTTGCATGTGCAGTTACAGAACAATTATTCAGAAGACTCTTTCCTTCATTCACCTTGTGTATTGATACAGTGTCAGGACTTAAAGACTATTTCCATTTTCTGTCCCTCTGTGCAGTCAGGGAGTCTACAAGTTTTTCTGGTATCTGTCCAGTCCTTCCATCTCATGATAAAGGAAACTAAATACAGGGCAGTGTGTGCACCCCATTTTGGCAGAAGAACTCAGGACCAGTCAGAGGATCTGGAAATTACTTTCCTCCTTTTCCTCCTTACTGCTGCCCTTTCTGGCACATTGCAACTTGAATCTCCTAAATTTTACAGTAAAATTTTGCATCACATATACTAATAAATATGTGGGAACTGAAAAAGGACAAAACCTCTTAAGGCTGTCCACAGTCTTCATTCCAGAAGAGATGTAGATACTTCTATCCAGGTTTCAACCACATATGTATTGGTGCAGCTTTTATTAAAACAATGTTGTTGAGTAATTTCTTAGAGCAAATTTATACAGCGGGTAAGTTAACTGATTCTATATTAGTCAACAGTCATAGCTAAAAAGAGCTGAGAATTTTCTAACAGAATGGTGTGCATGGGTAAACACAGTTGTGTTGAAACCCAGATACCCCAGGAAACAGGATGATTTCAGTGACATTTAATAAGAGAAGAGTGTAAACACCCATTTGGATAAGGCTAAAAGTTTTGTTTGGGCGCCACCAGAACAAAATATTTTTATTTCAAAGTCTAATTAAGATATTTCAATATTAAAAGCACTCACATGCTAAATATTTTAGCATTCAACATGCAAGATTTTAACGTACCAAAGTATTTTTAATTGTGATCTCATTTTGCTTCCTTTAATTACTGTCCTACCCATAACACCTGAAGATTCTTGCTCCATGTGCTGCAAATAAGCTGCCTCTGGTTTGTACCATATATCCCAACACAGTGCCTGGAAAATTAAGCTGACCCTGTAGTGAGGAACATGCACTAAAAGCCTTGAGCTGGAAACTAAACACATGACCATGAGCTGCTTTTTAAAAACCTAGCACTGCCTGAGGAACTTCATTCTTTTCCCACAGTCCTAGGCAACATTTCTACTGCAATACCAAAGTGCAAGCCCTGGGTCAGCCTCTACTTTGAAAAGTTTTACCAGGTAGCTGTTTTGGCTGAGAGTGTAGGAGTGTAGTTATCTCAGTCAATATTTCAGAAAAAATTTAGGAAAAAAAATTGTTGTTTTAGCTGTAGAAAAAAGAAAATAAAATCCCTGCTGACAGAGTGCTGCAGGTGTGTCCTTATTGCTGACTTGGCCTGAGGCCAAACACGAGGGCCCCACCCTATCTGTGCCTTACATCACTGAGGTTGGATCAGGACACCAGTGTCTGATGAGGAAATAAGCACTTTCCCAAAGTGGGGCCAGAATGACCTTTTTCCGAGGAGTCTGAGTGGAACAGTGGTAAGTTCAGCTAAAATTCTTGGAAAAACTGGTGTTGCAATAGCAGCATAAAAACCCTTTGCTTAAATCTGCTGGGGTCTTGGAAACCCAGATCACGTAGCTAAGACCCTGCAGAGCAGGTCAGATGGGATATGGCCACAGCCCAGATGGGAGGTTGTGGTCAATCCTTTGCAATATCCTTCCCTATCTGTTCTTACCTGTCCTTATGGGACTAGTCCACTAGCCCACTTTGTGTTCCTCCAACTTCATCTAATAGCAACCAGACAGTGGCCTCTCTTGCTGTCTAAACTCAGCTGAAATGTGACACTACTGAGAACTGATTAAGCTCACCATTAGATGAAAAATGTCAAAATTCTGAAGGCACCAGTCCAGGCAACCAGCCTAAGGCCACAGTGCCACAGAGCTGTGGACATGTAACCTCTTCTCCAAGCAAAAGAGACCATCCCCCGTCCTGGGAGAGCAGCCAGGCTGCAGGAAAACAAGAGTTGAGGTTCTGGCAAATAAACTAAAACCAGGTGGAACTGTTTTCCTCAGGAGCCCCCTTGGCATGCCTTCTCCCATCCTGTTGTGTATGGGCAAGAGGGTGCAGAGCTCCCACCTGAAACCAGGCATGAGTGCAGGGCCTGACACACAGTCTGTCACTGCCCAGTGAATACTCTCTGGTTACTTCAGGGCTGTTACAGAGAGGCAAATGATCTCCATGACCTTTCTGCTGAACAGCAAAGGCCCCAGGAATCTGGGTTCATTCTAAAGTAAATAGGGAACATTTCTGATTTCTCAGATGCCTGTGAGACTGAAACCATCTCCATTTGGGTGTTCCTCATGGGGATTTCTTCTTCAAGATCTGTTCATGCTACAAGAGGGTCTCTGTGCCTGTGTGGCTACAGCATGCAGCATCAGCAGGTCAAAATCAAATGCAGTTAAGACCAAATCCTTCCTTGTGCTTTAATTTACATCAACTTAAAGTGCTAAGGCCATGCTCATTATCTGACAGGGTCAGAGCAGTAGCCAGATCCTGGGGAAGCACTTGTTGCCAGAGTAAAAAAAGCCCAAAAAAAGCCCAAAAAGACAAAAATCCAGAGTGCCAAAGCGCTCTGCAGAAGGGAAGGAGAGGGCAACATGCCTGAACTAAGCAGAGGGCAGAAGACAACAATTACCTGAAAAAGGCAGTTTGGGCTCCTTTAGCACCATCTCTTTTCACAGTAAATCCAATGCCACCTCAGCCTTTTAATGCATCTTATTGCTTAATCAAATAGCACAGTATAGGTCCATCACTGCTCCCACACAACAGAGCTATTTACTTGGAACCAGCAGAAACATACAGAGCCCTCATGCCCAATTGTTACAGCCTGAATCCTGAGACAAAAGGAAAAAATCAGTCAGAAATTACTAAATCACTTGTTTCTTTGGAGTTTGGTTTTCTTTTTTAAAGTGGCTGGATTGCCTTCATCCTTTTGATCAGTGCTACAGATGGTTCTGAACTACAGAGCCAAAAGCCAGCCACACAGGCCCACATACCACAGGAACAAGAGAGACAACAAGAGGGTTGTTTTGACAGCAAATGCTGAAATTACAAAAGCAAACGCATCAGTTTGCTTTGAAAAGTCCTTAGTGGTGTTTATGCTGAAAAATCAAATGTAGTCAAAACAGCAAGTCTTAAAACTTCTGAATTGTTCCTGCAGTTATAAATCCACTCAAGACTTGAAGCAGCAGAAGCATGGATGCCTTGACAGTCCTTGGTACCTGTGTAGGCCGCAGATGGAGACCATCCAGCCAATACTACCCAAATATTGGATGGGGCATAAAAATGAAGGCAGGAGACCATTTCCAGAGCTAATGATGAGTCCCTGTAATTCATAATTAAACTAGGGATTGGCTTGTCTTTGCAAGCGATGGAGTGGGAACATGTCCCTGCCCTCATGTTTCACATGTCCAACCCACAGCTTCCTTGGCTGATTGGTGGTGGTTGCACAAAGGATGCCCAGTGCAGAACAAAGGTGCCTCTTTCAAAAACCTTTCAAAACACTTCTCCACCTCTCTCTTCCTAGGGACCAGGACTCATTACTAGGTAGAACCTGTATCTTCCCGAGTATAGTTAGGGCTATTTATGCTTCCACATTTTTTGTAGAAGTACCCTTTATTTTTCATATATTCTAGCATACCATTCAATTAGTTCATTCACTAAGTTTTCTGTGTCAAACTGAAATATTCCTGCAAGCTGGATAGCTGGTAGAAAATATTCTGTGCCATGACCAAGCAATCGAGAGGACCAGGATTCAGACAGTTATTTCCAAATTGGTGTATGTCAACAATACACTGGGAGAATTTAAGAGACCTTTGTGGCATTACTTGCAAAAATCACTGCAGGAACTTATCAAAAGCACATTGTAGAAGATGCTTTTACCTATAGAAACAAAGATGTGTTTGCGACCCATTGCTACAAATAAGTAGCTTTGATTCGTTATCTGGGTTTGCATGGGATCTTTGTGGGAGTTTTTTCAACTTGAGCATTAAACACAAACACACAACACAAGAAAAAAACACAAGAAAATGACCAAATGGTTCACTACCAGGCAGAGACAACAGAGCTGGATAACAGCTCCAACGTTGCAATAGTATAGAGTGATGGTGACTCTTCAGTGACCTTTAAAAATATATCTGGCCTTAGTTAAAGGTCCAGTCAGTGAACATCTGTGTAAAAGAACACTTTGTTTAAAGCTGAAAAGACAGCACGAGGTAACTGGTAATGTTATGAAGGCTCAGACACAGCCTGCAAGGGGGGTTGGTGGCTACATCCCTCCTGGTTTGTAGCCAGGAGGTACTTGTGGAGAACTGTAAGCTGGTCCTGCCTGCTAAAATATTGTGTCCCACAATCTCCGAATATTTTCTTTCCATTTTAAAGAAAAGGGGGGAAAAAAAACAAACAAAAACAAACAAACAAAAAAAACCCCACAACAATAATAACCCCAAAAAAAAAAACCTAAAAAAAACCCTAAGAAAACATTAAAAATCCCCCCAACAAACAAACAAAATATAGAGAAACCACAATTAAACAAAATCCCGACCCAATAATCAGTACAAACAAAACGCCAGAGAGCTGAGCTATGTTAGAATACAGTCCCTAGAACAAGCCGGCCCTTGTCCCCACTGCCGGAGGCGGCCGTGGCCCCTCAGGCCGCGCCTGAGCACAGGAGCCGGCTCGGCCTCCGGCTCTGGCGCTGCGCTTCTGCTGCGCCTCACATGCCACCTAGCGGCTTCCCGAGCGGAAAATTCCTTCTTGAACGTGATTTACAGACACGCCGCCTCTCCCGGCTGCTCCGCACGCCTCCAGCTCGCTGTTGAGGAGCACGGCACCGGCGCCTCTGCAAACCTGCCCCGCCACAGCCCCCGCCTGTCACCGGCCCCTCAGGGCACCCTCGCACTCCCTCGGGAAATTTCCACCTCCTTGGTCTGTGTTTACGGCTCTCTCCTGTTTTCCGTTATGTTCAAAGCCTTCACCCATTTGGCAGCTCACCTTACCCCTCTGCCTCATGGCCTTCACCAAATATCTGGCAGAGAGGAGGTTGTACATTTTACTTTTAAGCATTCAGTGATGGCAGACACTCACCACAAAGTTCATGTTAGTAAAAATCCTAGTTTCCAAAAAATAAAAATTAAAAATCAGAAATGTTTAAAGCCGTTTTTCTCTTTCCCTCTTTCTAACTTTTTACAAGGGGCAGGGAGGATTTTATTGTTCAACTCAACAGCTGCTCTTCAAGTGCCCTACAGCCATTTTCCTTCAGACAAAAGTGTTATACCAGAGCCTTTCCCTTACGCCATTTCTCCAAGAAACGGGAACTTTTGGTTAAGAGCAATGTTTTGCCTCCAGAAGTGGTAATTTGATTAGTCTTGCTCCCTATTTAACAAGGTGGCCTAACCCTTGTGTTCATTAAATGCCTGTGTGCCCCAGTGAGCCCCAGCCAGCAAAGTGAGACGCTGTCTGCAGAGCAGGTCAGTGCTCACCCCTCAAGGACAAACACCACAGCTCCTCGGGACAAGCCCAGCTCCAGCCAGGATGCCTGTCAGAGGACACAGAGCATGCATTTGCTCTGGAAAGGAAGAACTTCATCATCATGAAATCAGGGCAATGGCTGTCCAAGCTGCTCTGGGCAAAGAAAGGAAGTGGACCTGACCCATGTTATCTCCAGCAGTTTCATTAGGCAGAGGCAGCATTAAAAAAGAAGCCACTTTCCCTAAATATTCGTTTCTTGGTTTCCATTTCAAATGCTTGAAAACAGAGTAGTTCCTCTTGAAAGTTTCCTCTGCAAGAAATTTTATTTTTCTAGGGGAAAAACCCAAACCAAAACACTTAAAGTAACTTTTTTGACATTTCTGAAATTATGTACCATTTGTTTTTCTTTCAGACCACTGGAGAAATTACTTTCTTTTGTGAAAGGCCGGTGCTAGGATTTACCATGGCCAAAAATCATTGAGCTATGCTGACACCTCTAAAATAATTTCTCTCCTCATCAGTGTGGTCCTTATCCTTTATGTGGTTTAAACCCAGGTGCTGACCTTGGGTGCTACGTATCACCAGACCCTGAGGTCTGTCCTGCCCTTCAAGCATGGGTTCCTCACCATGGCAAAGGCAATGCAGGTGAAATTATGGCACAAACTGCTGCCCTATGACTTGGAGAGCCAGCTTTGCTGTGCAAAAGTCACACAGTTGTCCTTATCAGTTAATGGCCATTCTGAAAATGGACTTCACACTGGTGAGATGCCAGATCGTGTCCATGCAGAGGAGCCGTGTTGCAAACATAGCTGGAGCCCCTGGGCAGGACAAGGACCATCAGAGCTCCGGAAGCATGAGGGGAGGGAGCAAAACTGACTTTCTGTCCTAGGTGCTCTAGGAAAGTCAAGGAAGTGGGAAAAAGGGTGCACTCAGCAGCTAGAGGGCAGGCTCATTTTTCCTTTAAACCTTGGAAATCACTTCCTTGCAGCTGCAATGACTGCCAGAGTACCCAAAAGAAGTGGCTAAGAGGTAAGTCAGGCTAATTGGAGAAGTCTTCTGTGTATTAACTAGGGGGAGGGGAGACCCAAACTAAAAAAACAAACAAACAAAAAACAACAAAAGCACAGATGTACAAACTTTATGGTTGTTTCAAAATGCTTAGCTTCAGCCCAGCAGGCTGATTTCTGAAACAGCAGGGGGAGAGAAATCATCTACAAGAAGGAATATTCCACAGGTGTGGCCATGTCTGATTGCAAACACCCGAAAAAAAGGACACACTGGCCTTCTAGGCTTCCATAACAGGAAAATATAATTTAAAGGATTTACAAATAGCATTCATCAAAGCATTCCAGAGAAATAACTTCCTTTTACTTCTTCCTGTTCAGAAAAGGATTGTGAAGCAAGCTAAGAAATCTCTGCAGAGTATGGTCTCAGGTAAGTTGTATACTTCCTAACACAGAATTTTCCATTACTTTCTGTGGACATAAGATTTGGGAGCTCAGCCCTTTGCAGGGAATGCAGCTGGAGCAGCTGTCCAGGCACACACCTTGTGCTGATGTCACTGCTGTGCACCCACTCAGACAAGCAATTTCCATCTTCAAAGTCAAATTCTCCTTCTCTTTGTTGCTGTGTAAAAGAGCCATTGAAAAATCACCTCTCTGGTATTACTGTTTGCATTGGAAACTTCCTTACTGAAGTTTCCTTCCTTACTGAAGCAGAAGGGGAGACTATGACACTCCCTGATGTCACTGATGTCTTCCTGTTCATACAATTAAGGGCTAGCCCAAGCAATACTGCATGTCATGCCTGAATATTAACATAATTACAGGGTTTCTGAAAATGGACTTCACACTGGTGAGATGCCAGGCAGTGCCAGCCTGGTGTGGATGGGGGAGGTAATGCTGTGTTGGACAGGAGGAGGATTTGAAAGCTCCTGGTGTACACCAGCTACCTACCAGTTTAGCAGGCAGAAGCTGAAAAAGCAAATATATCTGGAGGCATTGCAGTTTTCCCCTCATCCTGCAGCAGTGATTGCACCTCCCAGTCAAAACCTCATGGGC